>NC_048604.1:46783737-47106181 GCF_003668045.3 Cricetulus griseus
TCCCCTGTGGAAGGGGAAAGCAACAAGATCTCCTGAGCAAATTGGGAGCATAGGGGGAGGGGAGAAGAAGCTAGAAGAATGAGAAGGGGAGAAGAGGAGGGGTGAGCAGGACATAAGGGAGCGGGAAGTTTGTGTAGGGGGAAGAAAAGAGAAGAGCAAAATAAGAGATACCATCAGAGAGGGAGCCATTATAGGTTTAAAGAAAAATCAGGCACTAGGGAAATGTCCAGAGATCTACAATGAGGACACCAACTAACAATGTAAGCAACAGAGGAGAGGCTACCTTAAATTCCCTTCCCTGATAATGAGACTGGTGACTAACTTATATGTCATCCTAGAGCCTCCATCCAGCAGCTGGTGGAAGTAGAAGCAGACACCCACAGCTAAACACTGATTTGAACTGGAATCCAGTTGCAGAGGAGGACTCATGAGCAAAGGTGCCAAAACCAGGCTGGTGAAACCCATAGAAACAGCTGACCTGAACAAGGAGGAGTTCTTGGCCCCCAGACTGATCACTTGGAAACCAGCATGGAACTGATCCAGACCCCATGAATATGGGTCAGTGTGGAGGCCTCAGAAATCTATGGGGCCTCTTGTAGTAGATCAGTACTTATCCCTAGCATAGGAATGGACTTTGGGAGCTCATTTCATATAGAGGGATACTCCCTCAGCCTAGGCACACAGAGGGAGGGCCTAGCCCCTATCCCAAAGGATATGACAGACTCTGAAGACCCCCTATGGAAGGCCTCACCCTCCCTGGGGAGCAGAAAGGATATGGGATAGGTAGGATGTTAGTGGGGGACAGGGGAGGAGGAACAGGAGAGAGAACTGGGATTGACATGTAAAACAATCTTGTTTTTAATTTAAATAAAAATGGAGAACAAAATAAACTACATTGAATTAAAAAATAGATGTACAATATAAAATCAGCAGCCCTTGTGTCAAGAAATCAAATATGGCCCTTTGGGATATCCTAGTGTTGGACTGATGTAGGTTTGTACTAAACTTAAAGTTAGGACCCATAGCGATGAGGACCTGACTGTTAGGTGATAAAGTTGAAAAGATAAACTGAGACCATTTTCCAAATGTAAGTGATTAAGCTTTCCATATTCTAAAATTAAGTAGGAAACCTGGGTGTACCATGTTTTTTTTTTAAATTAACGTAGACTTTTTAACATGATTTAAAGCTGAAACTGACAGCCTGAAATTCAATACTAATTTATAACTCTTAAGTATGAATGGTAGCATGTATCTTCTCAAAGCTTGATTGACTTTTGAAGTTGGCCTAATATTCCAAACATTAACAATGATCACAATTAGCAAATGCTGTTCTAATTAACATGTGGCAAAACTATAGAGCACACCTAGAAGAGCAGTCTCCAGAACCAGACTGATGTTTAAATACTGACTCACCACTTTAGCTGTCTGTAACTTCTCATTTTCAAGAATCAAGCTAATGTACAAGAGGGGCAGTGTCTGACATACATGTGGTTGACACTATCGGGATGTCTGCCATTTATTGTGGAATGACGGTGTCTGATTTCCTTTACTTAAACAGGAGCAGTGCATAATACATCTACTGAAATGTCATCAAGTAGATCCTAACTTAATTTTCACACTAGCACATACTTAGGGGAAGGGGAGAAGTTTATAATAAAAACTGAAGAATTTCTGCTGGGTACTATCACAGACATACCCATGCCAAAGAGTCTTTACAAACACTGTAGGGGATTCTGGTGTGCATCCTTAGCTGAGAACTATGCTGTAGGTTAAATACAATAACTTTGTGGTATCTTTATTAGTCTAATTATGAAGACTAGGTACCAAATAAAAACACATCATATTATTCTAACTCAAATTTTAAAGTAATTGTTTTGTTGTAGTGAAGGGTGTGTGTCCATGCAGTGTAGCTTGGTTTTAATGTTGAGTGCTGGGTTTATTTCCCTTGAAAATACCAAGGGAAACCTCTAAGTAACAAAGGATAGATGACTTTATTATGACTTAGATTAGGATTTTATAATTTACAGCCAGACCTTTCAGAGGTTAATTATATGTTGTAAATCAGCCAAAAATTTGTTCAGATTTTGATTTGGCTTCTTTTTGCCTAGCATGGATAATAATTGAAATACTAAAAAGACCCATGTTTAAACCAAAACCAAAACAAATATATGGGTGAAATAAATATACAGCAGTTCATACACATTTAAATTAATTGTTAAATAAATAAAAACACAGAGTATAAATATGGGAAAATCAGCACACTTCCTATGTGTAATTTTTACAGCTGCTTTTCTTTCCAGAAGTTAGAAGGTTACAACACAGAGACTTGCTCCCAAAGAACACTGTGTAGAAAGAAGAGGAAAACTGGGTCATGTTAACTAAGCCAGGTGAACAAGTCTAATAATCCCAGTGATCAAACATGTTTATCAAAGGTGCTTTTCATATGGTGGTATGAATATGGCACTTTGTTTTAATTATCATACTCCCTTAATACTTTCTTTCTAACATTGAGAAAATATGAGAAAAACTACATTAATTATTTTTCTATGAAATACTGGGTATTTCTAAATACTCTCATGATAATAAAGAAACATACAAAGTATGAGAAACTATCACAGAACATTGGAAACTGGAGCTATGTGAATACTAAATTACATTTTATCCTTATGAGCTTGGCACTGGATGATATTAAGTGTGTATATTTCCTTATCAACGGTCTCAGACAGCAAAAGGACATTGATGAAAAACTAATGAATTATGAATAATGTCTTGAATTTGGTTAATAACAAGTTTCCAAATTTATTTTCTTAGTAGTGACAAATGGACTGTGGTTATATAACATGCTTAAAATAGAAGAAACTGGGTAAGAACTGAAGGGTAATTCTCTGTGCTTTCTTTGTAACAGTTCTATGAACAAGAAACTTATCAAAATTAAAAGGCATATTTTAAAAGAGTAAATTGTAAGTAAGTTTTTACAAAGCAAATCATGGTACATACATTTTAATGTGTCACAAATATTATTTGGCCTGTATGTTTGACCTGTATGTTGAGTTTTTCATCTATATTTAGTACAGGATGAATTAATAGCATGCATCTTCAATCTGCTTCTCATAAAGGAATGATGATATTGATAGTTAATAGATGTTGGGTTTGCTGAGAAAGTAGGTATATTTCCTGTACCTGAGTACAAGTAGCAGACAGGAGAGTCTCAAGTTGAATGTGGTCTTGGATATTCAGCTGAGTATTTATACAGTCATATTCAAAAGTGGGCTGTGTTAGAGATGAAGAAAGAATGGAGGGACAGAGAAAGGGGAGGAGTATGAAAATAAATGAATGTGGGTACAGTGTTCCCAAGAATTGATCATGTCATTTAAATTATCTTTGTAGGCTGAAGAGAATAGGTAAGAGAAAGAAATAGGGTGAGTGGGGTTGGTCTCTAAAATAAGAAAGACTGTGTTTGCTTAATTAAGCCATAATGGAAAGTCAACATATCATACTCTGCTAAGTGAGACATTAAATCAAAATATCACTTGTTTACAGAGTTGAAATATTGATACATTGAGGATTATTTTAAGGTATGTATGATAATCTAGTTACTACATCTATATATAATTGAAATGTACTATGCTTATGGTGATATATGAGGAGAGAAAAAGTTATTGGAACATCATCATAGAAAAAAATTCTGAAGTGAATATCTTTGACTTACTTAACAATAGAAATAGTAATATTGAAAAAACTTATAATTGAAGTGGCACTGTAAGACATAGTCAGATCTTTAGGGATATGGAATAAAAGTACAGAAGACAGTAGAGACAAGGGAAGGCTAGATCTCTCCTTTGAGAGTTGAATTTACTCAACTAATGGACAGATTTCTATAGCTTCACATGATTCTCATATAAAATATTTTATAGCCATTTTTTCAGGCATAGGAAACACCACCAAGAAGAGAAAACTTATCTTATTCTTTTCAAAAAATACAGTTTGAAGTATACAAATTGTTGAGTAGCAACTGAAAAGTAGAGTAAATGCAGTGGGAAGCTAAGCACTAATTGCTGAGATAGAATTTTGTCTAAAAGTTACCAAAGAAAAACACAGTCTTACTTAACTTTTGATGTTGAATTGACTAGACTTGTTGTTTGAATGCGAATGGTGCCCAGTAGGCTAATGTTTCACTGTCTGATTCTAAGCTGATGGAACTGTCTGGGAAGGTCCTGCAATCTTTATGGGGAGGGGTCTTATCAGAAAAATGTGGTTCACTTGGGACAGGCCTTGAGGCTTTATTGTGGCTTGGGGATCCCTCTTCACTCCCTGCTTCCTGGCTATGGATACAATGTGATTAGCAGCCTAGCAGACCTGCCACCATGCTTTTCTTACATTGAGGGATTGTTTCTTTTGAACTGTAAGTCAAAATAATCACTTCTTGTATTTACTTACGTCTTGTAAGATGTTTTTTTCACAGGGTGAGAAAAGTAACTATGACAATTAGTTGTACCAGAATCATGACCAAACCAAGAATACAACCAACTTCATGATTGCAGAATATTGTGATATCTGTCTCTCCAGAGTTATACAGTGTCTGATAATACAAATGGGTCAGTTTGGTCACTGTCTCTGAATTGTCTGCCATCTAGTAAGAGGAGGTTTGAGGCAGTTTATACTCTTCAGATTACAATGTTCCTAAAGTTTTATTTTTTATGCTTTGAGAAAAAATTTAATTGTATTGCAATGTGTATAGTGTTTTCCCTTTTTGTTGTCCAGACAGAATCCTCAGACAATCACTGCCATCAATGATATTATGTCTGACTCAAATTGCAGCAATCTACTCAGGTGAATATACTTCCAGAAATTTTACTTCATAATATTTTAAAATTAGCAAACTCAGAAATTTGACTTATAATTAAGTATATTAACATGGCATGTTGGTAAAATCTTCAATTTCAGATAATGAGAGGCTGAGGTAGAAGGATCTTGAGTTATAGGCCATACTTGACTACACACACACACACACACACACACACACACACACACACACACACACACACACACACACACCGAGAGAGGAGAGAGGGAGAGAGAGAGAGAGAGAGAGAGAGAGAGAGAGAGAGAGAGAGAGAGAGAGAGAAGGGGTTTAGAACAGTGTATCAGTATACATCAGAAGAAGGACTTTAAAAAGAGATGTAGATGCTTATGTAGGAATTAGCTTCTCATTGGAAGGAAAGAGAAAATAAAAGATGAGAACAGAGATTAAAAGGACAGAGATCTGTAGAAATGTAAAGTAGAATGTTTCCCTGAAAAAAAAAATGAACTGACCTTCAGTTGGTGCGAGGCTGATGAAAGGCTCAGGCAAAAGGGCTCAGGTGAAGAAACCCCAAACAAACTTCAGTGAATATTATTAAGCCATTGTGAAACATTTCTGAAAGCTGCAACCATTTTTTGTTTGAAGTGTCTTTAGACACAGTTTTGAAGAAAACACTTCAGATGTACAATCAATTGAGAAAAAATTGCAAAGTAGTTTGGCTGTTTTGTCTAATGCTCCTCCTGGTTGGCATGGGTAACTATTGTAGTGCCCATCTTTCTTTACTGTTCGCTTAAGATTCCCAAATTGCAAAACTGATTAATGTACAGGAGGTTGGAAGATAAAGGAACTGCAATAGCTGGAGATTTACTTAGAGACTGTCATCAAGGCCTTTGTTCTGTCTTCCAATTTCATGAAGGATATGGATTACTAGACAAAGATGCCTAAGATTTGTAAATCAGATCAAACAGAGTAGAAACGTTTGGAACTTGTATTGAGTTGACTGAAGCTGCTTCTTCCAATCCTAGAATGCTTCTTGTATGCACTGTTATTGCTTTTGTAGACAGATTCACAAATTACTCTTGGTATACAAAATTCTTGGGAGGCTGACTGTTTGCCCAGCATGGGTCCAAGACCCAAGTACTCAGATACAACAGACAGCTGGAACACAATCTGTGCAAAGGCAATCAATGTCTCCACATCTATTCAGTACTAACTTAAAACATCTAGTGAGAATTGGAAAAATCTTGCTGAGTTATGAATTCATAAATTTAGTAACCTGGCATCCCTCTCCTTATTTATCCACATTTATGCACTTTAATCTATAACATTAACTTACTTGAGCAATTTGTCTTTGATATACTGAACTATATTTCCAAAACACAATAAGCCAATATGACTCTGCCAAGAATTGTGTGCATGTATATTTACTTTAACAAAGAGGAAATCTTGGAGAAGTCTCACTTTTGATTTTTATTTGTTTGTAGCCAACAAATGATAGCAGGGACGAATATTGCAATATCCAAATCAAATTAATTGTTGAGTGTCTCTTTGTTAAAAATATGTGCTTCTAAAAGTATAGAGGGGACAGCAATATATATTTCCATCATTTGATTTCTTGTGGTTCATAATTTACCTTCCTATATTAGTTATTCTGTGTGGCTAAAACTGATGTTGGAAACCATATTGTATGTGATTAGATCCTCAGAAGACCATATGGAGTATGATAAAATCTTCCCAGGGCCTGTGTTGCAGCCGTGGAGAAAGTCGAAAAGTTTTTGATAGTTTGTATGTTTGATGTGGTAAAGGATGTGGAGAATAAATTTTTGTTGTTTGGTGGCTGCTTCACTTAAGCCTAGTTTGCTGTAGATAAAGTTTCTAAACGAATCTATGTTGTTGACTTCTTAGTTAATTTTTTAATAAAATTCTTATGTAGTAACAAATAGGTGAATAAAGAGGTTAGCGAAAGTTGTCAGAGAGAAAGGGTGAAAAATACGTTTAACCTCTAAACTCCTCACATAATTATCCACAGACCACTCTCCTTGAAAATTATCTTTTGGAAACTAGGTATCTAGAAGCAAAAGAATGAATAAATATACCACATGCTGCTGAGAATTTTTTAAAATATACATTGATTTTACTCATAAGTCTGTCTAATTTGTTTGGTTTCATCAAAATAAAATAGTGTAGAATCAAAAGAACACATGTGAGCAAATGTAAAGTTTCCAAACACAAGATCACATGGATTTGGGAAAGAAAATGTCTTACTTGTAGCCCATGCTGATTTAGTAGTGACTTAATAGTTGTGGCAATCCCTCATTCGATGTCTCCCAAGCCCCATGTCTACTTTTTTTTCCAAAACGGAACAAATCACAAATTTTTAAGAGGGAAAATACTATAAAATTACGGTGACTGGGTATGTGATACTTCTGTGTTAGTTGTTTTTATTTTACTAACATTGGTTCATTCAGTCATTTTCTATTTGAATATATATAGTTTACTATGTATCAAACTAAGAAAAATAATTAACATAACTACTCCATATATATAATATATATATATATATATATATATATATCTGTGCTACAAAATGAATGTACTTTTGCAATTTAAAATTTCAGTTTTTTATTTCGCATAGTTTATAAAATGTGGCATCTCAGTAATTTACAAACTTGAATACAAAGGGCTATGTTATGCATAGAGTCTACACAGAAAGCTTCAATGTATACTGTTACAAATTATGCATTGACACGGGTGTATCACAAAATTTCATATTATATTAAGGATGCTACTTTATGTCTGGTGGTTATTTGTATAGTCAGCAGCTGAGTCACTACAGCTTTTAGAATTACATACCAGCATGATTTATATACTTTTTCTCTTATGGTTTATCAGTTCAATTACATTACTTTGTTGAATAGAATACATTTGGCAGATGCAACAGCACATATTGTCTTTCATGTTTGCACTATGGCTGCAGTGTTGAAAAATCCCACACTTCTTATTACTCAACCTTTTAAGATAACATTCAACATCATTTCACTAATGCTTCACTGCAATATCTTTACATTTCAAAACAATTCATACTTAAGTATGACTTCTGTTTCCTGTCAAGGTGCAATATTTGTTTCTACTGCCTGATGTTGAGAAGCAATATCTAAGCATTCCTTGTTTGCTAAAGGTTTTAATGCACTATATTCTTTGGTTATCTTTTCATTATTTGTGGATATCCACAGTTGGAAAAGACTTGAGAGTTCGTGTAGTACCCACATCAGCAATGCTAGTCCCATCTTTGCCTAGAAATAGTACCACAAAGACTTCCAAGTGACTTTTTTTTCTGCTTTAAAATGTTTGGCGATAAATATGTGTGGCCACTATAAACTACTGATTTCTTTAACTCTCTGACATTGCTGTCAAACAGCTCCTCATGCAGAGCAAAGTGGTAAATTGATTGTTAGAAGCAGCTCTTTTTAATTTCCCTTTAGTAGAGACGGAGAACTAGTACTTTACTAAAATTTATAAAACAAAGACTTAAAAATTATTTTAAAATTACTTCCACATCTTTAATCTCTGTGTGGAAGAATGTCAATATTTCTTTAAAACTTATTTCAATATATTTCATGCATATTGGCTATTCTTTTCTAGATACTTTAAAAAATTAGAGCTCCTTTTCAAATTATATATTTAATATTGGACTAAGTACACTAGTAATGATAGATGGGTGGGAAGGAGTCACATCTCAAAATCTCAATTCCCCAATGTACTTTTCTACTCAGACCAACTCCAAAGTGCTGAAATTACAGAGAAAAAGTCATTTCTGCCAATAGTGGTTCTTGATTCAGTCCTCCTCAATTCCAAGACTGGATATGTGCCATCTTGTTACTCCATTTCCATTTTCACAGAAATTTTCAGAAAGGAAAAAAAAATTTACATTTTTTTCCAATTTCCAAATCTGCACCATACTCAAATAACTTCTCATGTTGGGCTAAGTTAGTAATTCAGAAAAGAGTTATTAGACTCCAAACTATTAGTGTGCACTGTGCTCAATGTATCCTTATGCAAGCTTAAATTCTTATGGCTATCACTTAATGACTTGAGATCTGCTTCTATTCTTGACAAAGTTTGCTGTTAGGACCATCTAGTATTCTGAAGATGTGAGAGTGTGTATAAAGACAATGTATTTTTATGAATCTCTACATGTGAGAAATGAAAGTTCATTCATTAAATTCTTATTGCTTTCCCAAGAAATTTTTATTAAATAAATGTTATCTTCTAGGTACAAGACTATGTGCTGTTAATCAATGACAAAGGAAATCATACGGGACACATTCCCTTATGAATCTTTTACTCTAGTGGATGACAGAATCCATTAGATATTCATGCAAGTACACATAAAATCACAAAATGCAAGTGTTGTAAATCAGAGGTGCCAAGAGTGCACTGGAACTGACCTGTTGAGGAAGGGAATATTTCCCTGAGAAATAACACTTGAGTAGTGATTTAAAGGAAGGGAACAGGTCTAATAGATTCTTACTAATCTCTATTATGTCATTCTGCTTAACTCCAACAAACATTGGATTTAGAGGGAGGATAACAGAAGTCAACTGCAGAAGAATGGGTGCTCTCTGATACTAGTATAAAATAATACAGGTATGGCTGAACTGGGTGGGTATCAAGTATTTTAGCAAATTGTTACATAACTTTAAAGGTTAAAAATATAAAACTATGGGGGAAATTTTTAAAAATGCATATTTCATGTTTTCAAGCTATAGGGAAAGCATAAGTAATTAAACAAAGGAACATAGGTGTGAAGATTAGGATGCAAATAATTTTTGATGCAGTTTTATTACTTCTTAAGTGGCATTTTGGGTAGGTAATTAATTGTATTAGTCACTTTCCTCAGTGTTGTAACCCAAATACTTCAAAAGAAGAAATTCAAGGCAAGAAGGGCTTGTTTAGGTATACAGTTTGAGAAGGAATATGGCCCATTACAGTGATCACTTTTTATCTGCAGTCAAAAACCAGAGAGTAAGAGAGAATTGCTGATCTTCAGCTCTGTTTCTCCTTTCTATTCAGTCAGTACCCTAGCCAATGGAACAGAGCCAACCATCTTTAGGCTGGGTCATCTCTGCCTAGTTGAGCCTTTCGGGAAAAACTTTTATAAATATATGCATGCGTGTGTTTTCCCAGTCATTCTTAATCCCCTCAAGTTGACAATAAACATTAACAATCACAGTAATAAAGTTGACACTTTGGGAAATGACTTCTAATAGTTACAAGATCCCATGTTTCCTACTAGGTAGAATCCAATTGAATGATAGGTTTCTAGGTGAAAGTTAAAGTGTTTCACTAATGTCTGTGTTGATGCCCTTCTGCTTGCTGCCTAGGGGGCCAGCCCTCAGCATCACAGGGATCAAAGGGAATCCATCCATGGAGTCGGGTCCCGTATTATGATTTTTTTTAATCTGATGGGGTATTGGGGAAAGACAATAACACACTCTCTTGATGGTTTCCTTCAGACCTTTTCTTCAGTCTTCTTTTGTAGTTTGATTCCATATTCTATAATCTCTTTTCTTATCTCTATCCAGAAATGTCCCTTCTGTCTCTCTTGATGTCTTCCTTCAAACTCTCTTAATGTTTTCCTTCTAATTCTTTCATTCCTCATGTTTTACCTTCTCCTTTGTTTATTCTTTATTTTTCTTCTAACTTTATCTTTATTCTTTCCTTTACAGTTTATATAGCCCAGCAAAATCTTTCAGGAAATATAAAAACTACAATGTATTACATTCTGTTTTTCAAGTGAATGATTACAATGAATACCAGTAAAAGCCAGAATGTTTTCCATATCACTTAACATAATTAAACCTATTACATATTACAGGTGAAAAATTATCCACGTTCATAAATACTCAGGCAACTTGTTAATAGATTAACAGTGTAGGCAAGCAACGTATTCTTTTACTGTCAGGCTGCATTGTGCAGTTACAAAGAAAGGACCCATCACTTTATTTTTAGAAGAAAAATATGTTTATCTTGAAAGCAAACTTTTAAGGGATACAAAAGGAACCACAAACATGAACCTTTATACATGAAAAACAACCAGTTAGATCTACTTTAAATCTTTAGGATGTGTTCCCACTTATAAATAGTTTTGTATATCAGGAGATCAAAGGCAAAAATTAGTATAAGTAATTAATCATCATCTTAGAGTTCCACCCAATCCTAGCAAGGGATGTACATCAGCTAATAATAATTGGGCTGCTTTGTATTTATTCTCTGACCTTAATGAGTTCCTCATTTAACTTTGTGCCTCTCTAAAACTTTAGATTGTCTTCTTGGGTTTTCGCCCTCAAAGCTATTGAACAAAATCATCTTAGTTATTTTCAAAGCCTTGTTTAATCTGATACACCCTGAAACCTGTGAACACATCTCCCAACATTAAGATTAAAAGAATTAAAACTGCCTGGGCTACTGAGACTCAATTTTTTTTCTTGATAATTAACCTAAGCCACAGTCTATATGGCTTTTCAATAGAAACTCATGTGTTCTAGCTGTGTGACACCTCTTGATTTTTTTAATCTTCTGCAGCCTCTGATTCATCAGAGGCAGGGGCAACATTTTATCTTACATTTACCTATGTTAATTTTTCCACTAAGCTAACCTCTGTCATAATCTGTCACTGTATTTATTAAGAATCATCAATCATCAAAATTCTACTTAAACTAACACTACTTACTGTATAAAGTCATTGTTTCTGTTAAACAGTACATCTTAGAAGGAAATCATCTTCATAATAATCCGCAGGTAAAAATGCCCAGTAGAATGGCATATTTCCATGATATGATCATATTGCATTAAGGGCAGTGGGGATCTCCCCATGCCCATTCACATCATGCCAGATACTAGAGGAAGATGGCAGTGGCAGACACATGAAGGTACAGCAGAAGAAAAGACTTTTCGTGTCTGTACTCTGGCTTTGTTTATCTGAGATTTACCCATCAGGGTTTTGTTTCCTGGTTGTCCGATCCCCTGAAGTGAATTTCCATCAACTGCTCCTCTGACATGATCACTAGTATGGACCATTGCCCCTGATAACATAGAAGGCTATGCTTATGCCAGCAGTCTGGTTAGCCACCTGAGACTATGTTGGTGTCAGGGGCCCTGCTGCTATGTGCCTATGCCAATCTGAGAGGTCTCCATTGCCACCTGGATCTATGATTACATCTAAGACCAGGCTGCTGCTGAGGGCCATGTCTGGGTCTGTGGTCCTACCCCAGCCTGGGTCTATGATGATTTCCATGGCCTATGTTACCACCAAAGGCCACATGGATGCCTGAGATCTAAGCTGTGACATGTGGCCAACTTAGTGATTGAGGGCCATCCTGCCCTTGGGGCCATGCTGATCTGACAGGGCCATGGTATCATCAGGGCCCAGTCTAAGGAGAGCCATGTCTGGGTCCATGGCCCTACAGCAGCCAAGGTGTAAGTTGATGTCCGTGTGGCTCCTGTTGTCACCAGGGGGTGTGCAGATGACTGGGTTCTCTGGTCAGCCACCTGAGACCCTGTTGGTGTCCAGGGCCATGCTGCCACTGGGGTCGTACTGATCTGGGTGGCCTGTTCTGCCGTAGGGGACATGGTGATATCTGGTCTAAGCTACTGCTGAGGGCCGTGCCTTGGTCCATGTTCTTGCAGCAGATGGGGTCTGTATTGATGTCCAGGGATTCATAGGAACCACATACTTTGAAAGTTGAGGGCTGTGCTGAGTTGGACCTACACCTCACTGGCCATGGCATGGCTGGCTTTTGCTCTCACTGCTGTCCCAGCCCTCATGGGAGAGTTACCCCCTGCTCCTTGACCCTCCCCTTGAACTCAGTGAGATGGTCCCACCCACAGATGTGGGAGAGCTGGTCCAGATGGCAGGGTCTTAGGAGAGCTGCCTCCACCTGTCTCCTGAGGGGGATGGTTCCAGTGGCCCAGACTAACCTGCTTCAGCTACCACTCAGACACAGGTCCTGGGCTTTTGGTTGGGCCAGCCTAACATCTACCCAATCTCTTACTTGCTGGAGCATGATGGGACTTGTCTTGTTAAATAATAGATGCAGAATCTCTATTACTCAGGAAAATCACAAGATATCTGAGAGGAGATTCTTGAGGTCCAGTTATGATGGTGTTCCAGAGGCCTTTAACCAGAAAAAATGACTCGTTGCAATGAACATTTGTGGGTAAGGTTGATGGGACAAAGAGTATCCTCTTGACACATCACAGCTCCCAATACTGCCACTAGGACAAATGACGAGGTGGTGGAGACATGAGAAAGACAGAGGTAGATTTTTTGTTCTTAATTAATTTGGGGGTAGGGCTGCTGCAGGGGTATGGGACTGAACTTGGAGGTTAGCAGGATTGGGGTGCATGGTATAAAATTCCCAAACAATGAATAAATAATTATGTTATAAAATGTGTAAAATAACTGTATAATATAACTTAAAGCATTATAACATAGGTTTGAAGAAATGACTGACCATCCAAGATTCTTACTACACTAACATTTAAAGTTGTACAAGAAGATACTCAATAAGAAACAATAAAAACTTAAGTCAAATAGTGTAAGAAAACAGCTGCAAACTGTTACCAAATGTCTATAAAACAGATTAAAATGAAAGAATAGGAGAAGGGACATGACAAATCTAGAGAGTAGGAAAAGTGAGACCAGGTTATTTTTTGTTTGTTTGTTTTTAGACAGTTTTTTTTTCTGTGTAGCCCTGGCTATCTTAGAGCTAACTCTGTAGACCAGGGTGGCCTCTAACTCACAGAGATCTGATTGCCCCTGCCTCCTGAGTTGATAGGATTAAAGTTGTAAGCCACCACCAATATCTTGAGGCCAGGTTTCTTAATGAAATTCCTGGCACCCAAGTACAGAAAACTAAGTTCAAGGAAGAATAAATTGTTTATAGTTTTGACTACTCATATATAACACATGGCATACAAAAATTGATACAGAAAAACATGCAGATGTTTTTTAAAGTTTCAGGCAAAGTTTGCTTTACTCATGCTTAATTTTTACATTTGTTAGGAGTCTTAGATTTTTAAACTAGGATATTTGCTAAATTTCAAGCAATAACCATTTTTTATTTGTTTTCTTTCATTTTAAAATATTTAGATACTCACTCATACATGAATTTTAGACATAGAGCAAAGGATTACCAGCCTGCAATCCTCTTCACCTAAAAAACTAGGAAACAAGAAGGACTCTAAGAGAAACATGCATGGACCCCAGAGAATGGGAAGGGGCAGGATCTCATTAGCTAATTCAGAGCATGAGGGTAGGGGGTCAGTGAGCTACCAGAATGAGAGAAGGAGGGGAGAGGAGGAAATAGAGGACCAGAAATGTTGAGTTGTGATGGAGGAAGTACTTCTGTGTACGTGTTTGTATAACTGGATGATGAATAAAGTTCTGTTTGGCCAATGAGACAGAATGTTAGATAGGACTAAGAGTCAAAGAGGATTCTGGGAAATGTAGTAGAGAAGTGGTGATGCAGGCAGGAAATGGCATAGTAAGGAGACTCATATTTAAGCAAGGAGAAAGAGGAAGTGTCCCTTTTCCCCTTTGCATCCTCCAGTGGCGCCATGTGAGCCACTAGCAAGAGAGGGCGCCAGTGGAAGGCATCCTTTATAAGATAAGACTTATAAAATATATACATTTATGATAATTAAGACTGAGCCAACAGATGAGAATCCTAGTCATTGGCAAAGCAGCATTTGTGTTATTGTGTATTATTTTGTCCATCCATGCAGCAGGCAGAAATCGGCGGCTTTTGGAGGAACGATTTATCATAGCAGAGTTGGGGGAAGAATAGAGGAGAGCAGGATGAGAGATACCATATCAGAGGGAGCCATTATGGGTCTGAGGAAAGATCTGGCACTAGGGAGATTTCCAGAGATCTACATGGATGACACGACCTGACAATCTAGGTAATGGTGGAGAGGCTGCCCTAAATAACCTTCCCCTATACTGAGACTGATGACTACTTTTTATTCCATCACAGAGCCCTCATCCAGTGGCTGATGGAAGTAGAGACAAGCATCCATATATATCCACTGAACTGAACTCTGGAACCTAGTTGCAGAGAGGGAGCAATGAAGATCAAAGGGATCGGTATCAGGCTGGTGAAACCCACAGAATTAGCTGGCATGAACAAGGGCAGCAGATGGTTCCCAGACTACAATCTGGGAAGCCAGCACAGGACTGAATCAGACCCCTGAACATGGATATCAATGAGGAGGCCTCCACACTCTAGGGGGGCCCAGGTAGTGGATTAGTATTTTTTCCCTGGTGTAAGAAGGGACTTTGAGAGTCCATCCCAAGTGAAGGGATGCTCTCTTGGCCTAGACACATCGGGGAGGGCCTAGGCCTGACCCAGTATGATGTGGTGGACTTTGAGGAGCCCTGTCGAGGGCCCTACCCTGCCTAGGGAGTGGAGGGTGGATGGGATGGGGGGGAAGATGAGGGGTTAGGGGTGAGGGCTGGGGGAGGGGAGGGAAAAGGGATTGTCATGTGAAGCAAGTTTGTTCCTAATTTGAACTAATAAAAATTAATTACAAAAAATTTAAAATATTTAGACACTATTGAAAAATACCTAAATCTCATTTGACTTTAATTTTCTGCATCAAAATATGTTATTTAATGGCTCATTTGCATATACTTCATAGGGTAATATAATGACTTAGCATGATTTTTCAAGTCAGGTCCCTTTGATTTTCATTCCTCCATGTAATAATTGTCAGCTATGTTCAGTTTCTGTAATATAAAACTATTAAAAATTATACTTACCTCACAAAGTTGGTTAAAAAGTATAGCATTAATATGATGTTATATTGGGCTGGTGAGAAGATTTACTGATGGTTTGAATTCCATTTCTGGTACCATCATGGTAGAAGGAGAGTATCAACTCCTGAAGTTGTCTCTGACATCCAGACACATGCTATGGCATGAACATATATGAACAGACATGAAATAAAAAATAAAGAAATATAAAAAATTAATAAAAATTGAAAAGTCTTCATCCCTTCAAAATAGTCTCCATCTTTTCAGAGCACATTCTTACATATACATGTATATACACACATACTCACACATACATACTCAGGGACAATTTTATCAAAGTTTAGAAGAAAAACATAAGGCTAGACAAGCTATAAATCTTGGCAGCTAAGAAGAGAATGGAGAAGAGAATGATAAACTGCCATGAGGCTTGAGTCAAGCTGGCACAGAGGTCAGTTATGCAGCTTCAGCAAGGGGTTTTAGAGAAAAAGTATGCAACTCCAAGTTCCAGAAAAATCACACTTAGGTTCTGGCCAGCATCCAAAAGAAAAAGGCAGAAAAAGAAAAAGGGCAAGGAAAAGTTGCAATTGTACCTTTTTGTGTAATGACTCAGTTATACAGTATATTTTATTTTATTTTATTTTTGGTGTTTTTTCGAAACAGGTTTCTCTGTAGCTTTGGAAGCTGTCCTGGAACTATCTCTTGAATGCCAGGCTGGTCTTGAACTCACAGAGATCTGCCTGCCTCTGCCTGCCGAGTGCTGGGATTAAAGGCATGTGCCACCACCACCCGGCTAATACATTATATTTTAAGAGGCATAAAATATTAATATTGTGTATTAAAATACCTATTAAATGACTTTCTTGGAATGATGGTATCATTATAAACATGCAAAGTTATTTCAGAAATGGAGCTTCATCTTTTGAGTTTTACTCTGATTTTAATTTTGTGAACATAGAACTGGCTCATATATCTGCCATTTTTTTTGCTCTATGCTTTGTCTTCCATGTTCCATATTCAAGACTTTGATGTTCATCAGCTCTTATTTTAATTATTGTCTGTATTGATTATTGTATGTCCTGGGGAAAAGTTATGTATCTGAGAACCATTGTCATCATTGGTAAATTGATATTATGAGGATTAGGTAAAATAATTGATAAGTTATATAAATTACACAACATAAAATATTCATTAAATATAATATGTTATCTTTTCATTCTCATTAAGTATGAGAAAGTCTTTAATTTCCTTTTTTATTTCTTCCTTGACCCAGGAATGGTGCAATTGTGCATTATTCAATTTCCATGAGTTTGTAAGTTTTCTGCAATTATTATTGTTGTTGAATTCTAACTTTAAAGCATGGTGGTCTAAAGCTAAACCCAATGTGGAGTCAGAAGTAGGTTGATAGCAGATAGTTTATTAAGAAAGTACTCACACAACAGAGCCAGTGACCAGGTTTACACCAGATGCCTGCCCATCCACATAGCCAGGCAGCAGAGGGAAAAGGAGGGCAGCATGCATGTGTCTCTGATATTCAAACCCTTGTAGGCATGGTCAGCAGCACCTGTGTCAGCCGCAAGTGGGCATGGTCAGCATTTCCCCCTACAGTGGTCTGATAAGAAATAGAGGTTTATTCCAATTTTTTTGGCTCTGTGTCGGTTTGCTATGTTGCCGTGTATGTGGTCAATTTTAGAGAAGGTTCCACGTGGCATTGAGAAGAAAACCTAGAATTTAATGAGAATGAAGACACAACATACCCAAATTTATGGGACACTTTTAAAGGAGCGCTAAGAGGAAAGATCATACAGCACTAAGTGCCCACATGAAGAACATGGAGAACAGCCATACTAGAGAATTAGCAGCACAAATGAAAGTTCTAGAACAAAAGGAAACAAACTCACCCTAGAGGAGTAGATGCCAGGAAATAATAAAACTGAGGGCTGAAATCAATAAAGTAGAAACTAGGAAAACATTACAAAAAGACTCAATTAAACAAAGAGGTGGTTCTTTGAGAAAGTCAACAAGATAGACAAACCTTTATCCAAACTAACCAAAAGGAAGAGAAAGAAAATGCTAATTAACAAAATCAGAAATGAAAAGGGGGACATAACAACAGACCTGGAGGAAATCCAGAGAATCATCAGGTAGTACTTTGAAAACCTGTACTCCACAAAATTTGAAAATCTAAAGGCAATGGACAATTTTCTGGATAGGTATCATGTACCAAAATTAAATCAAGAACAGATAAGCAATTTAAACAGACCTATAACCCCTAATGAAATAGAAACAGTCATCAAAAGTCTACCAATGAAAAAAAAAACCCAGGACCAGATAGTTTCAGTGCAGAATTCTACCAGAAACTCAAAGAATAGATGATACCAGTATTCCTAAAATTGTTCCACACAATAGCAGCAGAAAGGACATTGCCAAACTCTTTCTATGACGCTAAAATTACCTTGGTACCTAAGCCACACAAAGACACAACTAAAAAAGACAATTACAGACCAATATTCCTCATGAACATTGATGCAAAAATATACAACAAAGACTGGCAAATAGAATCAAAGAACACATCAGAAAAATCATTCAACATGATCAAGTATGCTTCATCCCAGGAATGCAGCAATGGTTCAATATATGAAAATAAATCAATGCAATCTACCATAAAAACAAACTGAAAAAGAAAAACCACATGATCATCTCACTATATGCTGAAAAAGCCTTTGACAAAATCCAACATCCCTTCATGATAAAGATCTTAGAGAGATCAGGAATAACAGGAACATACCTAAACATGATAAAAGCATATACAGCAAACCAACAGCCAACATCAAAATAAATGGAGAGAAACTAAGGTGATTCCTCCAAAATCAGGAACTAGACAAGGCTGCCCACTCTCTCCATATCTCTTTAATATTGTATTTGAAGTTCTAGTTAGAGCAAGAAGACAATAAATGGAGATCAAGGGGATACAAATTACAAAGAAGAAGTCAAACTTTCCCTATTTGCCGAGGATATGATAGTTTACATAAGTGACCCCCAAAAAATGTTACCAGGGAAATCCTAAAGCTGATAAACACCTTCAGAAAGTGGCAGGATACAAAATAAACTAAAAAAATCAGTAGCCCTACTGTATACAGATGATAAATGTGCTGAGAAAGAAGTCAGAGTAACATCACCCTTTAAAATAGCAAATAACAACAAAAAATATCTTGGAGTAATATTAACCAAAAACATGAAAGACATGTACAGTAAGAATTTTGAGTCTTTAAAGAAAGAAATTAAAGAAGATACCAGAAAATTGAAAGATCTCCCATGTTCTTGTATATGTAGGATCAACATAGTAAAAATGGCAATCTTTCCAAAAAGCAATCTACAGATTCAATGCAATTCCCATCAAAATCCCAACACAATTATTCACAGATCTTGACAGAACAGTACTCAACTTCATATGGAAAAACAAAAAACCCAGGGTAGCCCAAACAACCCTGTACAATAAAGGAACTTCCAGAGGCATCACCATCCCTGACTTCAAGCTCTATTTTAGAACCATAGTCCTGAAAACAGCTTGGTATTGGCACAAAAATACATAGATAGGATGACCAATGGAATCACATTGAAAACCCTGATATTAACCCTCACACATATGAACACCTCATTTTTGACAAAGAAGCTAAAGTTATACAATGGAAAAAAGAATGCATCTTCAACAAATGGTGTTGGCATAACTCGATTGGGACATGTAGAAGATTTCAGATAGATCCATAACTATTGCCATGAAAAAAAAAAACCTTGAGTCCAAAAGGATCAAATACCTCAACATAAATCCAGCCATACTGAACCTCCTAGAAGAGAAGGTAAGTGGTACCCTCGAATGAATTGGTACAAGACACAGCTTCCTGAAAATAACACCAGTAGCACAAACATTGATATCTGTAATTAATAAATGGGATCTCCTGAAACTGTGAAGCTTCTGTAAGGTAAAGGACACAGTCAATAAGACAAAATGCCAGCCCACATAATGGGAAAAATATTCACCAACCTCTCATCTGACAGAGGGCTGATCACCAAAATATACAATGAACTCACAAAGGTAGCCACTAAACACCAAACAATGTAATTAAAAAGTGGAGTGCAGAATTAGAGAATTCTCAACAGAGGAATCTGAAATGGTTGAAAGACACTTAAGAAAGTGCTTAACATCCTTTTCCATCAGGAAATGCAACCCAAAACAACTCTGTGATACCTTCTTATTCCTGTTAGAATGGCTAAAATCAATAGCACCAAGACAATCTATGCTGGAGAGAATGTGGAGAAAGAGGAGCACTCTTCCATTGCTGGTGTGAGTGGAAACTTGTACAACCATTTTGTAAATCAGTATGGCGGTTTTTTAGGAAAATGGGAATAAGTCTACCTCAAGATGCAGCAATTCCTCTCTTTGGCATATACCCAAAGAATGTACATTCATACAACAAGGACATCTGTACAACCATGTTCATAGCAGCATTATTTGTAATATCCAGAACCTGGAAGCAACCTAGATGCCCCTCAACTTAAGAATAGATAAAGAAAATGTGGTACATTTACACAATGGAGTACTACTCAGTGGAACTTAGGTCCAAATTGATCAAAGACCTGAACATACATCCAACCACACTAAACCTCCTAGAAGAGAAGCTAGGTGGTACCTTTGAATTAATTGGTACAGGAGACTGCTTCCTGAATATTACACCAGTAGCACAGACACTGAGATCAACAATTGATAAATAGGAACTCCTAAACCTGAGCAGCTTCTGTAAGGTAAAGGAGACAGTCAGCAAGACAAAACAGCAGTCCACAGACTGGGAAAATATATTCACCAACCCCACATCTGATAGAGGACTGATTTCCAAATTATAAAAAGGACTCAAGAAGCTAGTCTCCAGAACACCAAACAATCCAATTAAAAAGTGGGTTATAGAACTAAATAGACAATTCTCAATAGAGGAATCTAAAATGACTGAAGAACACATAAGAAAGTGTTCAACATCTTTAGCCTTCAGGGAAATGCAAATCAAAACAACTCTGAGATACCATCTTACTCCTGTCAGAATGGCTAAAATCAAAAACAACAATGACAAGTCTGTAAGCACCTCACCCTTGTCCACACTCTGCCCTGTGTGCTGCCTTGGGCATCCAAGCCTCAGGTGAGACTGGGTGCTGCTCTGCACCCCCTACCTCCCCCATCAACCGCTGCTTGCTTCTGCCTGAAATCCACGCCGGGTAAGTGTGGACCTGCCCAGACTTGAAGGCCTACCCTGAGTCTGGACTCACCTCACTCCTGTCTACACTGTGTCCTCTGTCCTGAGGCTGCTCTGCACCCCCAAACTCCCCCATCAACTCCTGTTCACTTCTGCCTGAACACCCCCTTTCACAATAGTGGTCCTGCCCACACAGGGAAGGTCCACCCTGAGTCCGGACACACTTCACCACTGTCCACCCACCAACCTTTGCCATCTGCTATTGCCAGAGGCTGAGCCCTCTGCCTGTCACCGGTGAGAGGGAGAGATCCCACCTGCACTGACTGGAAGAAGGGATGGGAAGAAGACAAAGTAAGAGCACACTCAACAACAGAAAGACCAATATGACACCACCAGAATCTAGGGACTCCACACCAGCAAGATCTGAAAAACCCAACACAGAGAATGAAGAAGACATGGACGGCAAAAATTATCTTAGGAAGAGGATAGAGACCTTTAAAGAGGAAACAAGAAAATCCCTTAAAGAAATAGAAGAAACCACAAGCAAAATATTACATGAAATAGAGGAAAAAACAAACCAACAAATTCAAGAAGTAAACAAATCTCTTAAAGAATCTAAAGAAAGCCAAGAAAAAATAACCAAACAAGTGAAGAAAGCATTAGAAACAGTTCAAGGCATGAAAGCTGAAATAGACACAATAAAGAAAACACAGAACGAGGCGATGATGGAAATAGAAAGGCTGGATGAACGAACAGGAACTAAAAATGTGAGTATAGCCAATAGAATTCAAGAGATGGAAGAGAGAATCTCAGTTGTTGAAGATTCGCTAGAGAATATACAGACATCAACCAAAGAAAATCTCAAGTCCAACAAATCCCTAATATCCAGGAAATATGGGACACCATGAAAAGGTGTAGAAGAAGAATAATAGGTATAGAAGAAGGTGAAGAAATATAGCTCAAAATTACAGAAAACATATTCAAGAAAATCATAGAAGAAAACTTCCCCAACCTACAGAAGGATATGCCTATGAAAATACAAGAAGCTTACATAACACCAAACAGATTGGGACACAAAAAGAAGTCTGATCGACAGATAATAATCAAAACACCAAATCTACAGAATAAAGAGAAAATATTAAGAGCAGCAAAAGAAAAAGGCCAAGTAACATATAAAGGCAGACTCATCAGAATCACACCCGACTTCTCAATGGAAACTTTGAAAGCCATAAGGTCCTGGACAGATATCCTACAAACACTAAGGGAGCATAGATGCCAACCCAGAATACTGTACCCAGCAAAACCTTCAATCACTATAGATGGAGAAAACAAGATAGTCCATGACAAAACCAGACATAAACAATACATATCCACAAATCCAGCACTACAGAAAGTTCTGGAAGGAAAACTCCAACCCAACAAAGATAACTACACTCACAAAACATAGGCAATAGTTAATCCAATTTTACTAAACACAAAAAGAAACAGGAGGGGAAAATCCACACTCAATGACACCACCAATAATAAATCCAAAACAAACAAGAACAAAGAATCAATGGACATTAATATCTCTCAATGTCAATGGTCTTAACCTACCCATAAAAAGATACAAGCTAACAGAATGGATACAAACACAGAATCCATCCTTCTGCTGTATACAAGGAACACATCTCAACTTCAAAGACAGGCATTACTTCAGAGTAAAGGGATGGGAAAAGATTTTCCAATCAAATGGGCCCAAGAAACAAGCTGGTGTAGCAATCCTAATATCTAACAAACTAGACTTCAAACTAAAATCAATCAAAAGAGATGAAGAAGGGCATTTCATACTCATCACAGGAAAAGCCCATCAAGATGAAGTCTCAATCCTGATCATTTTGGCCCCAAATACGACGGCACCCACATTTGTAAAAGAAACATTACTAAAGCTCAAACCACACATAAAACCACACACACTTATAGTAGGAGATTTTAACACCCCACTTTCACCACTAGACAGGACCACCAGACAGAAACAAAGGATCTAACAGTAGTTATGTCCCAACTGGGTTTAATAGATATCTATAGAACATTCCATCTAAACACAAAAGAATATACCTTCATCTCAGCACCACATGGAACCTTCTGTAAAATTGAACACATAGTTGGCAACAAAGCAAACCTTCACAGATACAAAAGAATTGAAATAATCCCCTGTATCTTATCAGATCACCATGCTATAAAGTTAGAATTCAACAAGAATACAAATTTCGGAAAACCTACAAACTCGTGGATATTGAATAACACCCAATTGCACCATTCCTGGTCTGAGGAAGAAATGAAAAAAGAAATTAAAGACTTCCTAGAATTTAAAGAGAATGTAGATACAACATAACGAAACTTATGGGACATTCTGAAAGCAGTGCTAAGAGGAAAGTTCATAACACTAAGTGCCCACATGAAGAAACTGGAGAAAAGTCACACTAGAGAATTGACAGAACAACTGAAAGTTTTAGAGCAAAAAGAAGCAAACTCACCACGGAGGAGTAGACACCAGGAAATAATAAAACTGAAGGCTGAAATCACTAAAGTAGAAACTAGGAAAACATTACAAAGAATCAATGAAACAAACAGTTGGTTCTTTGAGAAGATCACCAAGATAAACAAACCTCTATCCAAACTAACCAAAAGGCAGAGACAGAGCATGCTAATTAACAAAATCAGAAACGAAAAGGGGGATGTAACAACAGACACAGGAAATCCAGAGAATCATCAGGTCATACTTTGAAAACCTGTACTCCACAAAATTTGAAAATCTAAAGGAAATGTACAGTTTTCTGGATAGATATCACTTACCAAAATTAAAGCAAGAACAGATAAGCATTTTAAATCGACCTATAACCCCTAGTGAAATAGAAGCAGTCATCAAAAGCCTCCCATCCAAAAAAAAAAAATCCCAGGGAAAGATGGCTTTACTGCAGAATTCTACCAAAAATTCAAACAAGAGCTAAAACCAGTACTCTTCACATTGTTCCACACAATAGCAGGAGAAGGGACATTGCCATACTCTTCTTACGAGGCTACAGTCACTTTGAACCCAAGCCGTACAAAGATACAACTAAAAAAGGGAAACTACAGACAAATATCCCTCATGACCATCAATGCAAAAATACTCAACAAAATATTGGTGAATCAAATCCGAAAACACATCAGAAAAATCATCCAGTGAGATCAAGTAGGCTTCATCCTAGGGATGCAAGGATGGTTCAACATATGAAAATCCATAAATGTAATCCACCATATAAACAAACTGAAAAAGAAAAACCACATGATCATCTCACTAGATGCTGAAAAAGCCTTTGACAAAATCCAACATCTCTTCATGATAAAGATCTTGGAGATAACAGGAATGACAGAAACATACCTAAACATGATAAAAGCAATATACACCAAACCAACAGCCAACATCAAACTAAATGGAGAGCATTTCAAAGCGATTACTCTAAAATCAGGAACAAGACAAGGCTGTCCACTCTCTCCATACCTCTTCAATATTGTACTTGAAGTTCTAGCTAGAGCAATAAGACTAAAAAAGAGATTAAAGGGATACAAATTTGAAAGGAAGAAGTCAAACTTTCACTATTTGCAGATATTATGATAGTCTACATAAGTGAACCTAAAAACTCTACCAGGGAACTCCTACAGCTGAAAAACAACTTCAGCCATGTAGCAGGATACAAAATTAACTCCAGAAAATCAGTAGCCCTGCTATATACAAATGATAAATGCAATGAGAAAGAAATCAGAGAAATATCACACTTTACAATATCCACAAAAAACATTAAATATCTTGGGGTGATTCTAACCAAAAAAGTGAAGGACCTGTACAGTAAGAACTTTGAGTCTTCAAAGAAAAGTTAAATAAGATAGCATAAAATGGAAAGATCTCCAATGCTCATGGACAGGTAGAATCAACAGTAAAAATGGCAATCTTGACAAAAGTAATCTACAGATTCAATGCAATCCCCATCAAAACCCAACACAGTTCTTCACAGACCTTGAAAGAACAATACTCAACTTTATATGGAAAAACAACAAACCCAGGATAGCCAAAACAACTTTGCACAATAAAGGGTCTTCTGGAGGCATCACCATCTCTGACTTCAAGCTCTGTTATAGAGTAATAGTTCTGAAAACAGCTTCGTATTGGCACAAAAGTAGACACATAGACCAATGGAATTTAATTGAAAACCCTGATATTAACCCACATATATATGAACACCTTATTGGTGACAAAGATGCTAAATGTATACAATGGAAACAAGTATTTTTAAGAAATGGTGCTGGCAAAACTGGGTTCGGACATGCAGAAGATTGCAGATAGATCCATATCTGTCACCATGCACAAAACTTAAGTGCAAATGGATCGAAGATCTCAACATAAATCCAGCCACACTGAATCTTCTAGAAGAGAAAGTTTGAGGTACCCTTGAATGAATTGGCACAGGAGACTACTTGCCGAATATTACACCAGTAGCACAGACATTGAGATCTTCAATTAATAAATGGGACCTCCTGAAACTGAGAAGCTTCTGTAAGGCAAAGAACACAGTCAGTAAGACAAAACAACAGCCCACAGAATGGGAAAAGATCTTCACCAACCCCACAATGGCAGAGGGCTGAATTCCATAATATACAATAAACTCAAGATGCTAGCCACCAAAACACCAAAAAATGAAATTAAAATGTGGGGTGAAGAACTAAATAGAGAATTCTCAACAGAGGAATCTGAAATGGCTGAAAGACACTTAAGAAAGTGCTCAAAATCCTTGACCATCAGAGAAATGCAACTCAAAACAACTCTGAGATACTATCTTACACTGGCCAGAATGGCTAAAATCAAAAATACCAATGACAATCTATGCTGGAGATGATGTGGAAAAAAGGAGCACTCCTCCATTTCTGGGGGGGAGTGCAAACTTTTAAGACCACGTTGGAAATCAGTATGGTGGTTGCTCAAGAAAATGGGAATCAGTCTACCATAAGATTCAGCAATTCCTCTCTTGGGCATATGCCAAAATAATACAGGTTCATACAACAAGGACATATGCTTAATCATGTTCATAGCAGCATTGTTTCTAATAGCCAGAACCTGAAAGCAACCTAGATCTCCTTCAGCTGAAGAATGGATAGAGAAAATGTGTTACATTTATACAGTGGCATATTGCTGATGTCTACCTTGGCTACCATTCCTATATTCCTAGTAGCTGTTTGAAGGAGAAACGGGCACCCACAGCTAAGCACTGAACCATTCTCTTGGAATCCAGTTGTGGAGAGGGAGAAGGGATGAGCAAAGAAGCCAAAATGGTGCTGCAGAAACCTGCAGAAACAGTTTACCTGACCTAGTGAGAGCAAGGAGACCTAGTCATAAAGCTATGGAACCAGCATTGGACCGAACTAAGCCCTCTGAATGTGGGTGCCAGCTCTGAGGACAAGACAGTCTATGGTACCTCTAAAAGTGGAGCCAGTCTTTATCCCTAGAGCATAAATGGAATTTGGGAGCTCATTCCCTATGGAGGGATACTATTTCAGCCCAGATACAGCAAGGAGGGCCTAGGCCCTCCCCCAAATTATGTGACAGACTTTGAAGGTCCCTGGTGGAGGGCTTCACTATCCCTGGGGAGGAGTTGCGGGATGGGTTGGAGGGGTTGGTGGGGACCATGGGAGGGTCATGAAATGGGGGATGGATATGTAAATATGAGTAGTAATTAAAAAATTTAAATAAAAGAAAAAATATAATCTGTTAGTCTCCAATCTGCTTTCTGTTTTGACCAGCTGCAATTTAGATAGGTATAATTATATTATTACATCCAAATAACTAAAGAAAATTCCTACTTAGAAAGAGACAAAAGAAAATTTCTTTAGTATCCCCAATGATATTTCCTCTAGGTTAGTATCATTTATCCATCGTTATTTATGAATACAGTCTCTATCTCAGAAGAGCCCAACCTTTGTGGTAAACAAAATGACACAAGTTGTTTGTACTGAGATTCTAACTCAAAATTACTAAGTACAGATCTCTTCATATTTGAGCCAATGTGTATACCTAAATTGTCTAATTGTGATTTTGAAAGCTCTGGGTCAAGGGCAATCATTTACCTAACACTAATATCAACTCACATTTCATTATATTGTTCATAAATATATCTTTCATTCATCCAGTAAACATTTGTTAAGCCACATTATTAGCATATGATCTCCAACACTAAATTTGGAAACAAGAAACATCCTGTGACATACTCTTTAAGAACTCCTTTTCTTCCACAGAAGACAAAACATGGTAAGAAGCAAAAGTAACATGAAAATTAGAATTATCACAAATAAGTAAAAAGAGAATATAATTCAGGAAACAAGTTTTAAGCTGTGTTTTGAAGATTTAACTAGCAATTTGTGAACATGAAGATGCTTCAGGCAAGAACAACATTCAAGTTACTTTGTTAAAAACAGAACATAATGTATTTTGCTGATGTTGATAAACATGACAGAAGTAGAGGATGCATACATTATGAGAGATTGACTGAGTCATAAATTAAGAGTAGTAAGTGTGGAAAGAAATACGAAGGGTCGTTTACTCAGCTTTTCAAGAAGGACAGTCAGGTGGTTAACTGTAGACAGCACTTGCATATAGTGATGTAGAGCTCATAGGATATATTTGAGTTGTTAGATCCATTTTGGTAACATCTCCATATAGATAGTAGCAGTAAGCTGTAAGGATTGCTCAGTAGTTCAGAGCCCTGGCTGTTATTCCAAAGGATCCAGGTTTGATTTCTAGCACACACACAATCATCTGTAATTCCAGTCAGAGAACAACTGAAACACTCTTCTTGTCTACTTGGACATGTGACATGCCTGTGGTGCATAAACATATATTCAGGCAAAACATTCACATTCATAAATAAATTTGAAAAATTAATAAATGATACATGAATTATAGAAGATGAAGTCC
This sequence comes from Cricetulus griseus, assembly GCF_003668045.3. NCBI lineage: Eukaryota > Metazoa > Chordata > Mammalia > Rodentia > Cricetidae > Cricetulus > Cricetulus griseus. Next base: position 46,811,580 of record NC_048604.1, read on the forward strand.
TCCAAGGAGGTCATGCAGAAGACTACAGAACCTTTGAGAAAACTGACATTCATTGGATCTAAAGAAATTTTAAATGCAAAGAGGAATAATGGTCAAAAGAGAAATGGGGAGGATCCAGGAAGGATGATTATATCATGAAAGGAAGGAAGGAAGACACTTTTAGAAAATTTGAATTATTTTTAATGATTTTATTTTATTTTTTATTACTTCAAATTAGGAACAAGCTTGATTCACATGTCAAACCCTTCTCCCTCTTCCTCCCCTCCCCCCACTCCTCCACCAGTCCCCTCCTCCCTACCCCTTCCACTCCCCAAGGAGGGCATACCCTCCATAGGGGCTCCCAAAATTCCTCAACATCATCCTGGGCAGGGCCTAGGCACTTCCCCATGTGTCCAGGCCAAGAGAGCATCCCTTCACATGGGATGTGCTCTCAAAGTCCCTTCTTACACCAGGGAAAAATACTGATCCACTACCAGAAGCCCCATGGAGTGCCGAGGCCTCATCATTGACATCTACTTTCAGGGGTCTGGATCAGTCCTGTGATGGCCTGCCAGACAGCATAGAAGCATATTTAACTTAATTGTGGGCACAGGAAACAGATGAAGAGAGCAGATGCTAAAGACTATCACAACTCCTTTCTGAAATACCAGATAACAGTGTCTCAACTACATTGATGAGATGGAGCATAATTTTTAGAACAGAAACAGAGTGCAAATATCTGGTATAATAAAAATATATAGTATTTTCTTTGTAATCTTTAAATGGTGAAGGACATTCAGGACATAAAGGCATTGGAAAAATAACACAAGAAGAATAACATGTATGACCACAAATTTTTATTACTTCCATATTTACTTTTATTAACAGAATAAAAAGTAAAATGGGGAACCATTTAAAATAAATATTTCTAGAAATGAATTTTTTATTTTAGGAGCATACACAGGTCACTAAAATCACTTTAAAGGCTGGTAACATGTTAAAATATCACAATAAGTCAAGTCAAGTGAAAGAAAGTAAAGAAAACAATTGCTGCACAGACAATTGCAAAATTTTCAGTTTGCTCATTATTCAAACCAGTCAATTTACTTATTAATAAATAAATTCTCTTACAATGGTTGTATGCAGAATTGGCCCTGTATTTATATACAGTGATTTGACAACACATTCTAAGAGTATTAAAATGCTTATATCCCTTGAGCTTATGATGACATTTCTAATAAAATGTTCCAAGTAAATATTTACAACTAAGAAAAAGGTTTACTACTGGGTTAGTTATTGTAACATTAAGTATAATATGATACATTGAGAAATGATTTTTAAAGTATCAAGAGGAGGTTGAATGAGTAAGACATATCTATTATTCAAATATTAAATTTGCTATAAAAATTTTAGGAAGTATAGTGGTGACCTATGATTTAGCTATATTTGCATGTCTTTCTCAGTACTATCTTAGTGCCTGGAAGGAATTAAGTGCATATGTACCTTAAAAGTATTGATGGAAATAGTGTTCTATATAGAAGCTGGTTACCAACTTGGAAGTTTGTAATATGCCAACTGTGAAATAATATGTGAATTAAAAGTTTCTGGATATACCAAAGTATAATACAACTAAGACAATACGGCACTAAATTGGTTAGGATGAGAATATTGTAGGTCATTTGTATAAATCCAGCATAACTTTTCTTGGTGAATCATGTTGGTTACACCTTACCACAGTTTCCTTTTCTACATATCCACAAAACAACTGTATGTACATCAACACTTTATGTTCCGTGTTAGTCTTTCAATCAAGATCCTAGTTTTCATATTGGACATATGACTTTTAGTTCTCCAAATTAATAGCAATGCATTTGTGAATATATTGAAATTACATAATCATTCAAGAAATTCAGATGTAACTTCTCTGAACTAGGAGATTGGATATCCTTAGAGAAAGGAGATAATTTTTCCCTTGTTAACATGTATTTCAGTTTCTCTTAATGTGACTTAATTTGCCAGTTGTGTAGGAAAATTGTCTTCCTTAACAGGTAAGACAAGAGTAGGATCCTTCTTTCTAATGCTGTACAGAGAGATGCTCAACCTCGTTTCTGTGTCTTGTCTCCTGAATATAAAACAAATTCCTAAAATCCTTTTTCTCAAAATGACTCATCCTCATTTTTAGTTTTCCAATTTTACTCCTATAGTTCAAGTTTAATATTGAGGAAGTAGAAAAAAAAAGATGTATGTGTTAGGGTTCTATTTTGCTATCTGTGGAGATTTCTTTCTTAACGTAAACTTCAGAATTCTTGACTATAAAATATGGATCAAAAGTTTCCTTACCTATTCCTTGGGCTTACTATGATGTCCAAATGGGATCATAGATATGTAAATACATTGTAAAGCTCATCTCAGAGCATATAGAGCATGAGTTGATTTGCAGAACTCTCTTGTCAGAGTTATATTGATTCCTAATTACCATTCAAGCAAGCATTATTTATCTGGAACTTTCCTAAACATTGGCAAATAAGCTATTCCCAAAATTCCTTCAATGATCAGTTATTTTTTCTTTCTTTTGTGTTCTTCTGTCATGATTCAAATTTGATTACTTTTACAGCTAAAACATAGAGATCAGTATTATTCCATCTTGTTGTAATCCTTTCTTTCAATGAATGTCCTTTTCCAAACCCCAATCTAGTCTGTTTCTTTGTTACAAATCTAATTCATCTCTGTAACTGCATTCCAGTGTTTCTTTCAAACCAGTGCTGGCAGAGTGAATTAAGCCAATTGATTTATGACACAACCATCAACTACTATGCACAAGGGAAAGTGTTCTTGAGAGTCGGTGTGTCTGTGACTCCTTTGCCTGCTCTCGAGATTCTTTACCTCTGATTGAGTTGCCTTGCTCAGCCTCAATATGAAGGCTTTTGCCTTGTCTTACTATATCTTGTTTTGTCCTGTGTGACTGTTGTCTCAAGGAGGCATGCTTCTTTCAGAATGGGAAAAAATGGGAGGAGATCTCAGGGAGAGGGGACATGGGGGGGCGCTGGGAGGAAGGAAAAAAATCTAGGGACTATTATTGTCAAACACTGCTGGGATGGAAGGGGAAATGTGGCCAGGATGTATTGCATAAAAAAGAATCTATTTTCAATAAAAATGAAGTACAAAAAAATTGTTCTTGGCTGTTAATTCCTCTTTAATCTTTTATAATTCCTGAAAAAATAAAGATTTGCAATATATTACTCAGATAACACTTCCACTTCTTCCTCTTTGGTTATCTTGTTGACACAACTTCTGATAGCATCATGAGCACTAAAGCCATATTCCCTCTAGAATTTCTGGTCATAAAATAATACTCAATTTTTTAAATCTGTCTACTTGATTTTTTTTCCTCTTTTGACTTCACAAGACACTGAAAATGATTTTCTTTAATTGATCTTTGACAAGAGAATTCATTTCTTTTTTTCTTCAGATATTTTTTATTTGAATTAGAAGCAGGATTGTTTGACATGACAATCCCAGGTCCCTTCTCCCTCCCATCCTCCCCTACCACCCCCAACTAAAACCCTACCTATCTCATATCCTTTTTGCTCCCCCTGGATGGTGAGGCCTTCCATAGGTTGTCATCAGAGTCTATCATATACTTTGGGATAGGGCCTAGGCCCACCCCCATTTGTCTTGGCTCAGGGAATATTCCTCTATGTGGAATGGGCTCCCAAAGTCCACACCTATGCTAGGGATGTCTTTAGCACCCTGACAAAAGTGTTTGACAAGAGGCAAATGGAGAGTTATTTTAATATATTGACTTTATATTAGATATCTAATTTGAAAGTATTCCATCATACCAACTGCTTCCCTCTTTCTCATTAGTAGTTACTACCCATATTATTTCTGCCAATCTCTGACAAACATAAATCTTTTTTCTGTTTCTATGGATTTGCCAGATCTGAATTTTTCAGTATATACAAGCAAACAACATATTAATTTATTTACTTAGAGTGTAATTTTAAAATGTTTCCAAGTTTTTATTTTATCTTGACTGAACTTATTTTTTAATTTAAATTAGAAACAAGCTTGTTTCACATGTCAATTCCAGTTCCCTCTCCCTCCCCTCCTCCCCTACCCCTCATGACTCTCTATCCAGTCACCTTTCTGCTCCCCAAGGAGGGTGAACCCTTCTATGGGGAATCTTCAGAGTCTGTCATATCATTTGGAGCAGGGCCTAGACCCTCCCCTGTGTGTTTGGGCTTAGAGAGTATACCTATATGTGGAATGGGCTCCAAAGGTTCATTTGTATACTAGGGATAAATACTGATCCACTACCAGAGGCCCCATAGATTGCCCAGACCTTCAAACTGACATCCACATTCAGGGTGTCTAGAATAGTCCTATGCTGGTTTCCCAGCTATCAGTCTGGCGTCTGTGAGCTCCCCCTGGTTCAGGTCATCTGATTCTGTGGGTCCTGAAGGCTGGTCTTGACCCCTTTGCTCATCACTCCTCCCTCTCTGCAACTGGATTCCAGGAGTTCATTTCAGTGTTTAGCTGTGGGTGTCTGCTTCTGCTTCCATCACCTACTGAATGAAGGCTCCAAGATGGCATATAAAGTAGTCATCAATCTCATTATCATAGAAGGGCATGTAAGGTAACCTTTTCCCTATTATTTAGATTCTTAGTTGTGGCCATCCTTGTAGATCTCTGGACATTTCCTTATTGCTAGATTTCTCTTTAAACCTATAATGTCTCCTTCTATTATAGTATCTCTTTTCTTGCTCTCCTCTATTCTTCTTGACTCAATCTTCCTACTCCCTCATATCCTCCACTCCCCTCCTCTTCTCTTCTCTTTCTCTGAACTCCAACTACCCTTTACCATGTTCCCAATTAGCTCAGGAGATCTTGTCCTTTTCCCCTTCTCCGGGGGACCATGTATGTCTCTCTTAGGGTCCACCTTGTTTCCTAGATTCTCTGGCAGTGTGGATTGTAGGCTGGTACTCCTTTGCTCTATGTCTAAAATCCATATATAAGTGAATACACACCATGATTGTCTTTTTGTGACTGGGTTACCTCACTCAGGATGGTTTCTTCTAGTGCCATCCATTTGCCTGCAAATGTCAAGATTCCATTGCCCCCCAGTAGTACTCCAGTTTTTAAATGTACCACATTTTCTTTATCCATTCTTCAGTTGAAGGGCATCTAGGTTATTTTCAGGTTCTGGCTATTAAAAATAATGCTGCTGTGAATATAGGTGAACAGATGTCCTTGTTGCATGAATGTGCATCCTTTGGGTATATGTCTAAGAGGGGAATTTCTGGATCTTGAGGTATTCTGATTCTCATTTTCCTGAGAAACCACCATTCTGATTTCGAAAGTGGCTATACAAGTTTGCACTCCCACCAGCAGTGGAGGAGTGTTCCCATTTCTCTACATCCTCTCCAGAATGAACTGTCATTGGTGTTTTTGATTTTAGCAATTGTGACAGGAGCAATATGATATCTCAGAGTTGTTTTGAGTTGCATTTCCTTGATACCTAAGGATACTGAGCACTTTCATAAGTGTCTTTCAGCCATTTTAGATTCCTCTATTGAGAATTCTCTATTTAGTTCTGTACCCCCCTTTTATTTGGATTATTTGTTGTTTTGGTGACTAACTTCTTGAGTTCTTTGTATATTTTGGATATCAGCCCTCTGTCAGATATGGGGTGGGTGAAGACCTTTTCCCATTCTTTGGTCTGTCGTTTTGTCTTATTGACTGTGTCCTTTGCCTTACAGAAGTTTCTTAGTTTCAGGAGGTCCCATTTATTAATTTTTGATCTCAGTGTCTGTGCTCCTGGTGTTATGTTTTGAAAGCAGTTTCTTGTACCAATTCATTCCAGGGTACCTACTAAGAGGTTCAGTGTGCCTGAATTTATGTTGAGTTATTTGATCCATTTGGCCTTAAGTTTTATGCTTGGCGATAGATATGGATCTATCTGCAATCTTCTATGTGCCAGTATCCAGTTAGGCCATTAGCACCATTTGTTGAAGATGCTTTCTTTATTCCATTGTATATCTTTTGCTTCTTCATCAATAATCAGGTGTTCTTAGGGGAGTGGTTCCATGTCAGGGCTTTCAATTTGATTTCATTGGTCTACCTGTCTTTATTTGTGGCAATACCAAGTTTTTTTCTGGACTATAGCTCTGTAATAGAGCTTGAATTCAGGGATGGTGATACCTCTGGAATTTCCTTAATTGTACAGGGTTGTTTTGGATATCCTGTTTTTTTGTTTGTTTGTTTGTTTTGTTTTGTTTTTTCCATATGAAGTTGAGTACTGTTCTTTCAAGGTCTGTGTAGTATTGTGTTGGGATTTTGATGGGAATTGCATTGAATCTCTAGATTGCTTTTGGCAAGATTGCCATTTTTACTCTGTTGACCCTAACTTTCCAAGAGCAAGGGCGATCTTTCCATTTTCTGGTATTTTCTTTAGTTTCTTTCTTTAAAGACTCAATGTTATTGTTATACAGGTCTTTCACTTGTTTGGTTAACGTTACCCCAAGGCATTTTATGCTGTTTGTGGCTATTGTAAAGGGTGATGTTTATCTGATTACTTTCTCCTCCCATGTATTTTCTGTATATAGTAGGGATACTGATGTTTTTGAGTTAATCTTGTATTCTGCCACTTTGCCAAAGGTGTTTATTAGCTGTAGGAGTTCCCTGGTAGAATAGAGTATAATTTTTTAAATATTTATTTTGATGTTTTACCATAATTGCATAATTTCTCTCTTCCCTTTCTTCCTTCCAAACCTTCCTTGATAACCCTCCTTGTGCTATTTCAAATTCATGGTATCTTTTTTTATTAATTATTGTTACATACAAACATGTATATGCATATGAATATGATATGCTTGTGTATTCCTAAATGCATGGTATATGCATGGTATAGCCTGCTCAGCCTAAGTAATGTTACTTGCATTTATGTGTTTTCAGTGCTGATCATTTAGTATTGGCTAACCAGTTGGCATGCTGTTCTCTAGGAAAGACTACATGTCCCACTCTCAACATTCCTTTGTTTCCTGTAGTTCTTTGTGACAGGTTGAGGCCTGCTGATGTTCCCCTGCTGTCACCATTAATATTTCTATTGTTGTTATCCTTGTTCAGTTCATATTTAGAAAGCCATTTTGGTGAGACTTCATTTTCATAGTTTCTGACATTCCTAGAAGACAGTTTCAATAAATGCAAGCAAACAAGTTTTTTTAATTGCTTAATCCTATAGAATATGTAAGTACTTGCTTCTTTTTCTCTACTAGATAATGACATCCTGTCTTGCATTAAATTTGTTAATTCATTTATTAGTTGGTATCTTAAATTATTCTGCTACGAGAAACTTCATGCTTTCTGAAAATATGTTTTAAAGTATATTGTTTTAATCACAGATGAGAGACTGTATGGGGTTTATCTCGTGGGTTTGGTTAACTCACTTAATAGAATATCTTCTTGTTTCCTCCATTTATCTGCAAATTTCAAGATTTCAACTTTCCTTACATTTGCATTCCAGTGTATTTGGACAGCATTTTCATTATCCATTTACTAGTTGGAGGGCATTTCTGGAGTTTTCATTTCACAGGTATTGTGATTCTAATGGCAATGATATGGCTATTTTAGGCAACTACAATATTAAGCAAATGCTGCTGATTGTTTTGGATAAACACTTTAAGGACAGAGTTGTTCCCACAGAATGATCTCCAAACCATATTAAATGAAGACACTGTAAAATTGTGCCTTAGGTAGTTGGTAGGCATGTCAAATAGCAACAATTTTTTGTGTGATAAGGCTTTATTTATTTATTTATTTATTTATTCAATTTAGAAACAATCCTATTTTACATATCACTCCCAGTTCCCTCTCCTTCCCATCCTCCCATGCCCCTCACAAAACCTCATCTACTTGCCAGGGAGAGTGAGGCCTTCCATGGGGTATCATCAAAGTCTGTCACATCATTTGGGTGAGGGCCTAGGCCATTCTCCATGTATCTAGACTGAGAGAGTATCCCTCCATGGGGGAATGGACTTCTAAAGTCAATTTTTGCACTAGGTATAATACTGGTTTCACTGTTAGAGGACCCATATACTGCCCAGGCCTCTCAACTGGCACCCACATTCAGAAGACTTGGTTTGATCCAATGCTGGTTCTCCAGCTTTACAACTGTGGTTTGTGTGCTCTCACTTGGTCAGGCCAGCTGATTCTGTGGGTTTCTCCAGCATGGTCTTGACCCTTTTGCTTCTTCTCTGCAACTGGATTCTAGTAGTTCGGCTCAGTGCTTCTCTGCTTCTGCTTCCATCAGCTACTGGATGAAGGCTCTAGGATGGCATATAAGGTAGTCATCATTCTCATTATAGGGGAAGGGCATTTAAGGCATCCTGTCCACTATTGCTTAGATTCTTAGTTGGGGTCATTCCTATGGATTTCTGGACATTCCTGTAGTACCAGATTTCTCTTTGAACCTATAATAGCTCCCTCTATTATGGTATCTCTTTTCTTGCTCTCCTCTATTCTTCCCCCTACACAATCTTCCTGATACTGCATGTGCTCCTCACCCCTCCTCTTCTCCCCTTCTCTCTTTCTTACCTCCCTCCCCTCATGCTCCCTATTTGCTCAGGAGCTCTTGATCCTTTCCCCTTCTCTGGGAGACCATGTATGTCTCTCTTTGGGTCCTTCTTGTTTCCTTTTTCATGGACTCTAATTATATTTTGACATATGTAGTGACTATTGTATGGTTGGTTGACATAGGTACAGAAATTGTTTGGCTGCTGGTTTTGAGAATTGAGGGGACTCCAACAAGCTTAGACTCCTTACAATTTACTGACATTAGTTTACTTTCCTCGAATGAGCACTCCTGGGTTGCTACAAAACTTTTCATAAGTTTTATTCTTATGAAAAATCTAGTATTTTGCCAGTGTTCCCAAAATCTACAGCATATACTGCTTTCAAGAAGTTTTGTTTTAAAAAAGTATTTTTAGTGTACCAAGAATTGAATTAAATTATGGAATTTTTCAAAAAGAAATTGTACATGTTGTTTCTCCTTCTTCCCACTTCTGTGCATTCCTAGATACAGTATCCTCTTTTCTGCTTTCATATCACCTATGACCTTTGTCCTAACCATATTTCTCATAACTGCACATGGCACTATTTAGTTTCATAATCCATACCCATTTTCATATTCTGTTATTTCTCTGAATACAAACATTAAAATTTATGCCTATATGAAATATTATCCCACTATTCCAGAAGAGTTTCACAAGGGCTACTTCTATTTCTAAAATTCAAACAAAGCACTACATTAGGTCATTATTGTGGAATGAAAAAGAAAAGTCTTTGCAATTTTACCTACTGTTTGAATCTGAGTTAATTGTTTGGCAGCAAAGCAATCTTGGGCATCTCAATTTTCTCTCTTATTGTGAAGAAAGGATAATAATGCTACACAGAATTGTAGTCCCTTCTAACTAGAATAATGGATATAAAAGTTTCTGTTATGTAGCAAATATCTAACACATGTTAAAATTGCTGCTAACATTTCCATTTAGCTGCATACCCAAGATTTCAATCTCAGTAAGTTGCTATTCTTCATAGTAGACTGACCCAATTTGTTTGTCACAAAAAATATGTAGTAATAGTGTTAGGTTGCTCAGCCAGTGGATATCACATTAGCTGTCACCTTTTAGCTACAAACTTATTTCCAAGGTGCCTTTAGGACTTGGTTGTTGCATTACAACTCCATTTTCATTTGTGCCTTCCAGCACTGGATTGACTTTACTAACAGCAATGCTACATTGTTGACTTCTTTTCCCCTTCTATTCATCACCACACCCCATAGATCTTTTTTAACTGTAACCACACATAGCCAGTTATTTCTCTTATTTATTATTTATTTATTGCTAGATTTATATAGTGCTTTCCCCTCTAAAAGCTTAAGGCACTGTACGGAGAACTTAAAAACATGGCCCACTGAACATTACACATCTAAAATAAAATTGAAACTGGAGAAAGCAGACAAGCAAACAGGAATGGAAAATCGGATGGATAATGAATGATCAGGGGAAAGAGAAGTGTATATTGGTTAGCTCTTTTTTTTTCTATTTTTGTATGGCATCTTGAGAAGCTATCCTTGGTGACTGTTTTATTTTTCAGATTTCTGATCCAGTCTAAAGATGCTTGAGGTCATTTATTGTTCAAAAGAGATGTGTATTTGTCACCTTTCCAGACCTAAGTGTAAAGAAAGACAACTGAATACATTTTTTATTAGACAACTTCTTAAATGAAGCAACTTCTTTCCTGGTAGAGGATGTATATTAGTGACATATGAAGTGCGAGGGAAACTATCTTACAGGGACAGGTTTATTGCATAGACAGTGACGCTCAAAGATACAATGATACATAATGAAAGACATCCATACAAAGAATGGTACTTCATGGACAATGAATCCCTAAGAATATGAAACTGATGAAAGTGATCATGAACTGTAAGTACTACCAAGTTTAAAGTGACAAGAAAGAAGGATAATAGTATATTTTCATCATTCCTCTAACTCTGGCATGCTATAGTTTGCAAACAGGAATGTAAAATTACAATAGGTTTGGTACTTAAGGTAAAAGCCTTGTGCATAATGAAGACATGGAGGGGCATGTGTAAAGGAGTAGTGGTGTAGTAGTGGCTTCACATTGATTTCCACAGAAATCACTTCCCGATAACACCTAGGAAACACAATTTGCTTAACATCAGTACTTTGTTCTATACCGGAAACATACATACGTTCCCTTGAGCACATTAGAGTGTTTTTTATATGTGATCAGAGTTTATTATTCATTTTTATTTTGATTACCTTTAATATTTATCCCAGAGGGACTAAAATCAAGTCAGATAACTCAATGGCTCATTAGCAGATTAGTAGGAGAAGCATTTGGAATTAATTTTTCCTCTGATTCTTGTTATCATGAATGAAGATAAGTTGATTTTGACTTTTTTTCAATTCACAATGGGTTGAAGGCCTCTACGGTTTTCCCAATTATTTCTTTAAATTTGAAATTAGGTGCTCTCCTCTCTCTCTCTCTCTCTCTCTCTCTCTCTCTCTCTCTCTCTCTCTCTCTCTCTCTCTCTCTCTCTGTGTGTGTGTGTGTGTGTGTGTGTGAATTTTTGTAAAAGAGATGTGCTGTGAAAGTTGTCAGAAAATATAAAGCAAGATCTTTTGAAAATAAGAAACAGATTTTGCACAAATCTCTACTCTGACAAAAGCCCTGGATAAGAATATTTTTCTAAGAGTCTTGGATCCAGGCCTACTTCTGTTTTCTCTCTGTTGGAGTCCAGTACCCTAATATTGCTCTCTGTAGCATGTTATCCCTTCAGGGAAAATCACAGAAGCACTTACAATTTGGTTACAGTCCCAAAGGGCATTCTTCTTCGAAACAGTCATGCTATCTCTAATTCTGTTTCCAAGTCTTGGCTGTTTTCCTGAATTCTGAATTTGTTTATTTTTTTAAATGAGTTGAGCCTTGTTTTGTGTAATACTTTAATTTCACTGTAAAATTTATTTTTTAATTTGGTAGTCTCATTAGCTCTTTTAATTAAGTTAAAGTAAGGTTTTGTCCTTTAAATATAGCACAAATAAATGTATTTTGAAGAATATCAAGAACAATGTATAGAAAATATAAAAAGCAAGATTTGTTTTAATGTCTGTGATGAGTGACTACTATGCTAATAAATTGTTGTTATATGTCATATGTCTAGCAATATTGTGATATCAGTACTCATTGAAAAACCAAATTAGTGAGGCTTTCATATTTTATTAGTAAAGTATGAGTATACAATGAACCAATACAGATTGTTTTAGAGAATTCTTTTACTTAATAGTATTTTTGTGCCAGTTCAAATAAGTTTTACACCCTCCTTTTCTTTCATCATTGATTTAGAAAACTGTTCTTAGAATTATTTTCCCTTGTTTTTGATAAATCTCCTTTTTATTGCTTTCATTTCAGCATTTCCTAATCCTAAAGTGGGTTACCAGTCTTAGACACAGAAGTGCTGTTTGGGCAAAACAAGCAGGTGATAATGGGAAATAGCTCCTGGTTTAGTAAATGGTAATGTAATTGCCGTTGACATATCCTTGCCCCACCAACCTAATTAAAAATGTAATTATATTCCTATCTTTTCTATCAACATATCCACAATTATTCTAGCTCAGAGGGAAAAGGGATTGTAATAATTGCTGCAGAGTCTCTGAGTTTGAAATGGCATCTGGCTAAGCAGCACTTAAGATGCTTCACTTGATTCCTACTAAAATGCTAATAAACTAAGCAATGGGCATTTAATAAATGGAAACTAAGAGTAATGATTGTTGGTTGGAATTCAACTGAAAGTCATGTACCTTTAAGGACAACAATACTGGTGTGTGATCCAAAAATTCCTGAACTTTCAGTTTGTGCCATTTTTTTTGTTTGACCATTAGTCCAGGCTTTGTATCAACAACTGGACAGTTGCCTAGAGGCTATCTTGAAATAAGCAAAGAAAAACAGCAAGCGTATTTGCCGTAGTAAAAATAATACAAGAAAGCCCAAGTAAACCTGTTTCAACTACATATGTCTTCTATACAAATGTACAAACACTTACTAATAAGATTTATTTTTTGTAAAGATTTATTATTTGGAGTTATATGCAGCCATTTGTTTGTGTGTGGGTATTGTCATGTGAGTGCAGTACTCACATAGGCCAGATGCATTAGACACCTCAGAGTTGGAGATACAGGCTGTTGCTAGCCACCCAATGTGGGTACTGGGAATCAAATTCTGCTTCTCTACAAGAGCAGTACTTGTTCTTAAACATGGAGCCATCTCTCTAGCCCTGAGATATTACTTCAGATTACCACCATGTTGTAGATTCTACTCAATACTAATGGCTATAATTTTATAAAAAACAACTAAAATTCATATCAACATTTTTAATATTTTATTAATTCCTTGAGACTTTTGTAAATGCCTACAATGTATTTTGGCTAAATTCACCACAACGCCTTCTAATTCATCATGGACCCACCCTACACTCTTGAATCCTCAAATTGAGTTCAATTTGTGTGAGAAATAAACACATAGATATGGGGCCATCCACTAGTGCCTGGTCAACTTACCAAGGGCCACATCCATAAGAAAAATGGAGTCATTGGCTGTCAATAACTCTTCAGCTAAGGATAGGGACTTGTAAACCTTTCCTCTCTTCATGCTGGCATGTTAACTGGCTTGATTTTTTGCAGGTAATCAAACTGCTGTGAGTTCATGAAAGCAGTTTTTCTTTCATGACTAGAAGATTCAATTTCATCTTAATCTCCCCTAACCTCTGAATCTGATATATTAACATTCTGATTAACAACAAGGTAAGTTATACCCGTGTCAGCCATTGACTCATTAGTCGCCAAACTATTTTTATTTCTAATTATTCTCCCTTTCTACCTCCCTGCATACTTCTCATTCTTCATTTCTCTCTCATCATATGTGTCTATGCAATTGTATAATTTTTATTTCATTCTTGACATATGATACACAAGAAAGCCTGAATGATAATATAGAATTATGGTGTGTTAATTAATATGGACACACTGTAAGACCTTGAATACCTTGTCAGTAAAAATACAAGAGTGGTATTTTCACAAATATTAAAGACACCTTCAGTTGTTTAAAGGCCATTAAACCTTCCGTGTAGGGAAGAAAATGAAGTTAACATGGTAGTATTTAAATTGACTTGCAAAACCGGGCGTTGGTGGCACACACCTTTAGTCCCAGCACTCGGGAGGCAGAGGCAGGCAGATCTCTGAGTTCGAGACCAGCCTGGTCTACAAGAGCTAGTTCCAGGGCAGCCTCCAAAGCCACAGAGAAACCCTGTCTCGAAAAAAAAAACAAAAAAAATTGACTTGCAAATAACTTTTGCTTAAACAATTTCAGTCTGGATATTAATAGATAGATAGATAGTAATGTTAAACCTAAAACTTTACCTTGGCTTCTGAGTACAGAAGAAAGACTATCACTTTTTCGTCATTTGAACCTTGATGAGTTAAGTAAGGAATCACAAACTCAGAGAAGAGGGATGCCCTATCCCCACATGAAGTGGCTGGTAGACAGTGAATGTAGAATTGAAAAAAAAAAAAAACAAAAAAAAACAGTAAAACGTCCTGAGTCTACAGTGAACCACAAAGTACATGTCTGCCAAAGTTACTGTTTCTCAGTTGTCATTGTTGAGAATTTATTTCCATTATTGCTAAATTTTCCTATTTTCAAGAAGCTGAAAATCCAGATTCTTTTGTATATTGTTTTGAATAGAAAATGTTCACAAACAAAGAAAAGAAAACACTTCAAAAATTAAAGTGTGTTATTTCTATTTTTAATTTTTTGAGGAATATCCAATATGATTTCCACAATGGCTGTATTAATTTGCACCCCCACCAAGAGTAAATAAGGATTCTTCTTCTTCACATTCTTTCTAACATTTGTTATCAGATTCCTGATGATCACCATTCTAACATGCATGAGGTAGTGTCTCAATATAGCTTTAATTTTTACTGCCCTGTGGCTAGTATTGAATATTGAATACTTTTAAATGTATTTATTGGCATTTGTGCCCTTTGTTTAAAAATTACATGTTCAATTCATTAGCCAATTTTTTATTGGCTGTTTTCTTTATTATTTTCTTGGTATTTAGTTTCTTTGGTTCTTTGTAAATTCTGGATATTGGCCATTGTTCTGAAGTGTAGCTGGTAAAGATTTTCTATTTTCTCCCTACCATATCACATGACTTAGATATTTCACTTTTGGGCAGGTATCCAGAGAATTCCATAATCTATTACAGATGTATTTACACCCTTATGCTGTTTTGCTGCTTTATTCACTATAGCAAGGAAATGGAACCAAATTTTCTACCCACCAACAGAAGAATGGATAACGAAAAACTGTTACATATATAAAATGGAATATTGTTCATATCTTAACAAAATTAAACCACAAAAATGAGTGACTTATAGTGTATAATGTTAATCAACATTATGGTCACAGTCTCAGAAGGGAAAAAAATCCTACATGCCACATATTCTCCTTAATATGGAGATACTAGGTATATATACAAAAGCACGTGTGGATACAGCATAACATATACAAAGGATAACAAGAAAGGATTGTGGATTGAATTGACAAATGTTCTTATGTTGAACCATCCCTGCATCTCTGGGATGAAGCATACTTGATCATGGATGATGATGATGTATTCTTAGATTTGTTTTGTCACTAATTTTTAATTTTTTTATTTTGTATATTTAAATTAAAAACACTCTTAGTTTTTATACCAATCTCAGTTCTCTCTCCCTTCCTCCGACGCCATCCACCTTCCTGCACCATTTCCCTATCTCACTCCTCCATCCATTCCACAGAGAGGATGAGGTCTCCCATGAGGAATCATCAATGTCTGTCACTGTCACATCATTTGGGGCAGGACTGAGGCCTTCCCATTAGCTAGAGAGATGGCTCTGGTATGTAGTGCCTTTCAAAAATTGTCCATTTCCTTTAGATTTTCCAGTTTTGTGGAGTTCAGGTTTTTGAAGTATGACCTAATGATTCTCTGGATTTCCTTGGTTTCGGTTGTTATGTCCCCCTTTTTATTGCTGCATTTGTTAATTTTGTTATTTTTTTCTCTGTTCATTAGTTAGCTTGGATAAAGGTTTGAATATCTTGTAGATATTCTCAAAGAACTAATTATTTGTCCCATGGATTATTTGTATTGTTATTTTTATTATATTGCTTTCAGCCCTGAGTTTGATTATTTCCTGACATCTACTCCTCCTCGGTGAGTTTGCTTCTTTTTGTTCTAGAGCATTCAGGTGTGCTGTTAAGTTGCTAGTGTAAGATTTCTCCAAATTGCTTCTGTAGGCATTTAGTGGTATGAACTTTCCTCTTAGCACTGCTTTCATAGTGTCCCATAAATTTGGGTATGTTGTGCAATCATTTTCATTGAATTCTAGGAAGTCTTTAATTTTTTTCTTTATTTCTTCCTTGACCCAGTGGCAATTCAGTTGAGAGTTGTTCAGATTCCATGAATTTGTAGGACTTCTGTAGTTTGTGTTGTTGTTGAACTTTAACCCATGGTGATCTGATAAGATACAGGGTGTTATTCCAATATTTTTGTATTTGTTGAGATTTGCTTTATGACTGAGTATGTGATCAGCTTTAGAGAATATTCCATGAAGTGCTGAGAAGAATGTATATTCTTTTGTATTTGGGTGGAATGATCTATAGACACCTGTTATGTCCATTTGAGTCTGTTAGTTCCCTTATTTCTCTGTTTAGTTTCTGTCTGGCAGACATGTCTATTGGTGAGAGTGGGGTGTTGAAGGTTCACACTATTAATGTGTGTTGTTTGATGTTTGATTTAAGCTTAAGTAATGCTTCTTTTCAACTGTGTGTGTCCTTGTATTTAGGGCATAAATGTTCAGAATTAAGAATTGGTCTGGATGGATTTTTTTCCTGTGATGATTATGAAATATCCTTATTTGTCCCTTTTAATTGATTTTGGTTTGAAGTCTATTTTATTAAATATTAGGATAGCTACACCAGCTTGCTTGTTAGGACCATTTTTTCTTTTTTAAATTTTTTTATTAGTTCAAATTAGGAACAAGCTTGTTCAATCCCTTCTCCCTCTCCCTCCCGCCACTCCACCCCTCCTCCCTACCCCTGACCTATACCCCAACCCATCAACCCTCCACTCCCCAGGCAGGTTATGGCCCTCAACGGGGCCTCTGCAAAGTCCATCACATCATCCTGGGGTGGGCCTAGTCCCTTCCCCATGTGTCCAGGGCAAGAGTGCATCCCTTCACATGGGATGGGCTCTCAAAGTCCCTTCTTACACCAGGGCAAAATACCAATCCACTACCAGGGGGCCCCTGGAGTGCAGAAGCCTCTTCATTGATACCAGTATTCAGGGGTCTGGATCAGTCCTGTACTCGCCTCCCAGATAGCATCTGAGGTCAATGTGTTCCCCCTTGTTCATGCCAGCTGTTTCTGTGGGTTTCACCAGCCTGGTACCGACCCCTTCGATCTTCATTCCTCCCTCTCTGTAACTAAGTTCCAGAGTTCAGTTCAGTGTATATCTGTGGATGTCTGCCTCTGCTTCCATCAGCCACTGGATGAGGGCTCTAGGATGGCATAAAAAGTAGTCATCAATCTCATTTTAGGGGAAGGGCGTTTAGGTTTTCCTCGCCACCATTGCTTGGATTGTGAGTTTGTGTCATCCTTGTAGGTCTCAGGAAATCTCCCTAATGCCAGATCTCTCCTCGGACCTATAATGGCTCCCTCTAATATGGTATCTCTCATCCTGCTCTTCTCTATTCTTCCCCCAACTCCATATTTCTGTTCCTCCATTTCCTCCTCTCCTCTCCTCTCCTCTTCTCCTGCTCTCATTCTGGCAGGTCCCTCTCCCCTACCCTCATGCTCTCAGTTAGCTCAGGAGTTCCTACCCCTTCCCATTCCTGGGGTCCATGCATTTATCCCTTAGAGTCCTTCATGTTTCCTAGTTTCTTTGGAGAAGAGGATTATAGGCTGGTAATCCTTTCCTCTATGTCTAAAATTCTTATATGAGTGAGTACATACCAATGTCTTTTTGTGAGTGGGTTACCTCACTCAGGATTGCTTCTTCTAGTTCTGTCTATTTGCCTGCGAATTTCATGATTCCATTGCTTTTTTCTGCTGAGTAGTACTCCATTGTATAAATGTACCACATTTTCTCTATCCATTCTTCAGTTGATGGGCATCCATGTTGCTTCCAGGTTCTGGCTATTACAAACAATGCTGCTATGAACATGGTTGAACATATGTCCTTGTATGAACATGCATTATTTGGGTATATGCCCACGAGAGGAATGGCTGGATCTTGAGGTAGAGAGATTCCCATTTTCCTGAGCAACCGCCATACTGATTTCCAGAATGGTCTTTCAAGTTCGCACACCCACCAGCAATGGAGGAGTGTTTCATCACCCTTCACAATATCCACAAGCAACATAAAATATCTTGGGGTAATGCTAACCAAAAAAGTGAAAGACCTGTACAGTAAGAACTTGGAGTCTTTAAAGAAAGAAATTAAAGAAGATACCAGAAAATGGAAAGATCTCCTATGCTCTTGGATAGGTAGAATCAACATAGTAAAAATGGCAATCTTGCCAAAAGTAATCTACATAGTCAATGAAATCCCCATCAAAATCCCAACACAGTTCTTCACAGACCTTGAAAGAACAACTTTATATGGAAAAACAAAAAACCCAGGATAGCCAAAACAACGCTGTACAATAAAGGATCTTCTGGTGGCATCATCATCCTTGGCTTCAAGCTCTATTATAGTTCTGAAAAAAGCTTGGTATTGGCTTGTTAGGTCCATTTTATTGGAAAAATGTTTCCCAACCTTTTACTGTGAGTTAATGTCTGTCTTTGAAGTTGAGGTGTGTTTTTTATATGCAGTAGAAGGATGGATCCAGTTTTCATATTAATTCTGTTAGCCTGTCTTTTTATTGGCTAATGGATTCCATTGACATTAAGAGATATTGATGACCAGTATTTATTAATACCTGTTGGTTTTTTTTTTTGATGATGGTAGTGTGTGTGTGTGTGTGTGTGTGTGTGTGTGTCCCTTTGTATTTTGTTGTGAGATTATGTATTGCCTGTGTTTTCATGGGTTTGGCTAACTTCCTTGGGTTGGAATTTTCATTTTAGTACTTTCTGTAGGGCTGGATTTATGGATAGATATTGTTTAAATATTGTTTACTCATGTAATATCTTGTTTTTTCTGTCTGTGGTGATTGCAGTTTTGATGGGTATAGTAGTCTGGTCTGGTATTCATAGTCTTTTCGTGTCTGCAAAATATTTGTCCAAGTCCTCCTAGATTTTAGTGTCTCCATTAAGAAGTTGGTGCAATTCTGATAGGTCTGCCTTTATATGTAACTTGACCTTTTTCCTTCCATCTTTTAATACTCTTTCCTTGTTCATTTTGTTTAGTGTCTTGATTATTATGTGGCAGAAGGTGTAGGGAGACACCCTAGCCCCGCCCAATAGCAACCCGGACAGGTGCCATGTGGACCCGGGACTCGCCCATAAGGGCAGGGTGAAGGGTAGCCGGGGTGATGTAAGGGTAGGTTCTTAAGGGCTGCACGTGGAGAACCAGGCCCCTTCTCTCTGGCCGCGCTAGCTTGGTTCCTGTGAGCTCTCACTGGCCTGGGTTTTGCTCTGGTGTTTTCCTGAATAAAGAAATCTTACCATCACAGATTATAGGTCATCTCTGAGCACACGCGGTAATCATAAGAAGAGGGGACTTTCTTTTTTGGTCCTATTTATTTGGTGTCCTGTAATATTTTAAGTATCAAGTCTCTCACATATAAATAATGCCTCAATGAATATATTCAGGGTATAAATATCTGCTTATGCCTATAATTATTTTATAAGACACCTTTCTATGAATAAAAGCACTCAGGCAAAGGACTCAAACAGAGGTAAGGTACTTAATGACAGATGTTCAATTTTCAAAAGGGTCCTGTAAACTTACCACATTATCAGTATATGAATGTCTGTTTTTCCTTTCTTGTCAGCATTAACTGTTTTCACAAATAATTGTATATACATATTACAGATAATAATGCCGTATTTTATTTTTATTTTTCTCATTAATAGTTGTTCTTGGAATTTTTCTCTTACATCTTCTCTACAGATATTTCCCAATTTTTGTGCCATGTGAGTTTCTTCTGAAGTCAATTGAATCCACCATTTTTCTGTATTAGTATTTTTGACTTCATTAAAACACAGAAATTGCTTTCTTGATCTCCTGGCAAACAAATATTTTGATCTTAAATCAATCTCAGTATTGATATTTCTATGTCCATGACAATTAGCCATAGATCCAAAATATGCAAAAAGAAATAAATTTGCATTGAACATGTACAGACATTTCTTTTTTTCATTATTCTCTAAAATAGATAGTATAATAACTATTCATATGGATTTTACATTTTACTAGGTATTGTAAGTAAACTAGTGTTCATTTTAAGTGCACCAGGAGTTATGCATAAGTTGTATGAAAAATTTCCAACAGTTTATATAAAGGGCTTGTGTATCTGTGGGTATTGTTTTACAGGAGACTTCTTGGGAACCTATCTCCCATGGCAACCAAAATAAGCCTTTTGTTTCTGGTGTTTGTTTTTTCAGTATTTTTATGTTCTATTTGGTACATTTATTATTTAAAAAGGTGTGGTTGCTAAGCTGTGATACATTGTTTTATCAAAGGAAGTTAAGAGTGTCAGTTTCCATTCTTGGAATATAGGACACATTTTTTTTTATGTTTTAATACATTGCACAACTTTCATACTATCATCTTCCCATGCTGAAATAGTGCTAATTTCCAGATCTGTTGTTTCCCTGAATACGACTCTATTTTGATATTCATTTTTGCTTTTTAAAGGGAAGTACTGCATATACATACCATATTGTTTTTATTCATCCACCTACTTCTCAAAAGTAAAAATTAAAAAGTGGATTAAACATTGATAAGCCTTTGATTTGTATTTACTAGAAAATTGCTGTGCTATCTGTTATATGATTTTGAATATTGTGTTTCTATGGGTTAATTTTGCAAATGACTTTCTTAGAACTGAGCAACTTTGATGTCATTTCTAGACACCATAAGGTGGCTGAATCATTTGCAAATTTGCCCCACTGAATTTTTTTAAGGCAACAAAACAGTAGTGTGATGGTTCAGACTTTGACAATAAAGGAAATACCCACAGGAAGACCCCATTTTTATTATTCCTTTTTTGTTAGATTATGTAAAATTGGACAATATGAGATAAAAATGAAGTGGTTTTGTTCAGCAAGGCAAAACTTCAATGGTTCTGTATGAATGACCATGTATTTAGTGACAACCGTCCACACCTTTAGCGTGTTTAATGTTTGTTCTGCTATCTTTTGATCTTCAAATCTGCAACCTCTGTGTTAATTGTACAGAGTGTTTCAGATAATATGTTACCTAATAGTTCACATACAAGTAATCTTATCTCCTTTTAAATTTCAGCCAGTCAGAGCAGCTTTGGAGTAAGCTTTTTTCCAGGGTAAGAACAAACAGCACCTCCTGCAAGCAGGCAGGCATTCAGAAACCAGCTGGCTTGAAAATGTTTTTTTGCTCTAGATTGTATCCATGCCAGTAAATTTAGGCATCATATTGTTTGAGATTGAAAAGAGACTGATTTTTACCTTGTTGAATTACCTGTATTCCCTATTGATTGAGCAAAAGCAAATGGGAGTTGTGGCATTACTACCTATACTCTAACAGTCTGTCTTTAGCTAGAGATGGAAATACATGCCAAGCAAAGGCAGCAGAATACCTTCTGCTTATTTTGATCTACTTAAAGAAATTTCTTTGTGGTGCTAAAGAATAGCTGACCCCATCATCCTAGTCACATTTTATCCTTGAATAATGACAAAAAATCCCTGCAGTAAATGTTCAGTTTATGCTGTTTTTTTCCTCACTTCAAAAAGATAAAGAAGCTTTATGAAATAATGATGCTATCCTCAGCTGAGCATAAGGGTTTGTCCTTAATATCTTAATCAATAGTTAGAGTTAGGAAGGTCATCTCATCTCTAAACGAAAGCTGGAATCAGCTGTCCAGCACAGAGATGAAATCTGGCAAAGAAGGCCGCAGGCTCATGTCTCAGCTCCAGGACTGCATTTCAAATAGATGCTTTTAATAGTCGGTTTTCAGTATTTATCTTTGACATCTTGACTAAGGGTCTTCAGAACTTCCATAGCCTACTGATGGACTCCTATAATTGCCTTTAGTGTTTCTTTTTCAATTATTCTGCTCAAAACTGTGAGCAAGAGTTTAAATATTTTTCTGTAAAAGCCCAGAGACTAGTTTTTGAAATTCAGGGTGGCAGTTATTAATTTATTCAAGCAATCAGGCAGTCCTTTGGCAAATATTTTTAAGCACCTGTTATGTGTGAGGCACTGGGATAAACATAGAAGATACAAATAGACTTATAGTCTAGGTGTAATAAACAGCCAGAGGCCAACTTAATTTCTATGCAAAATTCAGTCTCATTTTCCCCCATTTTAAATGGACCTCAGAATGCTAAATTCAGTTGCTTTGCTTATTCTTTCTACGTGAGTTGATTTCTGTTTTTCTTCTTCTGAGATTATGGAATAGTTCAGGTTTCCTTCCAACTTCTGATTCTGATATTTATCTTCTGTGTGATTTTAGGTAAATAAGTCAACCTTTATTGTTTTCCCAACTCAGACTTTCTTATCTGCAACATATGGATAAGAAGAATAACC
Organism: Cricetulus griseus; assembly: GCF_003668045.3. NCBI lineage: Eukaryota > Metazoa > Chordata > Mammalia > Rodentia > Cricetidae > Cricetulus > Cricetulus griseus. Next base: position 46,833,913 of record NC_048604.1, read on the forward strand.
TGATTTATAAGATAAGTGTTTGCAAAGGTATCATACAAAGTCTAACATACAATTCCAACTCAATAGAAACATATAAAATACTATTAGTTCCTTTATTTTGAAAGAAACTTATTTTATTTATTATTCACAGGCAATGATGAGTGAATAAATAAGCATATGCTGGAGACATTGCATAGTAGTCTCTTCCTCCTTTGAGAAAGTAAAAAAGAAAAGACAGAAAGAAGAAAAAACGGACTCAGAAACTCCATACTCAAGAACATTGAAATTATTTTGAAATTCCCTTTGCTTTAAAATAAGTATGCTTGTATGATGATGCCCTTTTTGTTGTCAGAAGCTCTAAGGTTTGATTGGAAGCTCAGCACTTGATGTTTTACTCTTTGTATACTGAGACCAACTTCATCATTATTGTACTTTCAATATCAGATGACTTATCTAACTTGCTCCAAGTTGATCTCCCCACAGCTTACATTTGCTCTGTAATCCCCGAGAGATTTGTTTTATAAAAGTGAGACTTGCCAGAATTTGAAAATGTACCATTTCTTCCCTATCCACCAAAGGGTTTTTTTCAATGTCCAGATACATTAATGACTCATAGTATCTGGTGATGAAAAATGACTAATTTTTAGAGCGTTCTTGAAAGAAAGATACAAGATGCAATGTTATTTCAAAGAGAGGCAATGGATGCTGGTTTGTGTCAACATAATTATCAAGGTAGAAATCTTCGTACACTTTATAAACTATATCACCCAAGTCCCCTCAAGCCATAGTCAACTCTTGGAGAATAATAGTCATCTCAAATGAAGTCTGTAAGTTTTATATGAAAGAATCTCATTTAGAAGGTAATTTCTCCAAAAATTCAACCTGCCCTCAGAGCTAGTATATGACCTTGATGTCTTATAATATTAATGAGCTCCCTAAAGGTAACATTGGGATAACAAAAATCATATGTTTTCTTGTTTGAAAGTTCATAGCAATTCTCAGTGATCATTCATACAGAAATTTTTAATATTTAATTTTTAATCAGTCTAGATATTTATTCCTATATATCTGGTTATAGGTGAAGTTAATACAAATATGCCATCATTTTGTTGTCTATATCCAGAAACTGGCTTGTTGGAAGGTCTTATCTACATATGAAACCATTGGGCCTTATCTTAATAATATGAATTATCAAAGACAATCTAAATATACAAAGATAAACAGGGCAAACAAACCCTCATGTTAAGAAAATGTCATCTGTTCTTGGCTTTTATAATCGCTTTGGGAAATTTTCATAAAACTTAGTTTATTCATATTGAATATGTTTTAAAATCTGTTAATTTTTAATAACTCCAGCTTTATATTACAGGGCTATCCTCACAGATGTTAACTTTCAGGATTCCATTGGCTTAAGGATTTATTTCAGCAATTCTCTGAAAATAAGCTAGTCTTCACAGAGAAGCTGTTGGCCATGACTTTGAGCTTGATGCTCTCATTTCTAAACATTGAATGTGCTATCTTATAAAAAAAGTGGCGTATCATTGAGATTGCTTACTTCATCAACTTGTGGTTTGTGGTTAACCTGGAACACACATACAAAAGGACCCCAAGTGTGCCCATATATATATATATATATATATATATATATATATATTATATATATATATATATATTGGATACTCATTAGTTGGTAGACATCATTTTTATTTTAACTTCAAATTGGCTTCAGAAGTCTATGCTGTCAAAGAAAAAATGGAAGAGATGGGAGAGAATAAGGTGTTCAGCATGCACAATTAGTCAAAATTTTCACAAATGAGCATATTATTAATGGGATATTATGGCTCCTCTGTAGGTCAGCTACTCATTTCATGGCACCACAATCACAAAACAACAAGGCACAGAAATCCAGAGACTAATTACCCTGCAATCCTTGTGTCTCCAGGAGCACAACGAGCAACTCTTTTAATTACCTGTTTGGAATTCACTGTTACCAATAAACTTGCATGTCCTTTGAGAGGCACAGTTTTTAAGAATGTCAAGAAACCTCACACAAAATAAATGCATCTTATAGTACAGCATGGCTATAGATTGTACACATCATCTCAATCAAGTTTGTCTCTTATTATTAATTTCAAACCCTTGAAGTGTTCTGTTTTGTCATTCTCAGAGTTGTGGCTCTGAGAGGAAAAAAAAAAAAAAAACAAGATAAGAAAAATGAAAGCAGGCCTTTACCAGTCCATTACAACACTGTAAGCAACAATGATGGCTAACAGTGTCTAATAATCCATCATAGTACAATACCTATCAGCTGTAAAACTGTCATCCCTAAAAGGTTATTAGAGCATAGATGTGGTCGATAGTTCACACTAGTGTATTAAGGTGATGTTAAGGATGGAGTATCTTAGGAGCACACACAAATGGAACTTGCTCTTCTTTTTAAGGAGATAGGGAATTTTTAGCAAGATTTTGATTGAGAGAGACAAATGTGTACGTGAGATAGAAAGACATCAAAACATGAGGATTGATAAGAGACTTGAGACTAGAACATTATCATATTGTCTTCCTTTGTTTTAATAACATTTCAAGAACCAAGCAAAGTACCAGATCCATGATAAATACCCAGCTACCTAGGGTACACTGAATTAATTTTTTGCAGAGCCCAACTGATAAACTAGGAGTATCTTCTTGTCTAGATTGTGGGGTGGATGGCTGGGCAATAGTACTCTTCCTCCTCACAGGTTTGGAATAAGCAATTTTTTAGTAGTCTCTTCTACCATGGGAGGGATGAACACTGCAGCAATGTCCCATGTCATGTCCTCTGCTAGCTTCTTGGAGGTCTTAAAATTCACAATTCACCTATCAGGAAATGAAAAAGAAGCTAAAAGCTCAGCTATGAGCTCATTCATCCACATTTTATAGATGAAATATTTAGTGTTTTAAATTAAACATTCTGGAAATAACTTATTCTAGAGAGGTGTTTTTTTTTTTTTTTTTTGCAACCATCCTGCTTACAGAGAGCTGTAACCTTGGAATGGAATCTGCATATGAATCAAGGTCATCCTGTTGGAATTTTTCTAACCGAAATCTGAATTCAAAATTTCAACCCCAGGGCAGCAGCAGGGGCTGGGTGAGAGAGTGGGAGTGGAGAATACCAGGGGTATAACATTTAGGGGAGTAGTGCCAAATCTGTATATTTCAGAATCATACATTATGGCTACTTCTATCCAGTAGTTTTTTATTCATATCATGCCACTGGAAATGAAAGAAAAACACTTTTTTAAAGTTTGCTGAACAAGGGGAAACATAGTGTCATATTGTCCACTTAAAGAAATCCATGGTCCCACTCTATTTTTCAGTCCATCTGCTTCTTTTTTAATGGGACATTATGTTCTAGGAGGCATAGTCATTTTATATGGAGTATCGATCAGCCAAGATGTATTCAGAGGAAAAGAACCAATGTGAGGATGGGCTTGAAAAATTGCACTTCTGAAGAATTGTAGATGTAAGGAGTCATTGTGATTGTTAAAAATTATTTTTCCTTGTGGCACTGAGACTTGACCCTCAGATTTATGCTAAGTAATTACTTCCCTTCTGAGCAACATCCCCAATTCTCTTCTCATATTTTTATAAATGCTGACACAGAATTTTACTAGCTTGCTCTTCATGGAACTAACTCTATAGCACAGATAGGCCTCTAGCCTGTATACCTCTCCTTTCAGTCTGGAGAATGTCTGGGCTTACAGGCTTGCAGGATGAGGCCATAATCGTTATTACAATTCTTTTGTTGTTTGTTTGTTTTTTATTTAAATTAGTAAAAATATTATTTTACATATCAATCCCAGTTCCCTCTCCTTCCCATCCTCCCATATACCCCTCCAACTCCCCCATCCAATCCCCATCCAACCTCACCCTGGGGAGGGTGAGGCCTTTCATGGGGCATCATCAAAGTCTGTCACATCATTTGTGGCAGGACCTAGGCCCTCCCCCATATATCTAGGCTGAGAGAGTGCCCCTCCATAGGGATACTCCAAAGTCCATTCATGCACTAGGGATAAATGCTGGTTCCACTGCCAGAGGCCACATGGAGTGCCAAAGCCCTCCAGCTGACACCCACATTCAGGGGGCCTGTTTCAGTCTTATGCTGGTTCCCCAGCTGTCAGACTGGGGTCCGTGAGTTCCCATTTTCTCAGGTCAGCTGTTTCTGTGGGTTTCTCCTTTGTTCATTATTACAATTCTTTTTAATTTTTTAATTTTTATTTTTTTTTGTTTTTGAGATAAATTTTTATTTTTATAATTGTAATTAGACCAATTTTAAATTAGAAACAAGCTTCTTTTACATGGCAATCACAGTTCCCTCTCCCTTCCCTCTTCCCTTTCTCCCCCACCCCCTATCCCAATCTCTTTCAGCTCCCCAGGAAGGGTGAGGCTTTCCATGGGGGATCTTCAGAGTCTGTCATATCATTTGGAGCAGGTAATCCAGTTGCAGAGAGAGGACTGATGAGGAAAGGGGTCAAGACCAGGCTGGTGAAACCCAGAGAAACATCTGACCTGAACAAAGGGTTGCTCATGGACCCCAGACTGATAGCTGGGAAACCAGCATAGGACTGTTCCAGACCTCCTGAATGAGGATGTCAGTTTGAATGTCTGGGGACTCTATGGGGCCTCTGGTAATACATTAGTATTTATGCCTAGTATACAAATAGACTTTGGGAGCCCATTCCATATAGAGGGTTACTCTCTCAGTCACTATTAAAATTCTTAAATGAATTTTTTATTTTATTCAGATAAATGGAAGCTTTTACCACAGATTACCATACTTAAGGTACCATAACTATGAGGAAGGTAAGAAATAAGAAGACAAATTTTATTTTTAGGAAGTTCTTCTGATTTACAGTCCTTCCTGCTTTAAGTTTCAATCTTCCCCACAAACCAAACCCATTCAATGTCCAGTACATTTAGAATAAGTTTTTTTATAAAAAAAAAACACAAGAACATCTTTTCATTTTCTACCTTTTGCCTAGTTTCCCAGATACTTCTTCATGACTTTTTTCTTTTTTCTTTTACATGTTAAGAACACCCCAAATAAAACCATTCCACCAAATTTCAAGTATATGAGTATTGTTTACTATGGTCTTCATGCTACAAAACTCTGAGTTCATCAATAATGTTGCATAATGCCCAATCTAATTCATTTAGCAACTGGAATTAGTGAGAGTTATGAGTAGTTGTGTGTATGCACAAAACTAAACACAGGTCATTTGGCAAAACAGCAAGTTCTTGTAACTACTGAGCAATCTTTCCAGTCTCATCCCTGCAATTCATGACACTGTTGCTGCAATAAGGAGAACATTCTCAATGGCCTTGATGAATGGTGTTGTCCTCTAGACCCTACCCTGGTAAAATACTATTGCTGTCTGTGTCATCTGGGCTTTTATAATAATACCTTTCCCACTTACAAAGTACTTTATTTCTTTCTCTATTTTATGACAGGCACTTCAAATACTTCCAATTTAATTTGCTCACATCATTGTTTTCTTTGGTCTTTTGGGAACCACATTAACAATTGGTTTGCTCCAACCTCTGGTATCCCTGATAGACTACCCCATATAGATAGGCTACCTTGTGGTTTCTGTGACAAATAGAAATGAGATAAAATTTTAAAGGAAGCATTTGTTTTGGTTCATGGTTTCAGAAGTTTTGATCCATAGTCATCTTGACACATTGTTTTGGTATTGAGGTGAGACAGAGAGGATGACAGCATCTGGATCATGTGACAGAGGCTGCTTGCCTCATAGGAGTTAACTCAAACTTCTAGCCTGAAAGAATATGATATCAAACCTCCCATTCTCGATTACTCAGAATTGTTACCAATTTTCCCTCATGCTTTTGAGGAATACAATTGCAATTATATCAGAGAATAAACTTCAGGAAGGTATGCCGGGCCCTTTAAGGGAATAAATATAATGTATACTAAGGGGCTGCAGGAATTAGGATTTATGTAGCAGCATGTGTTTTTCCAGAACCTTAGTTCTATAATAGATTATGGATATTCTAAGTAACCAACAGTAAGGCCCAATAGGCAAGAATACATTGACTTCCTGCCACTTTTGCTACATGGCATGATGGCTAATCTTGCTTGTTAACATGATTGGGTTATTCTGGGATCTAGAATATTGAAACTGAACCTACCAATAAGATACCACATCTCTCAATCTTCATCTGTTCTTCTACTACGGAAGATAATGATTTGCATTAATATACTAAGGAGGCTCTATGGCTGTTATTCCTTGACCTTTATTGGTTGATTAGCCTTTAGTTTCTTACTAAGCAGCACCAGTCTGCTTAGTGTGTGTGTGTGTGTGTGTGTGTGTGTGTGTGTGTGTGTGTGTGTATTAGTAATAAAGAATTGCTATACTTTTGATTACATACAAAAAGATTTTCGTGCCAGGAGCTTTGTCACAAATGTGGTCTTGAGAAGTAGTGATACATTTTTATAGTGGCATGGATTGAGCCTAGGGCTTTGCACATGCTTGGCAAATGCTGTGTCACTCAGCTAAATCCCAGGTCTGTGACAGAACTTTTAAAACCTAGGGCTTATAGGTCATTGGAAGCATTATCCTGGGAAGAGACTGATGTTGTTCTTTTTTGACCCTACTAGCTTTCCTTAAAATTGAGCTTTTATAAAAACAAAGACCTACCTCTTGAATTTCTCTGCTTTCTTGTTTTTTTTTGTGTGATATTTTTCTTCTTGCATGCAGTCTTGCCATGATACCATCTGCTAGGTTGTGATGTAGTCACAAGATTTTGACCAGAACTACCCGTGAACTGGTACCATACTTCGGCGTTCAGACCCATTAAATGTCTTTTATTTACAAATGACCTTGTCCTGGGTATTTTGTTGCAACCATAGAACAAATATTAATACATCCATCTAATTTCTCATTCTTTTTTCTCAATTTTTATATAAATTACAAAAAGATTGTTTTACATGGCAATCCCAGTTCCCATTCCCTCCCCTCCTCCCCTGGCCCCTAACACCCTACCTATCCCACAGCCTTTCTGCCCCCCAGGGAGCGTGAGGCCTTCCATGAGGGGGGGTCTTCGGACTCTGTCATATCTTTCAGGATAGGGCCTAGGCCCTTTCCCATGTGTCTAGTCTGAGGGAGTATCCCTTTATGTGAAATGGACTCCCAAAGTCCATTCCTATGCTAAGGATAAGTACTGATCCACTACGAGAGGACTCCTAGATTTCCCAGGCCTCCTCACTGATACCCACGTCTGGATCAGTCCTGTACTGGTTTTCCTGCTATCAGTCTGGGATCATGAGCTCCCCCTTGTTCAGGTCAGCTGTTTCTGTGGGTTTCACCAGTCTGGTCTTGACAACATTGCTCATCACTCCTCCCTCTAAGCAACTGGATTCCAGTTCAGTTCAATGTTTAGCTGTGTGTGTCTGCTTCTACTTCCATCAGCTGCTGGATGAAGGCTATAGGATGGCATATAAGTTAGTCGTCAATCTCATCATCAGGGGAGGGCATTTAAGGTAGCCTCTCCTCTATTGTTTAGATTGTTTGTTTGTGTCATCCTTGTAGCTCTCTGGATGTTTCCCTAGTGCCTGATTTCTCTTTAAACCTATAATGACTCCCTCTATTATGGTATCTCTTATCTTGCTCTCCTGTATTCTTACCCCAACTCAAACTTCTTACTCCCTGATGTCCTCCCCACCCCTCCACTTCTCCCCTTCTCATTCTCCTATCTCTCTTTCCCTTCCCACCATGCTCCCAATTTTCTCGGGAGATCTTGTCTCTTTCCCCTTCTCCAGGGGAACATGTATATCTCCTTAAGATCCTCCTTGTTCCCTAGCATCTCTGGAAATTGTAAGCTGGTACTCCTTTGCTCTATGTGTAAAATCCATATATGAGTGAGTACATACCATGTTTGTCTTTTTGTGACTGGGTTACCTTGCTCAGAATGGTTTCTTCTAGTTCCATCCATTTGCCTGTGAATTTCAAGATTCCATTGTTTTTTCCACTGAGTAGTACTTCATTGTGTAAAGTACTACATTTTCTCTTCATTTGAGGGGCATCTAGTTTGCTTCCAGGTTCTGGCTATTACAAATAATGCTGCTATGAACATAGTTGAACAGATTTCCTTGTTGTATGAATGTGCTTCTTGGGGTATATGCATAAGAGTGGAATTGCTAGCTTTTGTGGTAGACTGATTCCCATTTTCCTGAGGAACTGCCATAATGATTTCCAAAAAGGCTGTATGAGTTGGCACTCCCATCAGCATTGGAGGAGTGTTCCCCTTTATCCACATCCTCTCTAGCATAAACTGTCATTGGTGTTTTGAATTTAGCCATTTTGACATGAGTCAGATGTTATCTCAGAGTCGTTTTGATTTGCATTTCCCTGATGGCTACAGATGTTGAGCACTTTCTTATTTGTCTTTTAGCCATTTTATATTCCTCTATTGAGAATTCTCTATTTAGTTATGTACCCTATAAAGAACTCAGGATGCCAGTTTCCAAAATACCAAATAATCCAATTTAATTCCTGTTCTTATAGTTATTGTTTCCTAGATATCTATCAACTTCCTCAGTCTTTTGTTTTTCCTAGAGGAGCATGTCACTCCATTGCAATGTAAATTTTCAACAGAATTGCTTTCATTGGGGTCTATTTGTGACCACAGCATAAAGCTTAACATTTTCTTTCCCTACTTGGGGGTATTGAACTCGTTGCTAAGCTATATATTACTACTAGATTCAGAATACACTTACTAAAAGAAGTGCCTTTGAGAACAGAGGTCAGGGGAGGGGCTGGGAGGAGAAAATGAAGGAGAAACTGTGGTCAGGATATAAAAAAATTGGAAAAGACAGTGACATTAAACTTTCTATGTAGCCCATCCAGTTCTTGTGTTAAGAAGCCTCCTGACATAGTCCCCCATATGCTGGGGTTACAAGCATGTGTCTTTAAATCCTAAGTCTTCAGATATTGATATTGGTTTGATACCTATCAAGAAGTGAGAATATGAAAGAAAATTCAGTAGAACAACATTGGCATAGTTCAGTAGTATTTCACCTATGTCTATAAGGATTCTGAGATAAACTAACCTATTGGGGTAGTAATGGATATGCTTGCTGTTTTTATAAACTTAGCTGGAACCACTCAATGGAGAAAACTTTAAGTCCATAGTGAAAGAAGCTAGGATGTTTAGCTCCTCAAACCACGAGATCCATGAGAGTAATAGATGTCTAAGCCTAATAATTAACAAGATGTATAACTTCTCTCATTGTTTTAGGTATTAATTTTAGATATTATTGCTATACACTTCAATTTCTATTTAGTCTCCTACCCAGTAATATCATTTTATTGCTCTTTCTCTTTCTCTCTCTCTCTCTCTCTCTCTCTCTCTCTCTCTCTCTCTCTCTCTCTCTCTGTGTGTGTGTGTGTGTGTGTGTGTGTGTGTGCACATGTGCATGGTGCGAGTGTGTATGTGTTGTTCCTCTGTGTGTCTGGGTTTAAGTACAGAATTACCATAAATTAAAAGTTTTTCTTTGTCTGTTTTGAGTCAAGATTTCTTTGATAAAGTGTCTGAGAGATTGAACAATTTTCTGCCCTTCACCTAACCAGCCACCTTATGAAAGTGATGAGTTCCTTGGTAAGTAAGAATCCTGAAAAATACAGTGGAGGTGACTCAATTTTTCTCATGTCTTATATTTAAAAACAACACAGAGTTCATGTCCAATTGCTGTAGGGTCAGTTTTGTCCTTTTCATACCACATCAGTATCCACCTACACTTGCATGGATGAATAACTAAGTGCTGATGATGCAATACTGATGATATTTTTTATGAAAGGCAAGAAACACTAGCATATGGTTCCCATGGGAACCTCACCTATGTCCCTCCATGCTATTCTAATGATTAGAAAATAACAGGCAAATCAGAAATAATTGCTACTTTATCTGTAAAATACTGAAGGGTATATGCACAATGACTGACACAAATGTGTTGTGATATATACAGAAGCTATTTTTAAAAGCCTTGATTTGGTTCATTTTGTAACCAAAAAGTTGCTCTCTCTCTCTCTCTCTCTCTCTCTCTCTCTCTCTCTCTCTCTCTCTCTCTCTCATCTCACAGGCAAATTTCACATTCTTTGCCTATTAATGTCCTATATGATTTTATGATTAAAACATGCTGGATTACTTGATACCTTGAGTGATTCTCAGTGATTACATAAATAACTCCATAATTCTAGGCAATGTGACCTTGTTCCTCACATCTTTAACTGGCTAGTGTTTGATACATCTTGGTTAAATAGGGTATAGGTAAGATGAAATAAACTGAATTTTTCAAAAGCACAAGTGACTAGTTGCCATTCAAAGTATAAATCCTCTCATTTGTTTTCTGTTTATTGTTTATTCTCAGCCAGAACATTGAAATGAAACCAAGACAGATTTCAAAATTGCAACCATCCTTTCTCAGACTGTCATGTGTTGGGATTATAAGCATGTTTAGTTATGATCCCACTTTAGGGTACTGAAATGAAATCTCCTGGAATTAAACCTTTTTTACTGTAACCCCTAATTTTTTTGATATTTTTATTAGTTCAAATTAGGAACAAGCTTGTTTCACATGTCAATCCCTTCTCCCTCTCTCTCCCCTCACGCCCACTCCTCCTCCCCAACCCCCGACATACCTCCAACCCCATGCACCCTCCACTCTCCAGGCAGGGTAGGGCCCTCAATGAGGCCTATCCAAAGTCCACCACATCATCCTGGGTTGGGCCTAGGCCCTTCCCCATGTGTCCAGGCCAAGAGTGCATCCTTTCACGTGGGATGGGCTCTAAAAGTCACTTCTTACACCAGGGAAAATACTAATAAAATATCAGGGGCCCCCTAGAGTACAGAGGGCTCCTCATTGACATTCTTGTTCAGGGGTCTGGATCAGTCCTGTACTGGCCTCGCAGACAGCAGTCTGGGGTCGATGTGCTCCCCCTTGTTCAGGCCAACTGTATCAGGGTTTTTTCCAACCTGGTACAGACCCCTCTATCTTCATTCCTCCCTGTCTGAAACTAAGTTACAGAGTTCAGTTCAGTGTATATCTGTGGATGTCTGCCTCTACTTCCATCGGCCACTGGAAGAGAGCTCTAGGATGGCATAAAAAGTAGTCATCAGTCTCATTATAGAGTGAGGGCATTTAGGTTATCCTCTCCATCATTGCCTGGATTGTCAATTCATGTCATCATTGTAGGTTTCTGGAAATCTTCATAGTGCCAGATCTCTCCTCAGACTTATAATGGCTCCCTCTAATATGGTATCTCTCATCCTGCTCTCCCCTATTCTTCCCCCAACTCAATATTTCTGCTCCTGAATTTCCTCCTCTCCTCTCCTCTTCCCCTGCTCTCATTCTGGAAACTGCCTCTCACCTACCCTCATGCTCCAAATTAGCTCAGGAGTTACTGCCCCTTCCCATTGCTGGGGTCCATGCATTAACCCACACACCTATGAACACCATATTTTTGACAAAGATGCTAAATCTATACAATGGAAGAAAGATAGCATCTTCAACAAATGGTGCTGGCACAACTGGATTTGGGCATGCAGAAGATTGCACATAGATGCATATCTATCACCATGCACAAAACTTAAGTGCAAATGAATCAAAGATCTCACCATAAATCCAGCCACACTGAATCTTCTAGAAGTGAAAGTTGGAGATACCCTTGAACGAATTCGCACAGAGACCGGTTCCTGAACATTACACCAGTAGCACAGACATTGAGATCTTCAATTAATAAATGAGACCTCCTGAAACTGAGAAGCTTCTGTAAGGCAAAGGACACAGTCAGTATGACAAAACGACAACCCATAGAATGGGAAAAGATCTTCACCAACACCACATCTGACAGAGGGCTGACCAACAAAATATACAAAGAACTCAAGAAGCTAGCCACCAAAACACCAAACAATAAAGTTAAAAAGTGGGGTGCAGAACTAAATAGAGAATTCTCAGCAGAGGCATCTGAAATGGCTGAAAGACACTTAAGAAAGTGCACAAAATCCTTGGCCATCAGAGAAATGCAACTCAAAACAACTCTGAAATACCACCTCACACCTGTCAGAATGGCAAAAATCAAAAACATCAATGACAATCTATGCTGGATAGGATGTGAAGAAAAGGGAACACTCTTATATTGCTGGTGGGAGTGCAAATTTGTAAGACCACTTTGGAAATCAGTGTGGTGGTTACTCAGAAAATTGGGATTCAGTCTACCTCAAGATCCAGCAATTCATCTCTTGGGCATAAACCCAAATAATGCGAGTTCATACAACCAGGACATATGTTCAACCATGTTCATAGCAGCATAGTTTGTAATAGTCAGAACCTGGAAGCAACCTAGATGCCCTTCAACTGAAGAATGGATAGAGAAAATGTGGTACTTTTACACAATGGAGTACTACTCAGCAGAAAAAAGCAACGGAATCTTGAAATTCGAAGGCAAATGGATGGAACTAGAAGAAAACATCCTGAGTGAGGTAAGCCAGTCACAAAAAGACAAACATGGTATGTACTCACTCATATATGAATTTTAGACATAGAGCAAAGGATTACTAACCTACAATACTCTTCACTAAAGAAACTAGGAAACATGAAGGACTCTAAGGGTAACCCCTAATTTTTCTATACTAAGGTTTCTTCTTTGGCTTTAACTACGATATTGATATATTTTATTTGGAAAAGTTAGATGTTCTTTCACTTCTGAACTTCTGTAACTGAGTGAACATTCTTTATTTTTTTGCTGTTTATCTCTGTTTTATTTTTTCCAACTTTTTTATTTGAATTAGAAACAGGATTGTTTTACATGACAATCCCAGTTCCCTTCTCCCACCCACCCTCCCCTATCCCCACCCCCAACTAAAACCTTATTTGTCACATATCTTTTCTGCTCTCCCTGGATGTTGAGGCCTTCCATAGGGTGTCATCAGAGTACTTTGTATCCTTTGGGTTAGGGCCTAGGCCCACCCCCATGTGTCTTGGCTTCGGGAGTATCCCTCTATATGGAATGGTCTCCCAAATCCACACCTAAGCTAGGGATAAATACTGGGCTTCTACAGGCGGTCCCATAGATTTCTGAGGTTTCCTCACAGAAACCCATATCCTGGGGTCTGGATCAGTCCCATTCTGGTATTCCAGCTATCAGACTGGGGAGCAAGAGTTCCCTGATGTTCAAGTCAGCTGTTTCTGTGTTTCACCAGCCTGCTCTGGACCTCTGTGCTCTTCACTGGTCCTTCTCTGCATCTGGGTTCCAGTTCAGTTCAGTGATTAGTTATGGGTGTCTGCTTCTACTTCCACCAGCTGCTGGATGAAGGCTATAGGATGGCATATAAGTCAGTCATCAATCTCATAATCAAAGGAGGGCATTTAAGGTAGCCTCTCCTCTGTTGCTGAGACAGTTAACTGGTGTCATCTTTGTAGATCTCCTGAAATTTCCCTAGTGCCTGATTTCTCTGTAAACCAAAAATATCTCCCTCTATTATGATATTTCTATTCTTGCTATCATGTATTCTTCCCCTGACTCATACTCTTTGCTTCCTAATGTCCTCGGCATCCCTCTTCTTCTCCCCTTCTCATTCTCCTAGCTCCCTTCCCCATCTTCCAGTGCTCCCAATTTGCTCAGCAGATCTTGAACCTCTCCCCTCCCCCAGGGGACCATGTATGTCTCTCTTAGAGACCTCCTTGTTTATTAGCTGGTTTGGCAGTGTGGATTGTAGGCTGGTAATCCTTACTCTATGTCTAAAATCTGCATATGAGTGAGTACATACCATGTTTGTCTTTTTGCAATTGGGTTACCTCGCTCAGAATAGTTTCTTCTATATACATCCATTTTCCTGTAAATTTCAAGATTCCATTTTTTTCCACTGAGTAGTACTCCATTGTGTAAATGTATCATATTTTCTCTATCCATTCTTCGGTTGAGGGGCGTCTAGGCTGCTTCCAGTTTCTGGCTATTACAAATAATGCTGCTATGAACATCGTTGAACATATGTCCTTGTTTTATGAACGTGCTTCTTTTGGGTATATGCCTAAGAGTGGAATTGCTGGATCTTGTGATAGACTGATTCCCTTTTTTTTTGAGGAGTGGCCATACTGATTTCCAAAGTGGCTGTACAAGTTGACACTCCCACCAGCAGTGGAGAAGTGTTCCCCTTTCTCCACATCCTCTCCAACATGAACTGTCATTGCTGTTTTTGATTTTGGCCATTGTGACAGGAGTAAGATAGTATCTCAGAATTGTTTTGATTTGCATTTCCCTGATGGCCAAGGATGTTGAACACTTTCTTATGTGTCTTTCAGCCATTTTAGATTCGTCTATTGAGAATAGTCTATTTAGTTCTGTACCCTACTTTTTAATTGGGTTGTTTGGTGTTTTGGGGACTAGCTTCTTGTGTTCTTTGTATATTTTGGAGATCAACCCTCTGTCAGATGTGGGGTTGGTGAATATCTTTTCCCAGTCTGTCGGCTGCCGTTTTGTCTTGCTGACTGTCTCCTTTGCTTTACAGAAGCTTCTCAGTTTCAGGAGGTCCCATTTATCAATTAAATGTTGACCTCAGTGTCTGTTCTACTGGTGTATTATTCAGGAAGCGGTCTCCTGTACCAATTAATTTAAGGGTCATTCTTATGAGAGTTAGTATCTGCAATTTTGTCCAGCTTGAAGTTATTGTTTTACATTTGAGGTGGGATGGAAGGGTTGCACTCCTTAGGTGTTTGAGCCTTCTGAGCTAATTATGAAGAGAAATGGTTGTTGAACCAAAGAGAAGAGTAAAGGTATGTGACAGATTTTGGAGTAAGATTAAAGATACTTTCATTAGTCTTTTTTATTCAATATATTGTCATAAATATAACTAAATGATTACTAAAAGTAATACATCAGCTGTTATAGTGGCCATTGCTATAATGTAGTCACATAAAATTTCTCAAGCTGTTTGTAGAAAAGAATGTTCCAAAAGGAACTATAAACCCAACCATTATGTTCCTACAAAGGAAATAGCTTCAAATTCATGTGTGTTTCTATGCACAGCAGAAACAAAATTTAACTGAGATAATATTTCCTCTTCATCTGTGAATAACCCCTGGTAAAACTCATGCTTGCTGTATGTTATTGTTCAATACTAAGATTTTATGAAGTCTACCTTGTCTCCACCTTTTTCTTTTAAATTTCAGCCTTATTTTCTGTTCTCATTGTGCTTGAATCAAATTTATACAATAATAATTGTCATATTTAGCTGCAAACTATTTCCCTAGTTGGCAAAATATGTACTTATTTGAGATTAGAAAGTCAAGTTTAAAAGAGATGGGCATACTATTCTGGGAGTAACTATTATTGTCAATCTAGTCTGAATATATAATTATCGTTGTTAAGACTTAGAGAACCTTTATTAGTACTAGGTAAAGAAAACGTAGTGTCCTCCCTTGATAATGAGACTGATGACTAACTTGTATGCCATACTATAGCCTTCATCCAGCATCTGGTAGAAATAGAATCAGACTCCCACAGGTAACCCTTGAACTGAACTGGAATCCAGTTGTAGAGAAGGAGGACTCATGAGCAAAGGGTTTCATACCAGGCTGGTGAAACCCACAGAAACAGCTGACCCGAACAAGGGAGAGCTCTTGGTTCCCAGGCTGATATCTGTGAAACCAGCATGGGACTGATCCAGACCCCCTGAATGTTGGTGTCAGTGAGGAGAACTTGGAAATCTATGGGTCCCCTTGTAGTGGATCAGCACTTATCCCTAGCATAGGAATGGACTTTGGGAGCCCATCCCACATGGAGGGATATTCTCTGAGTCTAGACACAAGGAAGTGGGTCTAGGCTCTATCCCAAAGGATATGACAGAGCCTGAAGATCCCTTAAGGAAGGCCTCATGCTCCCTGGGGAACAGAAAGAGTATGGGAGAGGTATGGTGTTAGTTGGGCGAGGGCAGGGGAGAAGGGTAGGGAGAGGGACCTGGCATTGACATGTAAAATAATCTTCTTTCTAATTAAAATTAAACTATTAAAAAAAGGAAAACTTAGTGGCAATGCTAAAAGGAGTTAAAATTTTATTCAACAGAAACAGAACTTAGATCATTATCTTTCCTATAACATTTATTGACTGTTTACATCAAAATGCCTTAAAGTCACTATTCATTTTGCTAAAGTAATAAAGTTCCTATTGATTTACAGTTGAAAGAAAAGAAATAACAGTGCAAGAGTGGACAAAGTTGACACTGAGTATTTTATCTATGACTACCTGTAATCTAAACCTCTATCTCCAAGCCTAACCATCTAGTATTTGCTCCTTGTTATTCTTTAGAATCTGGCTCTCTGTAAGACAGCAAGGATTTCTATTATCATCTTTTTGGATCTAGCACTATAATAATTATGTATCATTTTCAGTATGCTTTCTTTGCCATTTTTACCAGTATCCACAATCTCTCAGGAGAACATTGTCTTTTTTTACTCTCTCTATATCAAACTGTGTTATTTCTCATTCCATTTTGTAACATTATTATTGATGAACTGCCTTTGACTTTTGGTTGACTGAGAGATCCTTGAAAGTAAGGGCTACATTTTAATCATGCCTCTGTTGTAACTATCACTTAGGACTACTCTGGGTTTACAAATAGGAAAGAATTAATAGATATTTGTTGAATGAATTGATAGAATAAATGGATGTGGGAAGCTTGGTATAAAGTATTTATGAATTAAGTGGAAAGCACTTAGTATTTCTTTGTATAAATTCTTCATAGCTAGAAAAGGCATTATCCTTTAAGAAAAGATCTTCTGGAGTTTTATTTTTGATATGTGATCAATCTTATTCCTTATATTAATAGTTCTTTCTTCTCTGCTTTGTTTCAGTTAGAATAAAAATACTCTATATTCCAGCAAACCTACTCTTGTTTTAAATCTCAGAGGTTTTGAAGTTCTGATTTCTGTGAAATATATATAAATGAATGGATGAAATTCAGGCCTTGCTTATTATCTCAAAAATATAAAAACTACATTTACAACTTAATGTGCATTATGTTTAATGAATGTACATTTCCTGGAGGCTCTGATCTTTAATCTTTTCCTCTATATTCTTTTTTTACCAACTTATTCACTATCTTCTCAGGGATAATTTTTTTAAAGATTTATTCACCTTGATTTCTAAGTACATCTTATTAATTACTTGACAATTTCATACAAAGTATTTTGATAGTGTTCACCCTTCAATCCTCCCCCAATTCACCTCAGACCAACTTTTTCCTCCCCAAATCACCCAACTTCACCTTCTCTTTTATTTTTTAATTAATCCTCAAAGTCCAAATTAGACTGCCTGTGTATTCATGGCTCTGGATGACACCCAATGGAGCAGGGTTGAACTAAGTGGCTCCATGCTTAAATAAAAATATTCTCCTAATAAGCATCCATCTACTGTTCATAACTCCTCAGCTATTGTTGGTAATGAAGCATTTATCTAATTATTCTTTATTAGTAAAAGTTGAGAGTCAGAAATTGGGTTAAGAACCTGATTGATCAGAGGAGCAAATGTTTGTTTCTGCTGTTCTCTATAGACATATAAGGCAAAAGGTCTGTTTGTAGTCCCAATTCAACTAAAACTTGACATTGGCTTTGGAGTTGGAGCATGGCTTTCTCCTTCTCTAAATACAAACATGCTTGTAAAAGGAAAATCAAAAATCTCTGTCTCATGTCAAGAGAGCAACTTGGTATGGGACTGAAGATGCACCAAAATTAAAGGACTATTCTATTGTCACTAATGTCATAATCCTTTAGTTTTACACTGGCTCTTTAAAACTTTTCTTAAGGTATAAATGCTATCTTAAATTTTATAGGATTATCATATATCTATATCTATATCTATATCTATCTATATATATATACTTTCTGTCATGATATTGATGGTCATACAGAGAACTAACTAATTCTAGAAATTGGCTCTTTAGTTATTTCAATAGGCTATTTAATTATTTAGGATAGTTATTTTAATTACAAGAATAATAAGAAATAGTAATCATCCCTTATACATGTTGATCATTTAGCTGTTCATGTACCAGGTTTCTAAAGTCTGTAATTTTTCTGATGTTCCCACTTAAGAATCCCAGGTGTGAGGCTAGCTGTCACTGTGATGCATGGCTGTGTAGAGAAAACAGGCAGTGGCCATCCTGGCCACGTGTAATTGGGGGCTAAGAATATGTGGCAGTGACAACAGCAGTAAAAGTCTGAGTGGGTATCAAGGCAGCCAATTAATGTGGCAGTGACCTGCTCTCAATTTATTACTTAATGATAGTCTTCATAGAAAATAGCAGTCAGATACATGAAGACCAATATTAATATTTCAATTAACTATATTGGATGCATATACTGTGTAAAACCAAAGGAATTAGTCTTAGTGATGGACAGTTGGCAAACTCTGCCATGGGCATTAGAGTGACAGTTGTCTAAAAAATAAGATAGATATTTTAGAGTGGTAACTCCTCCTAGGATTTCTGAAACCACATCTCAGTAGTATGTGCCTAATATTCCCGTGAAAGAGGCTTCTGGACATACCTGCAGAGTTCAGAGAGACCTGCAGGTTATTGGACAATGCTTAAAAGTATACAAGTGAAAAAGTAGGAATACATGTGGTATTTTTGTCATCTATGACTGTATTTGATAAGATTTTCAAATTTTATCTTAAAACATGGAATTCATAAATGTGCCATCATCAAATTTGTGCTTTATGAATGCTCAGTTTTATGAATATGAAAGACTTATGAATACTCAAAATCTGGCAATTAGGATGGCAGGGAATAACTATAGTCTAGAGAATGAATGTGAGTGGTCAGCCAGTGGACAAGTCCTGGAATGAGATAATGCTTATATTGACTAGAAAATGTACTAGAAAGAAATAGATGTCTCTGAATGGTTAGGATTAAAAAGTAGTAACAATTTGAGAACTGAATGAAGTCCAGATGAGGTGGATATTTGAGTGACAAGTGAGTTATATTGAAAAACAGGGCAATGAGACTCATAGGAACAAGATGATGCAAGGACATAGATGTAATATTAAGTAATTTGCATTTAAGCTGACAGCCCTGCAGCCATTGAAAGATTTTAAATGACCATGTAAAATGGTTGAATATAACTTTTAATGAATTGAGCAAATAGATGGTTAAAAATTCAAACTAACTAGGAACAGAATCAGCAAACAATTTTTAAAAGTCATTCTTTTACTATGGCTCCTCCTGAATATTGGGACAAATTTGCTTTTCCACTGGAAACATCAAAATGCATGATGTCTAACCTTCCATGCATGTTAGAGTGTCACAAGAGGGGAAGAGCAAATGCATTTTTAACTGTTGACTTTTTTATCCCTACAATGAGAATGTATTTTCATTTATTGGATTTTATTTTCTGATAATAAGCTAACAGATACAAAACATGCAATATAGATGTCCTGTTCAACCAAATATTTCACTAACAATAGATTTTTAATTTTGCTACATTCTCTCTCTCTCTCTCTCTCTCCCTCTCTCTCTCTCTCTCTCCTCTCTCTCTCTCTCTCTCTCCCTCTCTCTCTCTCTCTCTCTCTCTCTCTGTGTGTGTGTGTGTGTGTGTTGTGTGTGTGTGTGTGTGTGTGTGTGTGTGTGTGTTGGGTGGAGGGATATGTCCATTCCACATTACACATGTGGAGGTCAAAAGAAACTCCTTAGAATAGATTTTCCTCTTCTGTAAATATTGTGGGAATCACACTCAGGTTGTCAGACTTGGTGACAAGTACCTTTACCTGCTTAGATATCTCACCAGGCCTGAAAGAATTTTAGAAAGATTTATGTTAAGGCACCATCTCAGTATCTCCAAACTGGCTCATTGACAGCTACATCTAACATTTTTGGGACTCTTATAGGCAACTTTCTTCAAACCGGGATTTCTTTTTTTAAGGGTAATTTTTTATTCAATATTTCTTTAGGGTCAGACAGGTATGATGAGACACCTGTTACTATACAGTAGACTTTTGATTATCATGTGCACCACAACAGCTTGACATATAGCCAAACATTT
The DNA here is from genome assembly GCF_003668045.3 of Cricetulus griseus. Taxonomy (NCBI): domain Eukaryota; kingdom Metazoa; phylum Chordata; class Mammalia; order Rodentia; family Cricetidae; genus Cricetulus; species Cricetulus griseus. The sequence goes on from NC_048604.1 coordinate 46,853,981, forward strand.
CCAGTATCCTACATGATACAATTTAAATAACTTGGTGATGATTGTCCTTGAGAAGAGTATATATCTTACTAGCTCTACCTTTGACTTGTAATCTCACTGTCAATATTACATTAAAATTTCAATGTGATCTGAAAGTGATAATTCTTTGTATTATCATCATTTCTGATAAAAAATCAGCTTATTTCTTTAAGTTATTCTATGGTCTTAAAGAATAAGATACAAATGAGTCATAAAAATGTGGTAAAGGACTCTGAAAGTCGATAGACCAATGGTTACTGGAGCTCACTAGCCTTATGATTTTGGCACATTGCTTTGTCTAGCTCCTTAAAATATTGATAGTATATACAGTGTATCTTCTTTATTATTAGATTTATATAAAACCATGAACCTAAACCTTTTTAGCATTTTATACATTGTATCCACTCAATAAGTGTTATCTATTAGCATCTCTTACTGTCTAACATAAACATGGTATTTACATTCCTTATAATTTTAATATTGAAAGTGCAAATGCCATGCTTATGTTAGGTAGTGAGACATGATATTAAATAGCATTATAATTCAAGCAATTCCTTTTCTCTATATCCTTCTTTCTTTGCAAATAGGTAATGAGGCAAGAAAAGCAGAAATTTGAGTATGTCTGGAGGATATAGTGCAGACTTCCATGCCAGTGTCTGCAACTCCTCTGAATCTTTGAGGAGAAAGGAGACAGACTAGTTGTCATTGCAAATGATTATACTTGATATTTTCTTTTTCAATTGTTCTAAATCTGTCTTCTTCAGTCTTGACTACTGTGCACTGATCCACAAAGGTATCCACCTTTCTAATGCTACCTTTATGTCTTATGGTGAACATTTGCCAACTGCAGAAATTGATCCATTGCCTAACTTTATTCCTCTTAAAGGTCGTCTTTTCTGTCTCCCCCCATGCTGGGAAAAGTTGCCATTGACAATGTCACTCAACCATTTAAAACCCAGAAATGCTATCTATTACATTTGTTGTATTGCAGAGATTTTCCTAGATGAGAATACAAAGTAATTTATTTAAATTCTAAATGCCAATATTCTTTCCTTTCTATGAGGAGGGACTTGGTTCCTAGGTTTTATTTTAAAGTCTTTGCCATTATTTGAATGGTCCCAAGACTGGTACTTCTTAAAGTAATATAGATAAAGGTTTTCTTTTCTTTTGAATACTATATCATTGGCTTTCCCTTCTATTCCTTGTCTGCTTTTATCTCTAGAGGTTGGATGATGGTTAGTTCATATTTTGGAAAATTATTGGAGGGCTTAGGATGAAAAACATCATAAAGAATGAAAATATATGGAAAATAAATAAGTCATGCTAATTGGTTGAAATGGATCTCTTAGATTCCCCAAGACTCTATTTCTCTGGTCTAACATGGCACAATATTTATTATATATAATATATACAAATTAAGGAATTCTCTTTGGAGGAAAGGAACAGAATTTTAAGTTACAAGAAGACTATAAAAAGTAATATGAAAAGGCTAAAGGAGCTAACATATAGCCAAGCAGATAACTATACTGAGAGATGGAGAAACTCACTGGATTGCAATGTTGGAGGAGGCAAATGATGTTTTTACAGGCACATTTCAAATGCACTAAGAAAAATTGTTCATATTATTTTTAATGATATTGTGCCCCAAAGCCAAATTCTATAACTTCAGAGATATCTACTTGAAGAAAAATGAGGTTAGCATGTCACATGAGTAAAATATCAGGTACATAGGAGAAGAAATAAGGGGATCCAAGTAGTTCAAGTGATAGTGAATAAAAATTTAATATTTTACTTATGAGCTAGTCTACTGGCACTTGAACTGGTGAGACACATGTCCTTTGTATACTGCCCAGGACTGATACATTTATAATAAAAGTTTATTTCAGAAAGTGAAAAAAAGTTGTAGATGTATCATCATAGTTTGTATTCTAAATGTTTCTATCCTTGGTTGTCCCCCTCATGTCTTTATTGCCTTTGTTCAGGCTATTTATTACCTTGATCATCCTGTGAAGCTTCTTATTATCCAAAACTTGCACATATACCCAAAGTTCAACAAAATTTAGATCAGTTACACACTGGTAAATGCATGCACAACCATTGTCCTTATTAAGCAGGCTAATTTACTTCCCTTTCCAGGGCATAAATTTTGTCTCTGATCTTCAGTTATTTAATTCAAATGTAGATCCAGAGAGCTGGCTTTCTAAGTATTGTTTGTGTCTCTGGAAGAGACAAGATTATGAGGACACAAGTAGAAGTTGTTTTAGTATGTATTGCATAATTTTATAGAATTATTTATTGATTGTGTGTACTTATAGCTGCCATATTCCTGGATACAATTAACATGTGTAAATACGTTTGTTGTTGTTGTTGTTGTTGTTGTTGTTTTTGAGATAGGGTTTCTCTGTGGCTTTGGAAGCTGTCCTGGAACTAGCTCTTCTAGATCAGGCTGGTCTTGAACTCTCAGAGATCCGCCTGCCTCCGCCTCCCGAGTGCTGGGATTAAAGGCATGCACCACCAATGCCCGGCTAACATGTGTAAATATGATGCTGAGCTTTTTGATAGGAAAGCAAGAGTAATTGAAAATTAATTGCCTTGCAAGCAATGTTTGTGGTCATCATTCCATATTGGTGCTAAGAAGTTCTTACCCTAGAGAGGAAAGGAGTTTAAAGTCATTTAACTTATTTGAAAGAGTTTGAAAGGTGTATGTAGGGTTATTGTCAATTATAACACACAAAAGTAGTCATGGTAACAGCAAATAAGCCCAAAAAGGTAAGCAGGATTTTCTTGTATGCATAAATATAACTATTGATGAGTGGAAATGAAAGTATTTAAAACTGATTTTATAATTTTAATGAAATTCACTAATAGTTAATCATGGAACAAAAAGGAATATTCATAATAGGAGAAAATGAAAGAGAAAGAAATAATTAACTTAGTTTAAACATGGCAGACTGGAAAATAACAATAGGGAAGGAGACTATACTAGGATAAGTTACTGTGACACAGTGGCTGGCATTTTAAACAAAAGATACAGACAATTTTAGGGAAATTTTTAAGTGTGTCATATCCAAACTTTTCATAGCATTTTCTAGAATAATGTGATAATTTAATAGCTTTCAATTATTGTTTTGCTATTGTTTTTGTATTTTCTTGTCTGTAATACTGAGTCATATGTTAGCATAGTTTCTGATGGATTAAGTAAAGCTAAAGTTTTGACTTATAGAATCAAAACAATGACAAGCGGAGTTGTATTCTTGGTGTTCATATGATGCAGTCTTAACATGAGAGTTCTAGGAATGTGAATGTATTTTGAGATCTTTAAATGGAAAGATCAAATTATTTGAAAGGAAAGGGGCAGGTAACACAGGGGATTTGAACTAAGTACCTTATTTGTGTGTATGAAAATACTACAATAAAGAAAGTGTTTTTTCTTTTTACTCTGTGATGTCTTGAGGTCTACTTTGAGCATGATAAATATGGTTGATAACAATATGCTATGTTTTAAAAGTTGTGAGATAGTATACTTTAAGTGTTCTCAAAACAAAAATGATGAATATGTGTGATATAACATGTTAATTGGTTTAATTTAGCCATGCCATTGTGAACATACTGTATTATGTATCATAATTGTGCATGACTATATTTATGAGCTAAATAAATGAATGGAAAAAAGAATTTACATACAATAAAGTTGTATATATATATATATATATATATATATATATATATATATATATAATAAAGAAAATACTACAATAAAATCTTCTAAATTGTACATTTAACATAAGGTGATTAAAACAAAATTGTGATGTATCCCCACATAGAATGGGGATGATGTAGTTATCATAAGGATATTTAGCCATCTACAAGTTCATGTGCAATCTATATCATTCAGGGGATCCAGCCCGATCAATAACTTAACCTCAGACATCTAGTCTAAATAGTTGTGAGCAAGTAAACTTCTGAATGTATCCAGTACTTTGCTGAAGTAGCTCTTCCAAACAAATACAGACAGAAAAGCATGTGGTCTGAAAACCAGACCAGAATCAGACAACAGAAAGCTGTCTTCAACTCAGGGGATACTATTGATTTTCTGCTTCTCTTTCTTTGCTTCTTCTTTGTCTTATACCAATGACTATTCTTTTTGTTTCTATGTTCATGGGTCAAAATGTGGCTGCATTACAAGTTTCAAATTTAAAGCCACATAGAAAAGATAGAATTTCCATTTTTGAATTCTGGTTTTAAATCTCCAGAGAAGAATATTTTATCCACTCAGTGTGGCTTCATCTGTCTACACCTTGCAAATAGCTGTTAACTAACTGGGCATGAGTAGACAGCAGCACATGTTATCAACATGATAACCAGAGGTCCATCCCTGTTGGCTTCTATTATTATATTATATTATCATTGTAGCTCCTCTATTTATACACTTACAAGTAAATGTATATGTGCATGCAATCTTTCAGAGGAATATCTAAGATACCATATTTAGCATTGTAAACTTTTCTGGTTTTATAATTTTAAAAATTTCTTATTGGTTCTTTGAGAGTTTCATAAATGTGTTTTGATCTTATGCTCTACCCATAACTCTTACATAATTCTCTGTCCTCCTTACCTACCCAACCAATATTGTCATTAAAAAATACTTCAAGATCACTTTGTGCTGAGAAAATATTCTTTAATGTGTAGTCTTCTACTGGAGAATGTTGAATTATAGGGGCTACACACTCTTAGAGATACATCTTCCTCTCCAAATACTTGTTAACATTTGCCAATAGCTCCATAGGTAGGAGTGAGACTGTGTGTCCACCTCCACTCTTCTTGGTGGCATTTGGTCTATGTTGGGTTTTACAGGTTTTGGTATTCCTGTTTGAGGAATGTGTCTCTCAACATCTAGTTTACTCTCTTTCCAGAAATGTGTTTAATATAATTTAGGTTGATGACATACTAGGCAAGCTTAGGTTATGAACCAGAAAGAATTTCTATGCTCATACAGTCCACTGTATTTTAAGAAACAATATTGCATACATGCTTATCACGTACTTAACAAGATCGGTTTCTAGGTATACAATGTATATAGTATTGATGGCATAAACCTTTAGGTTTATAGTTGATAAAGAGAACAAGGGAGAGAATAAGAATCGGGAAAACTAAAATTTCTATTAACAGGCTGGGAATGGTGGCACATGGCAGAGATAGAGGCAGGGGCAGAGGCAGGCAAATATTTATGATTTAGATGCCAACCCCATCTATATAGAATTCTAGGGTAGCCAGAATTATACCATAAGATCCTGTCTCAACAAAAGGAGAGAGAAAAGAATGCTATCAATAAAGAAACAAAAAGCTACATAGTTTCATTGCAAAGCTGTCCATACCATTCATTCAGTCTAGGACAAGAGGCAGCTGAACCATTTAACTATTCAGCAGGTAGTTAAATAACACTGCTTATGGGTGAGGCATTGTGTTTTTTCCTAAATGTAAAGCAGGGTAAACATTTATTTTTAAGAATTCAATTTCAATTGAGACATTTACATGGAACCACTAGCACTTTAATCTTTTGAAAGGCTTTTTATAAGTCATCTCAAGGACTCTAAAATAATGCTCCCTTTTATAGTTTGACTGCTTGAAATTAAAAACAGTGCTGAATGTTGTCCTTCATGGTGCAGTATAAAAAAGGAACATAGATTTTCTTTCTTTCTTTGCTCTCACTAGCTATGTGACTCTTGAAACAAAACAGTATTTGAAGTTCAGACTGCTGGTTGTGTTTGGCCTTCCTCTTATTTGGAAACAGCTTTCTCCTTTTCATTATTTTAATTTCAAAGTTCGTAGGAGTTCTATTTTCAAACCTTCATCTACCTGAGAGAAGAACTAAGCTGCATATTTAGCCAGATACTTTTTCCCTAAGTATATTCAGTCAATATATTATTTATTCATGTATGTTATGCATCATTTTAAGCAATTCAAAGATACATCAGTTAATGAAACAGAGATATGATGTATATAGGAACAGGCCAGGACTTCAAGATAACATACTTTGAAGACTGTATGTTACATATTGATACTCTAGAAATTCTGAACCTGAGGGTCATGACTCCTTTTTGGGTCAAACATTCCTTTCACTGGGGGCTCATATGACCATCAGAGAACCTAGATAGTTATATTGCAATTTGTAACAGTAGCAAAATTAAACAAAACAAAATAAAATATCATTTACAGCAATTACATTTCTTCTTTAGTTAATATTTTCTTTGCTTCCACATGTTTTCAACTAAAAGGGGTCTCTATGCATTTAAATGTTTTTACTTATTTATGTCCTATAAACTGTATTATTTGGGTATCAATGCATAATTAAATACACAAATTACTTATCTCTATATATTATGCCTGGGTGCAGATTATATTGAAATATGCAACATCATACTTGAAAGTACTTTGGATCTTTAAGCTTTTCTTTTGGTGGAGAAAACACTGAGTAATAACATTTGTAAGAACTACCAGCCCATGAGAGTATAATGAAATTTCCACCTTTTTTCCAAACACACTGATTAAGTGTGTGTTCCCAATTCCTTTTCTTCTAGACACATCAAAACATGCTAAAGGTCCTGTGAGAATCTTTTAGGTTTATATTCTTCCTTAGTTTTCAGGTGCCAGATCATCAAAACAGAGTCAGGGTATATTTAATAGGTGTGCCTCACTGGTGGGGGAAAAGACACTCTTGGGGTCAAAGAAGCAAATGCAAATACACTTTGAAATGGAATTTGAATGGCATCTAAAAAGTGGCACTAATTTCATTTGATATTCATTGGTATTAGGTGCATCTGTTATTAAAGGGACCTTTTGACCTCATACACAGAAATATCTGGGGACAGCTCATACCAAAACAGGTTCAGATTTTGAGCACATTGGTCAGAATTAAATGAAAGCTAAAACTTATTTTACAATCTGGCTTGGAAAAGATGGTCACTGATGTGTGTGTGTGTGTGTGTGTGTGTGTGTGTGTGTGTGTGTGTGTGTGTGTGTGTATGTGTGTGTTCATGTGTGTTCAGTGTTTCCCTTGATAATTTTATTTTTAAATGTTGCTTCATTCTTTAACATGGTTCATTTTTTCAGACAGGGTTTCCTTTGTTTTGGAGCCTGCCCTGGAACTTTCTCTGTAGGCAAGGCTGGCCTCGAACTCACAGAAATCCACCTGCCTCTGCCTACAAAGTGCTGGGATTAAAGGTGTGCACCAACACTGCCTGGTCTACATGGTTCTTAAAACAGTTTATTCATATAATTTGTTTATTCTTGGGATACACTATGTGCTGGCATGGTGTAAGACACCAAGAAACCAATGGTCAGTAGTCCCTTAATCTTTTCTTCCTGGCATAATAGATTCTTGGCATAGGCCTTAGTCATTGTAAAAATCTTTCTGTGGTTGAAGCTAATTATGTTCCAAAAAGAAAATGTAGAAAGCCATAAACTTAAAATCTCTTCTCTCAGTTGCATACCAGCTCTCTGATCCAGGAGTCAGTTACTTCTCCCATAATAGAATGCTCTGTCTAGCTGTTTGTCTCATTTTTGGAATTCTCAATTTCAGAGGATAATTTATCAACTCTAAATGTTTTTTACTAGTATTTGGCCATTGCTTAATAGGTATAAGAGGGAAAAGGCTATAAGAGATATATGAGCTATAGGAAAAGGGTTTAGGTCATTGACAAAGGCTAATTTCTTTCCATTAGAGGATATAGCCACAAACTCTTAGGAAATAAGTAATGCATTTAATCAGAAGTAGAAAGTCATTAGAATTTCTGTCATCTTCACTTTCTTAGAGTTGTTACAGTAACTGTAACATGTATAAAGGCATATCATTATATTTAGACTATAAGCTAATGCCACTTCTCAAGTTTTATTTATTTCCTTAATAGATATTCTAAACATTGAGCTAAACATTAAAATTTCAAAAGTAAGTCATTGTATCTTGCCTTTCACTGTATAAAGTCTGACTGCAAAACTACACCTGATAATGAACTAATTAATAATTTTGTATTAATGATGAGCATAGTGAGTTATTGAGGATGAAGATGAATCAGTGTATATTTCTACCTAAAATCCAGGGTGACATAACACAGCTTCTCATTGATGTAACATATATGATTTTTCTGCTTGGCTGTAGTGTAGAAACTATAGCTACTCTTAAGATGTCAGCACCTATGTGGAGAAAAAGAACACTCCTCAATTTCTGGAGGGAGTGCAAACTTGTAAGACCACTTTGGAAATTAGTATGGCAGTTGCTCAGAAAAATGGGAGTCTATCTACATCAAGATCCAGCAATTCCTCTCTTGGGCATATAACCAAATAATGCACTTTCATACAACAAGGATATATGTGTATCCATGTTCATAGCAGCATTGTTTGTAATAGCCAGAACCTGGATCAACCTAGATGCCACTCAACTGAAGAATGGATAGAGAAAATGTGGTACATTTATACAATGGAGTACTACTCAGCAGAAAAAAAAAAAAACAATGGAATCTTGAAATTCGCAGGCAAATGGAAGGAACTAGAAGAAATCATGCTGAGTGAGGTAACCCAGTCACAAAAAGACAAACGTGGTATGTACTCAATCATATATGAATTTTAGACATAGAGCAAAGGATTACCAGCCTACAATCCTCTTCACCAATGAAACTAGGAAATAAGAAAGACTCTAAGGGAAAATGCACGGACCCCAGGAATGGGAAGGGTCAGGAACTCCTGAGCTAATTGGAAGCATGAGGGTAGGGGAGAGGGAGCTGCCAGAATGAGAGGAGGAGAAGAGGGGGGGAGAGGAGGAAATGGAGGTCCAGAAATGTTGAGTTTGGGGAAGAATAGAAGAGAGCAGGATGAGAGATACCATATCAGAGGGAGCCATTATAAGTCCCAGGAGAGATCTGGCACTAGGGAGATTTTCAGACATCTACAAGGATGACATGAACTGACAATCTAGGCAATGGTGGAGAGGATAACCCAATGCCCTTCCCCTATAATGAGACTAATGACTACTTTTTATCCCCTCCTAGAGCCCTCATCCTTGGCTGATGGAAGCAGAGGCAGACATCCATAGATATACACTGAACTGAACTCTGGAACTTAGTTGCATACAGGGAGGAATGAAGATCAAAGGGGTCGGTACCAGGCTGGTGAAACCCACAGAAACAACTGGCCTGAACAAGTGGGAGCACATGGACCCCAGACTGCTGTCTGGGAGGCCAGCACAGGACTGATCCAGACCTCTGAACATGGATGTCAATTATGAGCCTTCCACACTCTAGGGGGCCCCTGGTAGTGGATCAGTAATTTTCCCTGGTGTAAGAAGGGACTTTGAGAGCCCATCCCACTTGAAGGGATGCACTCTTGGCCTGGACACATGGAGAAGGGCATATGCCTGGCCCAGGATCATGTGTTGGATTTTAGGGAGCCACCATCAAGGGCCCTACCCTACCAGGACAGTGGATGGTGAGTGGGGTGGGGGCAGGTAGTGGGTTGGGGGAGGGCTGGGGGGAGGGAGGGGTGGGAGAAGGGATTGACATTTGAAGCAAGCTTGTTCCTAATTTGAACTAATAAATAAATAAATAAATAAATAAATAAATAAATAGATGTCAGCACCTTTGTGAGGTTGTCTCTCAGGTTCAGGCCAGCTAAGTACATAAGCAAGATGTTGTTGGGGAGAGTGTAGCCCTCATAGATTTACGTGCTGTGGGTGATTCCATCTTCTTAGTTCATTGATATGAGGGTGGTAGGATGACAGATATACAGGCACAGCATGGCCTGGATGGCTATGTATATGGCTAGGAATTTGAAGGTCTTGAACAATATCTGAGTCATCTTCTCATGGTTAGCATTGGGGCTCAGGGGAGCCTTGGTTAGCTGCATGATATGCTCCTCTAGGACTACACACAGCTCACTGTAGAAGATGTGGGTTATTAGATCACTACTATGTCATCCCAGTTGGTGACAATGCTGGGGTCTGTGGCGTACTTCAGAGTCAGAATGCTTCTCTTGCTCTCAACCTTGTTACCCTCCTTCTGTCTCATTCCCACCATCATGCATTGGTGCAAAGAGAAGCCCATGATGGAGAGGAAGACCTTTCATGGAGCGTTGTCAATAGTGAAGCCATCTTTGCACAGATTGGAGCTGTTTTTTTACAACCAGTGAAGAGATATCATTATCCATGGTGAACTGATGGCAGGTGTGGACCAAGGGTGGAGGAGTTATGAACAGTCTGTGCTTTCAGGGAGGATGCAGAGTTCAGGAATCCTACCTTATTATAAGATTTCAACAGACATAAAATTTAGGTTGTAATAAATACAATGAGATTGTCATAAGAAAAATTAAACAAAAATATTACTCATTGAAATTGTAAATAGAAGTAATATTTGATTATATGAATAAAATAGTGATTGCCTATATTAAATGACTTAATGAACACTATAATGCACAATATATGTCAACATCTAAAACTTTAATGTGACAAATGAGCCTGCTTCTGGCTAATTAGTCTACATAATCTAGTCTACAATGGTGACAATATTACTCACAATAAAAAATAATATACACACCCATATATGCTCTATGTTTGGTTTTAATAACACTTAGACTAGATATATATATATATCTCATAAGTATTCTGATAGACATAACAGAAGAGATTGTAAAGCAATTTCACCAAGATCAAGTTCTTTTTATTCACAATGCAGTGAGTGATGCTACAAAATTGAAATTCATCTCCAGGTGTTCATCGGTATCCAGTTCAAAAAATTTAATCTGTAAAGTGATAGCACAACTATCTTTTGATGAAGGTAAATATGTCTGCTTTATAGCTATTTGGTTGACAGTTGATAAATGAATATTAAAATACAAGTGATGCAGTCTTGCCACACATCACAATAACATGGTCACCACAAGTTTGACTCATTATATGAATTGAACAACATTAGATTTTAATATGACAATTTATTGTGTTATAATAGTCAGTGTGAACACAGAGGTTTCTGTTTTTCATTTCTATATTCATCTCATTAAATACTGGTAAGAGTTTACTTGCATCGGTTCAAAAACTGCTTTAACACTTGTGTTGTATTATATTTTTGTGGAATAAATGGAGAAATAAGATGTGGAAATCACTATGCACGGTGAAAAATACATAGTAAATACTCAATTAATATAACTGATATTAATATTAATACCATTAATATTATTTAAAGTGGCCAACAAGCATGGCATATTTGTTCAATGGGAAAACAGTTTTAAGTAATTAAAACACATGCAGCTTTTAGTAAAGTCAATGCTTACTGATCATGGAAAAGTCCATTATTGTTCATTAGAAAGCAAAAGATTGTCACACAGAATGGCAAGTAAAAACTTACTTCGTAAGTAACACTTGTCTGGCCACATAGTTTTTATGTTGTTTTGGTGGAGATTCATTCAAGAAAAACCTGTGCATATTCCATAACTGTCCTTTCTGTTGTTTTTAGCTGAAGTACTAATAAAGAGGAAGACAATGTTTGCACAATGAGCATGTTGACTACAGTTTTTCTTCATTCCCGGGAAACACACCATGCTTTAATTAAGTAGGGGAGTTCCTGAAATTCACCCATTGTATTTTATTTTTTATTAGAAAGAAAATTATTTCACATGCCAATCCCAGGTCCCTTTCCCTCTCCTTGTCCCCTGCCCCCCAACTAATGACCTACCTATCCCATACCGTTTCTGCTCCCCAGGGAGGGTGAGGCCTTCTGTAGGGGGTCTTCAAGGTCTGTCATATTCTTTGTGATAGGGCCTAGGGCAAACCCCTGGTGTCTAGGCTCAGGGAGTATCCCTCCATGTGGGATGGGCTCCTAAAGTCCATTCCTATGGTAGCGATAAGTACTGATCCACTACAAGAGGCCCCATAGATTTCCAAGTCTCCTCACTGAACCCACATTCAGGGGATCTAGATCAGTCCCATCCTGGTTTCCCAGCTATCCGTCTGGGAACCAAGAGTTTTCCCTTGTTCAGGTCAGGTGTTTCTGTGGATTTCACCAGCCTGGTATGGATTCCTTTGCTCATTTCATTTCATTTCATTTCATTTCATTTCATTTCATTTCATTTCAAGGTTTAGCTGTGGGTGTCTGCTTCTACTTCCACCAGAGGCTGGATGAAGGCTATACAACGGTATATGAATTAGACATCAATCTCATTATCAGGGGAGGTCATTTGAGGTAGCCTCTCCTCTGTTGCTGAGATTGTTAGTTGGTGTCATCTTTGTAGCTCTCTAGACATTTCTCTAGTGCCTGATTTCTCTTTGAACTTGTAAAGTCTCCCTCTATTATATTATCTCTTATCTTGCTCTCTTCTGTTCTTCCCCCAACTCAACCACCCTGTCCCATCATGTCTTCCTTACCCCTTCTCTTCTCCCCTTCTCATTCTACTAGTTCCCTCTCCCCTATCCCATGCTCCCAATTTGCTCAGGAGATCTTGCCCCTTTCCCCTTATCCAGGGGAACATGTATGTCTCTCTTAGGGCCTCTTTGTTTACCAGCCTCTCCAGCAGCCTGCACTGCAGGCTGGCACTCCTTTACTCTATGTCTAAAATCCACACGTGAGTGAGTACATACAATGCCTGTCTTTTTGTGACTGGGTTACCTCGCTCAGAATGGTTTCTTCTAGTTCCATCCATTTGCCTGCAATATTTCAATATTTCATTGTGTGTTTTTTTGCTGCTGAGTAGTACTCCATTGCGTAAATGTACCACATTTTCTCTATCCATTCTTCAGTTGAGGGGCATCTAGGTTGCATCCAGGTTCTGTCTATTACAAATAATGCCTCTATGAACATAGTTGAACAGATGTCCTTGTATGAATGTGCTTCATTGGGGTATATGCATAAGAGTGGAATTGCTGGATCTTGTGGTAGACTGATTCCCATCGTCCTGAGGAGTCACCATACTGATTTCCAAAGTGGTTGTACAAGTTGGCACTCCCACCAGCAGTGGAGGAGTGTTTCTCTTTCTCACATCCTTTCCAGCATGAACTGGCATTGGTGTTTTTGATTTTAGCTATTCTGAGAGGAGTAAGATTGTATCTCAGAGTTGTTTTGATTTGCATTTCCCTGATGGCTAAGGATGTTGGACACTTTCTTATGTGTCTTTTGGCCATTTTAGATTCCTCGATTCAGTATTGTCTATTTAGTTCTGTATCTCACTTTTTAATTGCATATTTGGTGTTTTGAGACTAGCTTCTTGAGTTCTTTGTAAATTTTGGAGATCAGCCCTCTGTCAGATGTGGGGTTGGTGAATATCTTTTCCCAATTCATGGGCTGTTGTTTTGACTTGGTGATTGTTTCTTTTGCCTTACAGAAGCTTCTCAGTTTCAGGAGGTCCCATTTATTAATTGTGGATCTCAGTGTCTGTGCTACTAGTTTTATGTTCAGGAATCGGTCTCCTGTACCAATTAATTCAAGGGTTTTTCCCACTTTGTTTTCTAATAGGTTCAGTGTGGCTGCATTTATGTTGAGGTCTTTGATCCGTTTGGACTTAAGTTTTTTGCATGGTGATAGACTTGCATCTATCTGCAATCTTCTGCATGCTAGTATCCAGTTATGCCAGCATCATTTGTTGAAGATGCTTTATTTATTCCTTTGTATATCTTTTGCATCTTCATCAAAAATCAGGTGTTTTTAGGGGTGTGGGTCCATGTCAGGGTTTTCAATTTGATTTCATTGGTCTACCTGTCTATATTTATGGAAATATCAAGCTGTTTTCAGGACTATAGCTCTGTAATAAGACTTGAAGTCAGGGATGGTGATGCCTTCAGAAGTTCCTTTATTGTACAGGATTGTTTTGGGTTTCCTGGGCCTTTTGTAAGTAACAAAAATTCACCCTTTCATTTCCTCTCCTTACTGAGGAAATTTCAACTGAGGAACTGTTATTCAGAAATTGGCTAATAATTGTATGGAAATCCCATGAGAGTACAAAATTGCCTGAGGTGAATTTTACAGCTTGCAGATTGAGCAAGTACATTGGATCCTGTACCACAAGTCTGTAGTTTGAGGGCCTATAGCAATATTCTCCCTTTCCCCTTTGCCACATTTTGGCCTTTGAAAGTCAGATCCCTTTATAGGTCACAGAAGAAATGCTTTGTACTATTTGATTATAGTCCACTGTACCAAAAGAGCTACAAAATTTAGCTGTATCATTACCCAAGACTATAACCTAGGTATAAGATTTTATGACATTACATCAAACATACAGCAGTAACCAGTAGAACAATAGAAAATTCATTAAGTAATAAATTTCCAAAGGGATCTGATTACTTCTTGTGAAAATAATCTCAGATTGCACTCTCCTTTTATCTGATATATTTATTGCCTTTCTTTGGTGGTGTTACTTATGGGATTATTCTGTTTCTGTTTAGAATGCATACATTTTCTGTATAAAGTGGCTCTTTTGGTGACTTAGTTAATTATCTTAAGGACATTTTTTACTGTCTTAGTAACTCTTAAATTATCACAGTATTCTTGATTTTATGTGCATGACACAGAAATTCTAAGCATTAGAGAAGGATAGACCTAACCTTGCCAACAAAGAAAGCTTTAAAGACAGAATATTTTTGAAACATCTCTGAAAAACCAGGAGAGGCAAGACAAATATTCAACAGTCTTTCTCATGACTGCATTCTAGTATCTTCTTTAGCTACCCACCAAGACTTGATTTAAAAAGAAATCTCCAGTAATAAATGCCACAGCTCTGTTTCATTATATGAAAAACAAAATAAAACAGGAAAAATGAAGGAAAGCAAACTGTATTTTTAAAAATTCTCCTTGATGACTCTCAGCAATCCAGAAACAATTTTACACTTCTAAATCCCAAATGCATAGAAAATGGCCACACACAGACTGGGAGAGAGTTTGTTTCTAATACTAAGAACAATTAGCTACTTTCCATAATTTTCTTAAATGGCATGAGATTCAAATGATGGAATGTTAAAAAGACCCAGGAAAGTAGCATCTTTCTATTTTCTTTTTAAAATTAATTTTATTTAAATTTAAAACAATCTTGTTTTACATACCAATCCCAGTTCCCTCTCCCTTCCACCCTCCCATGCCCCCCCCAACCCACCATCCCACCTCCCATTCTCTCCTCAGGGAGGGTGAGGCCTGCCATGGGGGATCTTCAAAGTCTGTCACATCATTTGGGGGAGGACCTAGGCCTTCCTCCCATGTAGCTAGGCTGAGAGATTATCCCTCCATAGGGATTGGGCTTCCAGAGCCCATTTGTGCACTAGGGATAAATACTGTTTCCATTGCCAGAAACCCCATAGACTACCCAAGCATCCACAACTGACACCCATGTTCAGGGGGCCTGGTTCTTTCCTATGCTGGTTCCCCAGATGTCACACTGAGTTCAATGAGCTCCCACTTGCTCAGGTCAGCTGTTTCTGTGGGTTTCCCCAGCATGGTCTTGACCCCTTTGCTCATCGCTCATCCCTCTCTACAGCTGGATTCCAGGAGCTAAGTTATTAGACATAGAGCAAAGGATAACCGGTGTATAATACACAACCACAGAGAGGCTAGGAAACAAGGAGGAACCCAAGAGAGACATACATGGACCTCCTGAGAAGGGGAAAAGGACAAGATTTCCTTGGTAAGTTGGGAGCAGGGGGGAGGAGAAAGAAGAGGGGAAAGGGGGAGGGGAGGAGAACATGAGGGATCAGGAAGTTTGAGTTGGGGGAACAACAGAGAAGGAGAGTAGGAAAAGAGACACCTTAATAGAGAGCGCTATTATGGGCTTAATGAGAAATCTGGTACTAGGAAAATCTCCAGGGATCCATAAGGATGATCCCAACTAAGAATCTAAGCAATAATGGAGATGCTACCTTAAATGTTCTTCCCCTATAATGAGATTGATGACTGCCTTAAACGCCATCATAGAGACTTCATCTAGTAGCTGATGGGAGCAGAAACAGATTCACAGCTATATTCCTATATGTGAAAAACATCCTTTATGTAACACTAAAAGAAAAAAAGCTTAAATTGGACCCAAATTAATTGAAAATATAGTTTACAAAAGCTACCAAAATATAATTGCATTGTAATTTTCCTCAAATTTATAACTTGATGATTCCAAAACATGCAACACCATGGCTTAATGTTTAGTTGTACTATTTTAACCAACTCCATGCAAAAGGAAAAACATGTATATGTGTGCCAGGATCCAGCTCCAGCAGTGGACAGGTCCTGAGTGTCAGTATTGAGGCATCTGTACTGGCCTGTCCTTGGGGTTCTGACAGGTTACACCCACAGCTGCAGCCACTAAGAGCACCACCTGTGAATATGCACTATGTTCCCTTTTAAATATTTACTATGTACTATGTACCTCCCATCCTCCTCTTCTTTCTCTTTATTTCTCTGCTTCTCTGTCTATCTGCTCCCTCTCTCCCTCTCCCTGCTTTCTCCCTCTTCCCCCTTTCCTCTCTCCTGCTGCTCCTGTCCTTGTAGGCCAGTCCCCTCCCTCCACATTCCCTTTATTATGATCACTTTGCCTAATAAAAACCTCTGCTTGAACCCTGTCTTATGGCATCTTTCTCTCCATCACTGCTTTTCTTAAATTACAATACTGAGAATTTGTACGGAGTTGGTGTGAGACAGAGTCAGCCAGGCCATGATGGTCAGGAGCGGTTATGTTAATACTGAACTTATTAGAGTGGTACTACATTAATTTCCTATTGTGATTTAAACTGACTGAATCTTTATAAAGTGATACCACCAACAATTTACTAATTTGTTGTTTTTTTGAGGTCCTGAGACATATATAGTTTATTTTTTGTTTGTTGTATCAACATATAATATTTAGAAGAGAAAGCTTTTTGTGTGCACAATAAATTAATGTTTCCAATAAAAGATGCAAAAGCAATACCTGCCTTTGGAGAGGAGAAAGAATGAAGAGAGAGACTTACCAGTCTGTGAATGAGCAAATTCAAGAGGTATCAAGCTGGTTATTTACAGGTTCCCTTTCTTTGTCTTAGAGTAGGAATGACTCTGATTTGAAAATCAGAATATTCTAGCAGATTTTTTTATTCTTCTCTCATACATTATATCCTGACCACAGTTTCCATTCCTCCATTCCTCCAAGTCCATCTCTGCCTCCTATCTCTCCAGATCCATTTCTCCTCCATTTCCTTTCAGAAAAGAGTAGACCTTCCATGGATATCTATCAAGCACAGCATAACAAGATGCAACAAAATTAAGTAATAACCCCTCATATTAAGGCTGGACTAGGCAACCTAGTAGTAAATAATGGGTCCCAATAAAATGTAAAATAGCGAGGGACACCTCCACTCACATTGTTAGGAGTCCCACAAGAACACCCATGTACACAACCATAACATATATGAAGAAGGCCTAGGTCAGACCCACACAAGGTTTGTAATTGTCACTTTCAGTCTCTGTGACCCACTATGAGCCCTGTTTAGCTGATTGTGTGGGTCATGTTTTCAACCCCTCTGGCTCCTACACTTAGATATATTTGTTTTTATTTTTGTGTATGTTTGTTATGCCTTCATGCATGTGACCCATCGGTTCCTTTGGTGGCTAGATGAGGGCATTGGATTCCTTGGAACTGGAGCTGCAGATGGTTGTGAGTCACCATATTGGTGATAGAAATGTAGGTCCTCTACAAAAGTAGTAGGGCTCTTAACCACCAAACCCTCTCTAGCCTCACATATTAGTTGTAATCTTCATTATGTCCCACACTAATTGTGTGACTCTGACCAAGTGCCTTAATCTCTCAGGCTTGGTTCCAAAACTTAAAAAAATGGTACCATAATAAACTCATGTACTGTTGTTTATATGAAATAATATATATGTGAGTTGGTAGACAAAATTTATTTTATATTAACCATAGAATTTAAATTTAAACTTTTTAAAATTTAGTGATTCGAATTAGGCTTTTCTAGGTATTTCAGCAAATTATGTAAAATTTCTAGGTCTTGATAAAGGAGTATGATATTTGAGTTACTGTGAAAGGTGATTTATAACGTTATCTCAAACATAAAACAGTACAGTACATAAAACTTCAGTTACTGTTATGATGGATGATGGACTTTTCATCATTTTAAAGTATCTCTTCTTCTCAATCTGTGTGTATATGTATATGTATATGTATGTTTATGTGTATTTATGTGTGCATATATAAAACATGTGTGTATGAAAATAATGTAACCCAGTCCCAGAAAGAAAAACATCACTTGCTTTCTCTTAATTGTGGATTTTCACTGTGAATTTTTATGTATTTACTTCACTTAGACTACCCATAGGGTACAGGAAAATTTTAAGGGGCCATGGGGAGGAACTTTTAAGGGAAGGCAGCTAGAGGATAGAATCCACTAGTGTATAGGATTTAAGGGAACTAAAGGAACAGGAAGAGTTAAATTGTGGTAGGGGGAGTTCAGAGTAAAAGAGTGACTATTGGGAGGTATAAATAACACTAAAGACTTTTTGAAAAATTCGTATGTTAGCCTACTGCTGTAGAAGCTTCCTTACACACACACACACACACACACACACACACCACACACACACACAGAGAGAGAGAGAGAGAGAGAGAGAGAGAGAGAGAGAGAGAGAGAGAGAGAGAGAGAGACAGAGAGAGCAACAAAGAGTCAAAGACAGAAAAAGATTTAAGATGGAGTATTAACAAAGCAATAATGCTCCTACTAGACAGGAGAGACAATGAAATATAAATTCCTATGTTAGAAAAAGTAGGCTAGTTCTTTTGAAGTTCTTGGCCAGTGGGATACCATAGACCCCCCCAGATAATACATGAAATTGTCAATGTTCTTGGTTACACACTAGAACTCGATGAGAAAGCCCTGAAGATACAATCTACTTTAATCATAGAACATAGAGAAATTGACCTGGAAGATTCTTCCCTACTGTCTAGCTTTCATAGTGCTGGAAGGTGAATGCTACCAGAGAAGAAAAGTAGTCATCAGTGTTAGCCAGCTGTGAACCCAGTGAACTATAATAATGACTGATGTGGCAATACATCTCAGTTATGCATTGGTATGAATATCATGGTAATAACCAAACACTCATTTATTTAATTTAAATCCTGATATGCAAGATGAAACCCATATCTGACACCAACTGTTGGGACAAGAACCTATGACTTGACAAGTCATAGCCCCTAGGGGAAAAAACTACTACTATTCTGCTAAATGGACATAGAATCAGACTAATTCACATTGACTTATCATTATATCCAGAGATTAATGTATCAATCAACTCTCATCAGAGAAGCTTCTGTTTGCAGTAGAAGGTGATTAATGCAAAGATCCACAACTGGCCAATGTGCAGAGAACAAGAGGCTCCAGAATGTCCAGCACCAAATGTGATATTTATATTCCATACCCTCCTCCTTAGCTTCAGGGATCATTGTGGACTAGATGGCAGAAGGGTGTAAGAGCCAAAGGCAGTGTAAGACTACAAGGAAACAGTATCTGCTGGACACAACAGGTCTGCTGCACACATGAACTCACAGCATTGGGATAGTATGCAGAAGCCCAGTGTAATCCCAAACCAGACCAAATCTCAGGATTGGGGGAGGTGGAGCAGAGTTGATTACATAATCCATTCCTAACCATGGAGCTATTAGTAATTGCTAGCAGCTGGGAACAGTGGTATCTGTTTTCTCTAATAAGAGTATAGCACCTGGTAAGCTAACAACCTTCACTGGAAGACCACACATTCAAGAGTATTTGGGCAGAGCAAATTGTCCATTTTATTTTATTTTATATTTTTGGTTTTTCGACACAAGCTTTCTATGTGTAATCCTGGCTGTTCTGGAATTTACTTTGTAGAGCAGGCTGGCCTTGAACTCACAGATCTGGCTGCCCCTGTCTACTGAGTGCTGGGATTAAATGCATGTACCACCACTGCCCAGGGCAAATTTTTCCTGAATTGTATAAAATAAAAAGGACACAAAGTTGGGTGGATGGTGGAGTGGGTCTGGGAAAAGTTAGGGAATTAGGGTTGAATATGATCATCTTATACAACATTCTCAAATAACTAATACAATTTAAAAATACTTTTTTGTATATGAGCAAAAAGAATGAAGACCAGTGCTTGCATTGCAAGAGCTTACTTATGTATATGGTAGATGTGCAGAAAGAGTAAAACAAGTGCACTGATTGTTCTAAGAATTGATTTAGGGGTCTGTGTTTCATTATATGCTCTAAGATCTGTACTTGAGTTAAAGAAAAATAAACTTACCCTGCTTTGATTGTGAGAAATACCACAGTAATGTTATTTCTCTGATAAAATGATGTTCACTAGCTCTTAAAAATATCCAATTAATGGCTGGGTTCTGAAGATGGAGTTTCTGTTCTGCCTGATCCCTCTGTTCCCACCCAGTCACCTCACTTCCTATCTGTCTGTACAGAACTCCAGACCTCTATGGTTAGCTAGTGGCAAGTTCCATTCTCTGACCTTCAGACAGGCTTTATTTGTACAGGCAAGATATCACCACAGGGTACACTTTGCAAGTATAAACATGCTGCAAAATGCTTAATGAGAAGATAAAAAGAGAGTTAGATTTCATCTTACTCAACATTGATAATACAATGAAGGCCAATGACTATCAGAATAACTTGAAGTACTTATTCAGCATTAGAGCTAAAGGAAGTAGAGTAGGTAAATTTTGGAATAAGGGCTCATTATTTATTTATTGGAGTGTGGAAAATCAGGTGATTGGGACTGGAGGTTGCAGAGCTTTAAAATCATGCTGAGATTAAAAGATAAAAAACGTAAATAATCTTTGAAGAGCTGGGGCTGCTCACCCTACCAAAACTCTGAGAGTGAAGGCAGAGGTTTGGAAAAGCTGCCTCCTCCTTAGTTGACATCTTGTTATTATGCCTATTGATCCCTCACCTCCTATAGTTTGGCTTTACAATTGATAGCTATGTGCAGAGGCTTTGTGTAGAGCCTTCTCCTCTGGATGATAGGCAGCAATGTTTTAAATAGTTTTAAATATCTAAAAACTATCTCTCCCAAACCAGCCCCGATTTTCCAATTCCTGTTGCAGGAATATTACAACTACAGCTGATGCAAAACACTGATGGTTTAACTCTTAATATGACAGATGATTCAAAATAAAATGACCAGCTCTTGTGGTTTGGTACTAACCTGCTCCAACACACCACTCTGTAGCAGCAACATTAAGGCTTCTATAATAGATAGGCTATGGAACTTTATGTGGATTAGTTGTGGCAGAAAAGAGTGATTTTTATAGGAAGCCCAACTGAAACATACTCAATACCACCATAGAAGCATAAATTTATGGCAAATTTATTTTATCATATTCCCTTTGGCGTTTGTATAGCATATATTTTGAGTAGCTGGGAATGCTTAATTTTTAATATCTTCTTAGGATTTGGCTCCTTTCATTGTGGCATTCCATTTTAACCTGCTGTAGATCATTTTTGAAATACCCAAATCTACTCTTTTAGAAATGAAGTTTTAAGGCTGTAATTCTGTGTATCCGCTGAGACCATTCAGCTAAATTGGCCACTCATTTCAGTCTAAACATTAAGGAAAACATATTCAATGTTCAAAGGCAGCTGTCATTCAGCAAGTGCCTATTTTCTCCTGGATAGTATTCTAATCACTAGTCAATGCATGAGTGAAGATGCAGCTCCTCCCTTTGCCGCACTCATTTTCTCTTACAAAATCAGTAACAAGACTCAAGACTCATATGGCTAAATGAAATCTGGTATTTACAGGGGTATTAAAGTTCAAATTAGGTTGTTAAGGTGTGACCTAATAAAATCTGACTGTGTATACAAATAGAGAAAAGACCATCTGTAGGCCAGAGAAAGAGAAGGAGCATGGGAAAAAAACTTGCTAGCACATCAATTTTGGATTTCCACTTTATGGGGAAGCAAATTACTGTTTCAAAGGTTGCTGTCTGCAGTGTTTGTTTTCAAAACTAGCACATGAATACAGATACCATAGCCAGGTATTCACAGTATCTACTAGGTAGAGTTCATTCAATTTTAAGTGGCTACAAACCCAAAATGGCATTGGCTTTACTGATATAGTCATTAATTTATTGCAAAAATGTTTGTTATAAAACATACATATTTAGTCAATTATTTCAATTTTAGACTCCAGTTTCTTTCCATATATCACAATGTCATATTGTGCATGTTGCCCTTGCTTTTGTGTTGCAAGTTTATGGCATATGTGATTGACAAAGGAAGATGGATGAGGACTAGAAATAGAGAAGGCATAGCTGTCTTCTCATACTTTTTCTTTTAGTGTATCTGATAGTAATGTGATATGATGCCATAAACTAAAAGATAAGTTATTTTCCCTCCTGTTTCTCTAACCTATATATAGTTGCAGAGGAGAAATTAGATGACTGAAGTTTTTAAATGATAATATATAATTGAAGACATTTAACCTTAACTGCTAATAGAAAAAAATATGTCATTTGGTACTAAGGATATTTTCTTCATAATTATGAGAGAAAGTATCAAAATGGAATAATGGGTCTTATGAACATGACAGCTGTTACAGATAACTGACCAGGGAGCTCAATTAACCGAGCAGTTTATTAGAGGCTTCACAAGTAAGATCTATAATATTCCTTGATCTTTTTCAAATCAATAAATGATAATAAATGTTCTGATTGAGCACAAAAGTAAAGGAACAAAATGAAAAGATATTGATTTACTGATTATATATTTATTCATTTAACTGGTAATTTTCAAAGCAATGTTTGTACACAAGTCCATGCACTACATTTAAGAATATGAAAGAAACTGTTATACTCTCATGGAACTTATATCCTAAAAAGAGGAAACTGAAGAAAACTACCATACAACTTAATACATTCTCTATATATTCCCTACTAGGACTAAGATTCCATTAACAAATATAAAGCTTGGGAACATTGTTCCAACAACCTATTTGTAGTAATGGTAATAGTGGTAATTGTGGCACTTAGTGGTAATATTATATTGTAATCTGGGTATATTTGAGTGGAGACACAATGAATGTATTTGAAAGACTGCTTTTAAGTTTTGAGAATCTTAGAGAAGTTCATGTGTGTATACACATATGCAAACAAGCATGTCCTTATTCACCCTCATAATGGAACTATTGCTTATCAGTTCTTGCAACTATAACCCTTCAGAAGACAAAAAGGAGAGGGATGTCGAAAAATACACTTCATAAATATACCAGGAAGGGAAGGTATATTTCTGCTCAAATCATATCACTTGTCATATGCTTATGAAATATAAAAATAGTTTTTTATTCACTTAAGTAAAAAAACTTTCTTTATATTTTATTCTTGAAAAAAATATGGGTGATACCTCCCAGAATTTTATGTTGAGAAATGCAGGCTTTAGAATCACACTGGTGTGAAGACAAGTCTTGGATCTCACATCGATATTCATTACTTTTCTTGGCAAAACACTTGACAGGTGACTTGAGGAAAAGGGGGTTTATTGTGTCTTACAGTTTGAGGATACAGTCCATCATGGCATGGAGAACAGAGTAACAGGAGCTTCAGGTACTCAGTCCATTGAGTTCAAAGTCAGGAGTAAGTGAAGATGTAGGCTTATGCTCAGTTCCTTTTTTAAAGAAATTCATTTTTATTGATTTTTTAAATTTTATGTGTATGTGTGTGTGAGAGAGAGTGAATGCTGCATGAGTACAGGTGCTCACAAAGGCCAGAAGAGGGTTGCAATTAAAGGTAGGTGTGAACTGTCTGATATGGGTGTTGAGACTCAAGCTTCGGGGCTCTTTAAGTTCAGCATGTATATTTTAATGAAAAACATATCTCCAATCTTGATTTTCCTCTTTTAAGTATTTAAATGTTTAAAGAGTTTATAATAATTCAAATTGAATTTATTTATTTGTTATTTTCACTTATGTTTTATTGTGTGTGCACACATAAGCCTATACTTATGTGTGCACCTGCATATGCATGCACCAACTCTATTTTGGAGGCCAGAGGACAAATTTAGGAAGTTGATTGTCTCTTTACTCTAATAGGTTCCTGGGGACTGACGTCACATCACCAGTGCTAGGAGCAAATGACTTAACTCATTGAGCCATTTTAAAAATTATACAAAAGACTGAGAGCATATATCAATGACAGAATATATGGGTAATATGCATTGAGATCACTATCAAGAAATGCAAATAAATAAATGGGTAAATTTTAAATGTGTGTTTCTCTAATCAACAATATGTGTGACGCAACTACCTTATACATTTTGTAGGCAAATAGGATTACACTTTTAAAATTATTCTTTGAAGGCAAAGGCAATGATTTTCTTCACCATTAGGTACTATTTTTGATGCCATAGAAGTGTACAGAATAAGGCACACATTTTTGCCTCCAATGCTACAATAAACTTGTTAAAAACATAAAGACCTATGTTTTATTTTTCAAATTTCTTGTGCTAGGAGTTTAACTCTCAAGATATCCATGCTCGGAATTAGAAGTTTTGCAAAGATTGGACCTAGTGAGAGGTCCTTAGATCATTGCTGCCCTGAGAAGGGATTAAAGTGGTTTCCCTGGTTATCTTAATCTTTCCTGAGAACAGATTGTCAAAAGAATAAGACTGATCCTTGAATCGGCCATTTTCTTGCCTCCTGTTTCCTGATACAGCCACTTCTTCCTTCATATGACTCAATCATTGTTATAGGAGCCCTTGTCAGAGCATCCATTATTTTAATTTTCAGCCTTTCAAATGATGAGTTAAATCAACCTCTTATTTATAACATAATTTCTTCGCAGTACTTTGTTGGAGTTACTTAAAATAACAACATAGAATGAGCAAATGAAAGTCAGTGCCTTACAAGCCAAAGACACCCCTTATAATACAGAACATTCTCAACTTTCTAAACCACACTATTACTATAATATTTAGGTAGAATTATACAAATTGAGTTATAAGGGATGATTCTACAGAAAACTACAGATTGACTTTTGTTTGATAGATTCATAGTATTTTAATATCTAGGAAGAACACGGTATGGAATTTTGTATTATAGAAAAGAGTAGACATGATAGCATAAGGATTGGACAGCTATTATCTTGTTTATAAGACAAAAAGAATAAATTTCTGATCACAGTAGAAGAATACTAGGAAGTAAAGTCTGATAGATCCTTCAGGTGCCAGATCATGAAGAACTTTAAGATGGAGGTAGTTTATCATAACTTGATGGTAAAATCAACTGCCAAAGACTTCATACACTTTGGTCACATGAGAAAAAGAAATAAAACTAGTACTGACTAGAAAGCTTCCCTGATGGCTAGCTTTCATAGTACCAGAAGGTGTTATATAGGCTGCTGGGGGACAGAACTCATCAGGAGTCTTCCCCAGTTGTGGACCCTACAAGCTATAATAAGGACACTAGTGACTGTGCACTAGAGATAAATACTGGTTCCACTGTCAGAGATCCCATAGACTGTCCAGGCCTCCTAACTGTTATCCACATTCAGAGGGCTTCATTCGGTAGGTCCAATGCTGGTTCCCCAGCTTTACTGGGGTCCATGTGCTCTCATTTGGTCAGGTCTGCTGTTTCTGTGGGTTTCTCCAGCATGGTTTTGACCCCTTTTCTCATCCCTCCTCCCTCTCTACAACTAGATTCCAGGAGAACAAGTCAGTACTTAGCTGTGAATGTATGCTCCTCTAACAGTTCTTCAAAAATAATTGAGAATCATATTGTGGGAGTTAGGGAATTAGCTAACTAGTAGAAAATTTGCCTAGGAATCTTATTTCCTGGGTTTGGCCATCAGTTCAGAAGAGAGAGAGAAAGAGAGATTAGACAGAGGACAGACACAGAGAGAGACTGTGAAATCAATAACTGGGTAAATAACAGAGCTACTGGAAATTTATACTACAAGAAGAGTTTAGATCTAGATCTACATGATTTCCTATTTATTAAATATTGAAGAAGACACAAAATATTCAACTTAGAAATGATTACCAAATAACTCATCTCTAGGATTTGTGGATTATAATCAGAAAACTCCCTTGTTTTCTTTCCTCTTAACTATTTAAATTTATTCTGGGAAATGACATCTTTCCTTTCACCTGGAGAGAATAATCAAGGAATCTTACATATACTTTCTGGCTACTGTTAAGCAATAGAGTCCCATTTAAGCAATTAATATATCTACAGCATTGTAGTTACGCTGGCGACTTTATCCAAATTTCTTTTCATTCCATCAGTTTTACAATATAACTTGAAGCAGACAGATTTTATCTATCTTATATTTTCATTTTCCTCCTGTATCTTGTTAATTGTGTATTTCATACTTCATCATGCCAATAGGAAGGAAGAAGAGAACAGGAAAGGAAGTACTTCACTACATTGTCAGCAGAAGGCACAGACACTCCATGTAGCTAGAAGATGTTTAAGTTTAGTCCTGTGTTTCACAGAATGCCCCTTTAACATTTGAGACCATCTCACAGCTGGAAACATATCACTTGTTGTTGTTGTTGTTGTGTTGTTGTTGTTTTTGTTATTGTTCTCCTCCTCCTCCTCCTCCTCCTCCTCTTCCTCCTCCTCCTCCTCCTCCTCTTCCTCCTTCTTCTCCCCCCCCTCCTCTCTGCTGTTATTAGCCTTTTCTGGAATTTTTTCCTGAAGTAACTTTGTTACACGTAGGAATCTGACAATTTACCCTCTCATTTAAGGTGTCTCTACCATGACCTCTTCTGACCTGAGGCTTGCTCCTAGGTATACACATATACACTTAAGTATGTTTTATCTGAGTATACAAAGTAAAGGCATGCCTCATGCATCACAACTTCTATTTGCTCTGTTTATGTTTGTTGATTTAATTTTTAGAAATGATATCTTTGTTCTGTCATGTTGATAGTTAACCTACAAATCTTGCCCTTTAGGTTGTCTAGGTGATGTGAGTCATATATTACTATTCTGTCCATTAGCCTCCAGGGAACACATTTCAGGGTTTTCATGTGATTCTTTTGATGACTATTTCCCTTGGCTTATGATAAGGTGCAAGCATCCCACAGTAATCACCCTCTGAGAAAGTAGTACTCGTAGCAGAAATCCCTTCTAAATGCCAAATCCTTTTATCAAACTATACAATCTCCTTTGTAAGCTAAAAATACTGTATCCAAAGGATCCTCCTAGCAATATTCAACTAGTTTTATAAATCTCACATGATAAACTTACACCTGGTACAATATAGCACTTAAATATTAGAACAAAAGTTAAAACACATTTTAAGTATTTTCATTTTAATGGTATTATTAAAAATGCCCAAATAAAATAAGAAAAAACTGAAAAATGACAGAACAAAAGAAAGGATATTTAAAAACACAATAGATTATAATTATAAAACTGATCTCATTCAACAATCTGAACTCTGAACAAGCAATATGTTACTTTTTGAGCATTGAGGTCTAATTTACATCCCACTTTTATATGAAATGGGATATCTAAAGAAACAATCAAAAGGTACTATTTGGAGAAGATTTGAAGTCTAAAAAGCTAAGTCCTTCAGAGCAAGAGGATTTATAACTCTGACAAAGTGACAGTTAAACTTCATTCTTTTAGAGACAATGTTATGCATAACAACAAATGGTCCATACAAATAACTTTAACATTACTGCCACTCAAAAACATAAAAATAAATCTCACAAGTTTACACTGCTCTAGGTTAGCTAATTATATTTACTTGTTGTGTAAAGTGGAATGGAATTAATGATACTGAAAGAAGAGTATAGATAGCACTACTGTTGACACCTTCATTAGTACCGTTAATATTTTATTAGCCGTATTGGTAGTGGCACACAATGTTGTCTCAGAAAAGACTGACTAATGCAGCAACATCATGGAATAATGTCATATTGTTAATGACAGACAAGCTTCAGAAGCCACCCAGATGGTATTTTTCCGTCCACACTGCAGAGCATGAAGAGGACTTGGAGTTGGGATTTAGATAGGATAACCACATAATTTATTATCTAAAGAAGGACTCCCTTAAGAGTGAAGAGAAGTACTGTTTGTTCCATACAACAGATACAAATACATCCTGGGAACACTGGGATATAAAATTGTCAGAGTATAAAGGACAAGTGACTTTTTCACTGTGTCTCTGAAATAACAAATAGAGTAATTACTCAGGTTTTTGGTGGCATACATGAATTGTCTATATCTATCTATATCTATATCTATATCTATATCTATATCTATATCTATATCTATATCTATATCTATGTCTATATCTATATCTATATGCCCATTCTACACAAATTTAGTATAATTTATAGTCTTGGCTTTGGATTAAAGCATATGGAGAATTTTGCTTAAGTCACTGCCTCTGAAAACCCTCTAGTTTTTCAGTGAATTTTGAGGAGTTGATTTATTTAGATAGTGGGAGGGAAGATGCAGATGACTAGGTAGTTGGAAGAATAACAGCTAAGAATAAAGAGCTTAATTTTGATGTGAGGGATTATGATCAGTTCTTACAGAGTTTACAGAAGTATGAGAGCATTGAATTGAATTTACTAATACTTGCTGCCTATTCTGTGCTACATATAATCTCTTCTACATGAATTTGTAATTTATTATTAAGACAAAAATATGTACATGAAACAATTAGTGAACAAATCAGGATAAATTGATCACCAAGTGTGGAATTCAGTATTGAGTACTAGAGTATAACGTGTCTTGGATGTAATAAAGAAAAAATATTAAGCATAACACGCTGTCCAATATTGGCATTTCAGCAGTTGGCAAACATATTTCAAGATACTGATAGAAACAATTCACCTTAAACCAAACACTCACACTCTTATATTTTCGCAATGTAGAGCTGCCATCTTAATGTATCTGCCAAGCCAATGATGGCATTTTCTCAACCCCAGTGACAGCTCCTTATAGTAACCTATGCATTCTGTTGTGACAATGCTAATGGTATTCAATAGTGAAATATGGGTAGAAATGTGTGTTACTGTTGAGACAGATATACTGATGAATTCTCTGTGCTTTTGAAATGCTTAATTCCTCTGTCTGCCAGCTTGATGCAAAGGAATCCCAGGACCTACTCTGGAAACTAGCTCCTTCAATCACCATATGGAGGAAAGTGGCATGTTGAAGAGGAACAACTACATTTGACTCCACATTAATGAGACATTAACTTCTATTTTGTTGAACCATTGGCACTTTCAGGATTTCTTCATTACAACAACTAGTATTGCTCCAAATAATATGGACACTAAGTTGTACAGAAGTCCTCAGGAACAGGCTCAGTTCCTTAAATCTCAGTTCCCCGGGATTTAATTGCTTACAGACTTGTATGCTCCACTCTTCAATGTAATTAGCAAATGCATTAGTTCCCTCTTCATGTTTGCCTAATAATAAGCAATTCCAAAAAAATATTAGAAAATACTAATTTTTGCCCCAGACATGTATTCTCATTCCTTGTCTAAAGTAAGACTAGAGTGGCTGAATTAAATAGCTGATCTCTGTACACAGGTTTGAACATGGAAGTGAAGCAGGATAGAGTACTCTCTGGACCTCAGAGTCAAAGTATGTTCTGAGTAGTTTGCTAGGGTACTCTTAGTTACCTGAGAAAATTATGCATCTTGTCTAGAAATCATATATTAAATTGAAATTTTAGTATAAGCATCCCACCCACGTTGCACAGCTCTAAATTTCCAAGATTCCCAACTTGTTTTTCTCTTAGATATATTGAAGGACAATTGCATTAGAATTTCATTAATCATGAAAGTTTAGTTAAAAAACTAGAGCATGAGCTAAAGAGTTTTACCTTATTTGCTTTGAAATGCAATATCGCAAAAATGTTCAAGCAGCAGATTTTATATTGAATGCTCTGCTTTTGGCAGATTGATCTGGGAATGTTGTCATGTCAGATTTGAATTGGCGGGAGAGTTATAGAAGATTATTGTATTAGCCCATGCAAGAGGTGATAAGCAAACTTCACTAAGGTATATATAAGCAGATTTGAACAGAGGGCAAGCACCCTTCAAACTTACATGACTTAAAATGTAATTCTCTCAAAATTAATCTTGAAATATAACATAAACCCAATCAAATCTCAAATAGGATGTTCTCTTTATTTATTCCTTAGAAAATGATTCTAATATTTATTGAAAAACCAAAAATAAAGGATTTTGGAAAATAGGCAAGTACTTTAGGGTAGATGGCAAGAAAAATGATCATAGCAAACATTAAAATATGTACTAATAAATAAATATTACATGTAGTTTGTAAGTGTCTGATTAAGCAAGCAACTGTGAGAAATTTAATGTGTTAATAGAAATTGGCCAAAATATTAAATAATTTAACATAAAAGTGATATTTAAGAATCAATAATGAAATAAAGGAGTATTTATGAAACAAATGTTTATTCAAAAATAGCACATTGGTGAAGGAGAATGGTGCTTTTCAAGGTGTGAGTCCTACATTGTAGGATCAAAACCCTATTACAACCAAAGGTTGAGAAATCACCCAAGCTGTGAGTGGGACCCGAAAAATGTCATCTAAAAATTTTCTTCCAAGTGATTCTTAAGCTCAATGAAGTTTGAAAACAACTGGACTATCTCAAGAAGCAGTGGCAATCCAGAGGATTAGCAGTCAGTAGCTTACCCCAAAAAGCATATTTTCCACTTACATGTCTGCTTGTGATTAAGTATCTCTGTTCTACATAGTCACTCTGAGACACTTTTTAACATAGATATGAAAATATAGCTATATTCAGGAATTGTAAATATTCTTTGGCAATGCAAATGTTTACAAAGCCCCTGTAATGTGAGAACTAACTATATGATGCTTTATGGCAATAAGGAGTCTGGAAAAAGAAATAGAAAATTTGAGGTGTTTGGTGATCCCTATTGTATCTGTCACCTTATCTGAGACTCATGGATGAAGAAAATGTTTAAGTGCTGCAAATGAAATCATACTATAGGAATATATAGGTCATGGTTTGTAAAATGTATGCCATAGGAAAAACATTTTGTACATAGGGGGATAAATAATAAGGATTTAGAAACTCTTTCTCCATAACAGATACTCTACAAATAATTGCTTTTACATTTTCATTTGCTTGAGAATGTCATATTGAGTCTGCATTTATATAATTTCTTGCCATTTCTCCCCTAAATTTCAGTGTTGCATCTTAAATATCACTTGTATGTTAATTTGTGCCAATTTATATTATTCCCTTATATTTTTCCCAATTGCTTGCTTGCTTAATCAAGCACTTATATGCTCTACCCTATCCGATCTCAAATTCACAAACTCCTTTTCTTAAATCTTTATTGTTACATAAATAAGTTTAACCTGTTGAATCCATTTAGTGTTGCTCATGTATATGGAATGTTTAGTACTGACCACTAAGTATTAGATAACCAATAAAGAGGTTTATCCTTGGAGAAGACTAATTCTTTTTCTCTCAGCAGCCTGTCTGTAGCTCTCCATTTGGGAGCCTTGTGAGCATTCTTTCCCTCGTTCACAATGACATGTTAAATACTGCTGTAATTGTTCAAAACTTTAGGTGACCAAGCCTCCCTGTAACCATTTTTCTGTTTCCCTCTTCATGGCAACTGTGTCATACTATTTTCCTTTCCTACATGACTTAGTTTAAATACCATTTCCTTGAAGATATATTTCTTTATATTTCCATCAATAATAGGTATCCAGTAACCTCTTACTACAAAATTATGTTTAAGCCTTTTATATCTTCAATTGAGCAATATAATTCTATTTGCTATTTGTTTTTATTTACACTAGTAAGAAACTTAGGAAGGGGTAAGATGGTCTCATGCATAAGAATATCCTGTAATGATGTGGTGGACTTTGCAGAGCCCTGGTTGAGGGCCCTACACTGCCTGTGGAGTAGAGGGTGGATGGGGTGGGGGATAGGTCGGGAGTGGGTGAGGAGGGGAAGGAGGGATGGGGGTGAGGGGAGGGAGAGGGAGAAGGGATCGACTTGTGAAACAAGCTTGTTCCTAATTTGAACTAATAAAAATAATTTTAAAAAGAATATCCTGGGTAATTTCAACATTCCAGAATTT
Organism: Cricetulus griseus; assembly: GCF_003668045.3. Taxonomy (NCBI): domain Eukaryota; kingdom Metazoa; phylum Chordata; class Mammalia; order Rodentia; family Cricetidae; genus Cricetulus; species Cricetulus griseus. Next base: position 46,886,091 of record NC_048604.1, read on the forward strand.
TAAGAGGACTTCAATAAAAAAGTAGAGGGATAAGAAAGGGAGGAATGAAAGAATGGAGGCAGAAGGAACAAAAGAGAAAGAATAAGTTAGAGAACAAAATACATATAAAGTCTGGAAGCCCTTACACCAAAATTTCAAGGATTGTTATTTCTGAAAATGTGAAATCAAATAATTTATTTTTACATAAGTTTTCTGAAAATAAATCTCACAATGATTTTTTTTTTATTTTTACAAACAGAACAAGGAGCACCAAGTATTTTTGTTTTGACAAGTATAGTAGGGGAAGGCTGAAAGACTCCAGAGATAGCAAAGTGTAGGAGTAACATGAGAAGAGGGAATCAAAGACAATACTCATACTCTAACTGAATAACAGAGTTGAAGAATGCTTCATAATTTCTTTCATCTGAACAGGAATATCTTTTAACTTTCTTTTCATTTATTTATAGAAGTCATGATATAACACACTCTGTCTTGGAAATATATTTCTGATGTTAGTGATGTATTTTTGATACTGATATCAGGGAGACAGATGTTAAAGCTTTGGCACAGAGTGGTGGCTTAGGTTATAAAATATTGGTGATATTTGTAGAGTTATAGAGCATAGGTATTTCTGGGTTTACCAAATGAAAGAAAACACGAGAGCATTAATAGAGGGATGGAATTAAAAAGAAAGGGAGTAAGAGAATTAGATTGATGGGGGGTCATAAGTAGAAAGAATAAATTCTTAATCATTGGCCAGTTACTTGTTTGTGCCACTATGCATACGGTGGTAGCAATTTGCTTTCTGGAAAAGAAAATACCAAATATGAAGTAAAAGCTTGCTTAATATGGTTTGGAGGTAGAACCTGGATCAATTTAGGAATGAAGTTAGAAGCAATGATGTCAGATTTTGGCTTGAGCAGGAGGAGGCTATTAATTTGATGTACGGGGAACACGAGGATGTGCTTTGACAATTTTTCTTCTACTTGAGACATTCAAGTTACATGCATCTTCTGTTGGACTCCATTATCTGTAGTCCAAAGAAAATTTTGCAGCTGGAAATACTTTTCTGGGGATCATAAAGTTATAGACATTAAACAAGAAGATGGCAAGAAACACTAAAATTTAGACTTACCTTTCTCTAAAAGTCTCAAATGTTTCCTTTCATGTTTTAATAACAACAAAATTGTGCAAGTGTCAATGTACTCCAGTCTTGAGACTGCCCTATCACAGTAATAGGACATTATATATAAAATAATATATTTGTTCAATCATTTTTGATTTTTTAAGATTTTTCTTCTTTCTGATGAGTTCCTTTAATGACTGTTCATCTGTGTTACATTCTTGTATTTCTGTTTAGAAAACATTCTACCTTAGTCAGAACTGTGAAATCTGTCTCTTACAGGTAGTTGGAGTACTGCTCATTGTAAAATGCTACAATCTAGCCAGAAGTCTTTGAAAAAAACTATAGAAAGCAGCACGGTACAGCAAGAGTCTGTGGTGCTATTAATATTATGTGTTCTACATTATAGTTAACTTCTTTAAAATGTACCAGGTAGTCAGGTATGGTGGACCATGCATGTAAGCCCAGAACTTAGGAGGTGCCAGCAGAAGGATCATTGATTTTAATATTAGCACTGCTACAAAAATGAAAACAAACAAAATGTGCCACCCTGTTCTCTTTTAATCATATAAAACAGTTATTGAAGTCCACATTTCTCAGAGTGATGAAAGTTTTCCTACTAAACAAAAACTTTATAGATACTTACATATCGCATATAATTGTATTGTAATGCTTGAATCTTCCATAAAAGATATCCATACAGAGGTCCTGGTCAAACCCAGATCGTCACTATCAGGCAATGAATCCAATAAACATATTTTGTCTTCCTTTGGAAAATGCTAAGTGATTTAACATGCACAACAGTATTAATAATTCACTTGTTAATATTCTGTGTGCTTTGTATAAAAGTGACAATTTTCCTCAGATTCTCTGCCATTAGATTTTGTCAATAGCATTCTAGACACTTTGTTCATTTTAGTGGTTCAGAATAGCTACAACAAACAGATTAATCCTTTTAGTCATTGTAGTTTCAGTGAGAAAACATAAAGGGAAAATTTAAATGTATAATAAAAGTTTGATTTCTATTGGTAGCAAAAGATATTGTCTATTGAAGACAATAATTTTGTCATGGGGAAAATTCTTAGAGCCTTTCAAACTAATTAGAATTCATTTACATATTCTTTATCAGGTCATCCTTCAAGTAGCATCTTCTCAAATGACATTTTCTTTTCTTCACTTATGACTAAAACAAAGACTTTATTTTCACCCCAAAATTTATTCATGTAAAACTGCATTTTCGAGTTTCAGTTTCCGCTGCCATGCTCGGGTACATGTGAGGCCGGGGGACAGCTCACGAGATCCAAACTCGGCAGGATCCAACATACCCATAGACTTCCAAGGCCCCAGTAACAGTCCAGCCTCCATCCACGAGAAGAGGACAGTCATCAGAGTATTGGAACTGTTTGCATCTACCAGAAGGGAACCTGGTTCCCATACCCACCAGGAGAGGAAGAGACTCCTGCTATACCCACCAGAAGAAAGGATGGAAAGAAGACAACATAAAAGCACATTCAACAACAGAAAAACCAATGTGACACCTCTGGAAACTAGGGAACTTCCACCAGCAAGATAAGAACACCAAAATTCAGAAGAAACAGAGGAGAATGACCTTAAAAACATCTTCATGAAAATAATAGAGGGCCTCAAAGAGGATATGAGAAAATCCCTTAAAGAAACGAAAAAAAAAAACAATATATCAACAAATCTTTCAAGGAAACAGTTCAAGACATAAAAACTGAAATAGAGACAATAAGGAAAACACACTCTGAGGAAATGCTGGAAATAGAAAAACTGGAAAAACAATTAGGAACTACAGATGCAAGTATAACCAACAGAATAGAAGAGATGGAAGAAAGAATCTCAGGAGTTGAAGATACACTAGGAGAAATAGACTCATCTACCAAAGAAAATCTTAAGTCAAACAAATCCCTAACCCAAAATATCCAGGAAATATGGGATACCATGAAAAGACCATACCTAAGAATAATAGATATAGAAGAAGGTGAAGAAATCCAACTCAAAGGGACAGAAAACATATTCAACAAAAGCACAGAAGAAAATTTTCCCAACCTAAATAAAGACATGCCAATGAATGTACAAGAAGCCTACAGAACACCAACAAAACTAGACCAAAATAAAGGTCTCCTTGCCACATAATAATCAAAACCCCAAACATACAGAATAAAGAGAAAATATTAAGAGAAGCAAAGGAAAAAGTTCAAGTAACATATAAAGGGAAACCTATCAAAATTACACCTGACTTTTACATGGAAACTGAAAGCCAGAAGGTCCTGGGTAGTAGATATTATACCTACACTAAGAGACCACAGATACCAGCCCAGACTAGTATATCCAGCAAAGATTTCAATAAATATAGCTGGAGAAAGCAAGATATTCCATGACAAAAATAGATTCAAACAATATATATCCACCAATCCAGCCCTACAGAAATTTCTGGAAGGAAAACTGCAACCAAAGAAATTTAAATAAAACCAGAAAAATATTGGCAATAGATAATCCCATTTTACCAACAGCCAAAAGAAAAAAGGGGTGGAAACGCACACATAATTTCACCACCAAAACCAAATCCAAAACAAACAAAAATGAACAATCAATGGTCATTAATATCCCTCAATATTAATCATCTTAACTCGCCTATAAAATGACACAGGTTAGCAGAATGGTTAAGAAGACAGAATCAATCCTCTGTTGCATACAATAGACACACCTTAATTTCAAAGACAGATGGTACCTAAGAATTAAAGTTTGGGAAATGATTTCCAATCAAATAGACTCAAGAAATAAGCAGGGGTAGCAATCCTAATAACCAACAAATTGGACTTTAAACAAAAATCAATCAAAAGAGATGAAGGAGCTTGTTACGATAAATCTTTCCACCAAAAGCCACCCAGCCCCACCACCAAAAGTGAGCTTTATGCCAGATGCCTGCCTGAGTTAGGGCCCAAATGAATACACAGAAACTTGTATTAGGTACAATGCTGCTTGGCCAATGACTAGGATTCTCATCTGTTAGCTCAGTCTTAATTATCATAAATCTATATATTTTATAGGACTTATCAGATGCCTTATTGGCGTCCCTCCTTTCCAGTGGATCACATCCTGCCGCTGGAGGAGGAAGGGGAAAAAAGGCAAGCTTCCCGTTTCTCCTTCTTTAAATATGAGTCTCCTTGCTATGTCAATTCCTGTCTGGATCACCACTTCTCTACTGCATTTCCCAGAATCCTCTTTGTCTCCTAGTCCTGCCTAACTTGCTGTTTCATTGGCCAAGCAGAACTTTATTAAAAAATCAATAAGATAAACATACACAGAAGTACTTCCCCCATCATCTCATCTTTTCTATCTAAAATAAAAGGATAACTTATCTTTTATAATAACTGAAGAAAACTATAACCATCACTATCTGTGTTCAACTCTATCAAAGACCACAGATGGGAAATATATAAACTCTAGAATTAACAGGACATCTTGCTACCTGGACAGTCACCCAAAGTTCCTCCGTAACGTTGGGGCATCCATCTTCAGCCCATAGGCCACAGTGTGTCTGGTACACTTCTCCATTTCAACAGGAACCCTTCAGTACTGTCTTGTTTTGTAAGTTCAGCAGTCACTTTCTTGTGGGTCCTGCATGTCTAGTTTATACAGCAACAAACAGTCCAGGCAAGAGCAGTTTCTTGCCCAAATGGCTAATCTAATTTAGGCGTGGCTACAGCTTTCCCTACACCTATCTAACCTAATTATAAGTTCTGACTATTATAGGTAACTATATAACCTGTATTTAATTATGCATATCATTTAAAAAGATCTGTACAAACATAATACCTAAACAAAAGGAGACATATACATATCTCAAAATTGACCTTAAAGTTGTATCTATAAATGAAAATCTATACCAATACAAAGTATTCATTCCTATATCCTATTCCCCTTTTCTTTCTTTAAAAAGAGATTGACTATGCTCATTATAATTTATAACTAACCACATTTAAATGAAAACAAACATTTATAAACAATATTTGGGAATATGGGTGTCGTTCTTTCTAAACTGCTTCCTGCTGATTTGAGGTGATGTTCATACCACTGGGATCATGATAAAACATAGAAACCTGACCAAGTCCTTGTTTTTGTAGGCTGTAAGGCTATATCATCTCAGCTTCAGGGGGTCTTGCTTGATCAAACCATATTAGTCTGGAAGGAATTAACAGCTTTTGATTTTCTGTGGAAATACAAGTAAAACCTTTATTTCTAAGTAGCCTGTCCTTAAACTTAAATTTTGAAGTCAAAGCATTTTTAAAATATAAGTTGGATTAATTTAGCAGCATTTATAATCCAATGTATTTTAGCAGAAGTAATTCTTTCCTAGGCAATCAAACAATTTAAAGACAACAGTATGGCATTTAGTATCCAGATTCTCTGTGTATTTTTCATCTCTAGGTGGCTTTCTTACTATTCTTTTACTTCCTTTTGTTTCTTTTTTTCTGAGACAGGGTTTCTCTGTGGAAATCTGTCTGCCTCTGCTTCCTTCAGCAAATCCTACCGACGTTGGCCACCACAACCAGCTACTCTATTTCTTCCTGTTACTTTTTCTTTCACAAGCCTACATATATTTTTTAATGTAGTGTAAACCTTTAGAGTGTTTTCTTTATCTGGATCTGTCTTTATCATCTCAGTAGTGCCCAGTCCAACGCCCAAGAGCACCGAGATGGTGTGAGCATATGGAAGCTGCTCCAATGCCTCTCAGTGACCCAACAGGCCAGGCTGTGGTGTCAGGTCTCCCTCTTTCTCTGGAAACCTTGGGGCATGGGGTCATCCGGCTCACTGCCACCATTCAAGGCTTTCACTATACTAACATTTTCTTCCTATAGGACCCCACAAGGCTATCGTTGTCCCATTTCAGCAGGAAGTAACTTGGAGGATGCTACACCCCCTTCCCCCATTGTTGTCACTTAGGATAGTGTATATACCTAATTAGTGATAGCTTCCTATTGTTTATGGTTGGGATTGGAAGGAAGTGTTCAGGGTTGGATACCTCTCTCAGATGACTTTAGGGTTTAGTTAAAATAGATAGTTAGGATGTGACATAAGCATATTGTTGTGTCTTCTATATTTCATTTTTATGATTGTTAATTTTTGATACTTCACACTCTTCAGTTTTAATCCTCTTTTAGACTAAAAGGGGAATTATGGGGGAAACTGTAGCCACGCCTATTTAGGGGCTGGCTACAAGTCTGCCTGACTGAGGGCGTGGTCAGCGTGATGTAAAGTAACAGTTTCTGTTGGCTGAGTTTCGCATTCAGGTTTTAACCTTTTTCGGCTTGCGTACAGACTGCTGCCACTCCAGCTGGCTAGGTCGCTCTGTTAAGTAAGGCTTTTCCCTATTAAATACCCTTATATTTCTACTTTGCTCTGTATTGGTAATTTCCCACTATAGGAGGTCAATTCCTACTCATCACAGGAGAAATCCATCGGGATGAAGTCTCAATTCTGAACATTTATGCCCCAAATACAAAGGCATCCATGTTTGTAAAAGAAACATTACTAAAACTCAAATCACACATAAAACTGCACACACTTATAGTGGGAGACTTCAACACCTAAGTCTCGACATGGGACAGAAACTTAACAAAGAAACAACGGAACTATAGAAGTTATGGCCCAAACGGACTTAACAGACATCTATAGAATATTCCATCCAAATACAAAAGAATATACCTCCTTCTCAGTGCCACATGGAACATTCTGTAAAATCAACCACATACTTGGAAACATAGCAAACCTCAACAGGTACAAAAAAATTAAAATAACCCCTTGTATCTTATCAGACCATCATGCTTTAAAGTTAGAAATCATCAGCAACATGAATTGAAGAAAACCTACAAACTCATTGAAATTAAATAACACCCAAGTGCACAATTCCTGGCTCAAGGTAGAAATAAAAAAAATAAATTAAAGATGTCCTAGAATTCAATGACAATGCGTACACAACATACCCAAACTTTTGGGACACTTTGAAAGCAATGCTAATAGGAAAGTTCATAGCGCTAATGCCCACAAGAAGAAACAGGAGAATAATCACACTAGAGAATTAACGGCACAACTGAAAGCTCTAGAACACAAAGAAGCCAATACACCCCAGAGGAGCAGATGCCAGGAAATAATCAAATTGAGGGCTGAAATCAATAAAGTGGAAACTAGGAGAATAATACAAAGAAATAGTTTAAGGAAGAGTTGATTCTTCGAGAAAATCAACAAGATAGACAAATCTTTATCCAAACTTACCAAACAGCAGAGAGTGAACATGCAGATTAATTAAATCAGGAATGAAAAGGGGAACATAAAACAGACACAGAGGAAATCCAGAGAATCATCAGGTCATACTTTGAAAACCTGTATTCCTCAAAATTTGAAAATCTAAAAAAAAGAAACTGACAAATTTCTGGATAGATTTCACTAACCAAAATTAAATCAAGAACAGATAAGCGAACATAAAAAGACCAATAACCCCTAATGAAATAGAAGCAATCATAAAAAGTCTCCGAACCAAATAAAGCCCAGTGCCAAATGGCTTCAGTGCACAATTCTAACAGAAATTCAAGGAACAGCTAATAACAATTCTCAAAGTATTACACACAATAGAAGCAGAAGGGTAATTGCCAAACTCTTTTTAAAAGCCTTCAATAACCTTGATACTCAAGCCACACAAAGACACAACTAAGAAAGAGAACTACAGACCAATATCACTAATGAACATTGATGCAAAAATTCTCAATAAAGTACTGGCAAATCAAATCCAAGAACACTTCAGAAAAATCATCCAACATGATGAAGTAGGCTTCATCCCAGGGATGACAGGATGATTCAACATTCAAAAATCCATCAATGTAATACACTATATAAACCGACTGAGAAAAAAAAACACAGGATCATCTAACTAAATACCAAAAAAAAAACCTTGGACAAAATCAAATACCCATTCATGATAAAGGTCTTGGAGAGATCAGGGACAACAGGAACATACTTTACCATAATAAAAGCAATATACAGCAAGCCGACAGCCAAAAACTCAACACATTTCTTCTAAAATCGGGCAAAAGACAAGGCTGACTACTCTCTCCATACCTCTTCAATATTGTCTTGAATTTCTAGCTAGAGCAATAAGACAACAAAAGGAGATTAAGGGGATACAAATCAGAAGGGAAGACCTCAAAATTTCACTATTTGCAGATGATATGATAGTCTACATGAGTGACCTGAAAAACTCTACCAGGGAACTCCTAAAGCTCATAAACACCTTCAGCAAAGTGGCAGGATAACAGATTAACTCAAAAAATCTGTAGGCATAATATAAACAGATGATACATTCTGGAGAAAGAAATCAGAGAAAAATCACCCTTTGCAATTGCCACAAACAACATAAAATACCTTGGGGTAATGTAATCAAAAATGAGAAAGACCTGTACTATAAGAATTTTGAGTCTGTAACGAAATAAATTAAAGAATATACAAGAAAATGGAAGGATCTCCCATGTTCTTGGATAGGTAAGATCAACGTAGTAAAAATTGCAGTCTTGCCAAAAGCAATCTTCAGATTCAATGCGACCCCCATCAAAACCCTAGAAAAATTCTTCACAGAACTTGAAAGAACAATTCTCAACTTTATATGGAAAAACAAAAGACCCAGGATAGCCAAAACAACCCTGTACAATAAAGGAAATTCTGGAGGCATCACCATCCCTGAATTCAAGCTATTACAGAGCTATAGTCCTGAAAACAGCTTGGTTTTGGCACAAAAATAGACAGGTAGACCAATGGAATAGAGTTAAAAACCCTGATATTAACCTGCACAACTATAAACACCTGACTTTTGACATAGAAGCAAAATTTATACGACGGAATAAAGAAAGCATCTTTAACAAATGGTGCTGGTATAACTGTCTCCTCGAATGTAGAAGACTGCAGATAGATCCATGTATATCTGTTACGATAAGTCTTTCAGCCAAAGCTGCCTGAGACCTGCCAAGTGGGCAATCCCTGCCAGGCTGCCCAAGTTCCTCCCACCACAACATTGAGGTCCCAATAACACACAGAGAGCTTTATTAGGTTACAAATGCTGCTAGGTCAATGACTAGGATTTCTCATCTGCTAGCTCAGTCTTATTTATCATAAATCTATATATTTTATAAGACTTATCTTATGGAGGATGCCTTCCATTGGTGTCCACATCCTGGGATCACATGGCAGCTCAGAGCAGAGAGCAGGAGGAAGTGCAAAAAGGGAAACTTCCTTCTCGCCCTTTTTTATATCTAAGTCGGTGGGCTATATTACTTCTTCCCAGAATCCTTATTGATTCCTAGTCTTGCCCAAATTGCTACCACATAGGCCAAACAGTACTTTATTCAACATTCAGTAAGATGAACATACACAGAAGTACATTCCCCATCATCTATTTCCATGCACAAAACTTAAGTCCAAATGGATCAAAGACCTCAACATAATCCAGCCACCCTGAACCTATTAGAAGAAAAAAATGGGAAATAACCTTGAACGAATTGGTACAGGAGACAGCTTCCTCAACATTACACCAGTAGCACAAACATTGAGATCAGCAAATGATAAATTGTACCTCCTGAAACTGAGAAGCTTCTGTAAGGCAAAGGAAACAGTCAGCAAGACAAAACAACAGCCCACAGTCTGTGAAAAGATATTCACCAACCCCATATCTGACAGAGGACTGATTAACAAAATATTCAAAGAACTCAAGAAGCTAGTCTCCAAAACAACAAACAATCCAATTAAAAAGTGGGGTACAGAACTAAATAAAAAAATCTCAATAGAGGAATCTAAAGTGGCAGAAAGACACATAAGAAAGTGTTCAACATCCTTAGCTATCAGGGAAATGTAATTCAAAATAACTCTGAGATACCATCTTACTCCTGTCAGAATGGCTAAAATCAAAAACACCAATGACAGTTTATGCTGGAGAAGATGTGGAGAAAGAGGAACACTCCTCCACTGCTGGTGGGAGTGCCAACTTTTAAAGGCCACTTTGGAAATCAGAATGGTGATTCCTCAGGAAAATGGGAATCAGTCTACCACAAGATCCAGCAATTCCACTCCTAGGCATATACCCAAAAAGCACATTCATACAACAAGGACATCTGTTCAGTGATGTTCATAGCAGCATTATTTTTAATATCTAGTACCTGGAAGCATCCTAGATGCCCCTCAACTGAAGAATGGATACAGAAAATGTGGTACATTTACACAATAGAGTATCACTCAGCAGGAAAACACAATGGAATCTTGAAATTTGCAGGAAAATGGATGGAACTAGAAGAAACCATTCTGAGCAATGTAACCCAGTCACAAAAAGACAAACATGGTATGTACTCACTCATATGTTGATTTTAGACAGAGTAAAGCATTACCAGGCTACAATCAACACTGCCAGAGAAGTTAGTAAACATGGAGTACCCTAAGAGGCACACATACATGATCCCCTGGAGAAGGGGAAAGGGACAAGTTCTCCTGAGCAAATTGAGAGCATGAGGGTAGGGGAGAGGGAACTAGGAGAATGAGAAGGGGAGAATAGGAGGAGTGTGAAGGACATGAGGGAGCAGAAAAGTTGAGTTGGGCAAAGAATAGAAGAAAACAAGAAAGGAGATACCATAATACAGGGAGACATTTTAGGTTTAAAGAGAAATCAGGCACTAGAGAAACGTCTGGAGATCTACAAAGATGACACCAACTAACAATCGAAGCAACAGCAAAGAGGCTAGCTCAAATGCTCTCCCATGATAACGAGATTGATGACTGACTTATATGCCATCCTATAGCCTTCATCCAGTAGCTGGTGGAAGTAGAAGCAGACACCCACAACTAATCACTGAACTGAACTTGAATCCAGTTGCATCGAAGGAGGAATAATGAGCAAAAGCCTCAAGACCAGTCTAGTGAAACCCATAGAAGCTGCTGACCTGAACAAATGGGAACTCTTGGTTCTAAGACTGATAGCTGGGAAACCAGCATGGGACTGATCCAGACCCCAGGAATGTGGGTGTCAATGAGGAGACCTTGGAAATCTATCGTGCCTCCTGTAGTAGATCACTACTTATCCCTAGAATACGTGTCATTTAGGGAACCCATTCCACATAGAAGGATAATCCCTGAGCAAAGACATGCAGGGGTGGCCCTAGACTCTATCCTAAAGGATATGATAGACTGTGATGACTCCCTATGGAAGGCCTCACCCTTCCTGGGGAGCAGAAATAATATGTGATAGGTAGTGTTTTAGTTGGGTGGATGGTAGTGGAGGAGGGGAGGGCACAGGAACTGGGACTGACATGTAAAACTGTCTTGTTTCTAACTCAAATAAAAAACTACAAAAAGCAAAACAAAACAAAACAAAAATCACTGCATTTTCCCCAATAAACACGTCCTAAGAATAAATGACTATTAAGTAGAAGGTAGGCATTGATTACAGTAAATTTATATGCAGTGCTGTAAAAACATTTTTCATAGTCCAAAGTAGATGTCATCAACTTGAGGGATATTCCTTTGATTTTTTGGCTATGAGAATTAGAAGTGTGCTTAGTTTCTTGTTTTGATCAACTTTGTCTATGTCTAGAGTACATAGGAACTGGGTGGAAATATCCTATCACATGTATGAATGGAAAAATACAAGTATGATGAGAATCATGTGTTTATGAGAACTGTGTAGGGGGTCTATCTAGAAAAAAAAAAACACACGTACTCAGAAGTTATCCTTTGGCTGTTCTTATTCCATATCATTCAAATTTCCAAAACTGTTTCTGGGAAACTATATTAATGTCTAATGCTATCTGATAATTTATGAGATGTTTTAAGTCAACATTATTTTCTAACTTATAGTTTTAGTTAACATATCTGTTGCTGTAACTGAACACAACCAAGAAAAACTTGAGGAGGAAAGAGCTTATTAAGACTATATTTCCAGGCCATACTACATCACTGAGGAAAGTCAGGGGCAGAACTCAAAGGAGGAACCTGGAGTTAGGAACTGAACTCCAAATCCCTGAGGACTGCTGCTTCCTGCTTTGCACTCCATGACTTGCTCAGTCTGCTTTCTTATATATCCTAGGACCATCTACCTCCTCAAGGGTACCACTGCCCACAGTGATCCAGGACCTCCTGCATCAGCTATCAATGAAGAAAATGCCCCAGAAGCTTGCCCATACAACAATCATGTAGGACAATTTTTTTCAGTTGTGGTTCCCTCTTCCCAATTCAGAGTAACTTGCATCAAGATGACAAAAAACTGACAAGGGCAGTGAAATCTAGTGTGTTACCACCTGTCAGCGGGAAATTCCTGGTTGGATTTATTGGGGGTTTGTATGTAGTCAGAACAACAACAGCAACAATAATAACAAAACAATTTACATGGACAATGTCTTTCAGTAGCATATATAAATGAAGTGCTACTACAAGAAAAAATATATCCCTCTCTTGGAAGGGTTACAGATATGGCATTTGATACAATCTTTAGTTTATTACAGAATATTGTACTTAGTGGAAGTAGAAGAGAGTTTATATGATTAATATTAACAAAAGAAAAATAGCTAGCAAAATACAAGTCCTCAGACATTTTCAGCTAGTTTAATATACAAAATTTGACAAATGGGAAATTGCCAGCAAGATGAATATGAAAGTTTTATGAGTTTCTTCTTAACCAATTATAATGAGATTTATAGCAGGAAGGACTGTTCATGTATCCTAGCTTTCTAAAGTTACAAGGAGTTTTGTTTGTGTATCATTTTGCTTGGAAATGCCATGCCATCTATTCATTGCTTACGAGAAGTGACACCCATTGCTCTTCTTCAAGCTCTTGTTATTAGTGTAAAGTTTATATAGCTCATCTTGAAAATTTTCTATAATGTCATTTTAGCCCTATTGAGTAGCTTAACATTTCAACAATACTGGGAAAATTTCAGTGCACATTATTACTCTGACATCAATTAATCATGCTGCTTATTATTTAAAGTTGGCTGTACTTTTTATATTCCAAACAAAGTCAAATCGTTGATTTCAGTTTAAAGACATTAATCAGATGGATTCATTACTATTCAAATAAAAAAGTTAGTTGGCTAATTAAACACATTGTGAAAAGTAAGATTTGAGTTGGGGATTTTCCCAGACTCTACCATTGCCTTTATTGAGTTATGATAAGCACAAGCTAACAGAAATCTCACTTGACAAAAGTCATATCAGTGATTCTTCATAGTGAATATAGATGTCAAAAATACTAATCCAGAGAAACTGTCAGGAACCTTAAATTCATTTTGCAGACTTGCAGTTGATCATTATAGTTTAGCATCTTTCACAGGTTAGATTCTGTTATACCTTTGAAACTATTAATTGTTATTCTGCAACATTTTACTATATCATTTTCTGTTTAATTGCTCTAGTTGTGATTTACACTTTTCATTATGTATTTAATTGCCATACATAAATGAAGTCCTGTTATAAGAAAAATAAAAATATAAATAAAAGTAAAAAGGCAGCTTCATGGCCTCCCCTAATTTTTGTTTCAAAAATTTAAATGAGGAATTTAGATAAAGTTAAAGGAAAATTGATGCTTCATCATAGAATGTGAATTGCAAGAAAGCATATTGGTCTCTTATCTTGGGACCTGGATTATGATACTCAAATAAGCAAAATATTTGAAGGAAATGCATCAAAACCATTTATGTTTGACAAGTAGTATATGGGCACTCATAATTCAGGAGCGAATATATCTCAAATTTTTTCTCTGAGTAATTCAAAACCCAACAGAAGTCGCCATGAACAATGAATAATACATATGAAAGTACATCTCTAATGCAGTTGTCCTTAATTAGCTATCTGGATTTTGTGGTAGCATTTGGATATGCCGTAACATTTAGTTTTATTATTTGTAAATGCTAAAATAATTTAACAAATTAGGAGGTTTATATTTTGTTTTTGCTTTGTCTTCAGAGAAATGTCTGGTATAACAAGCAAATTAAAGCGTTTTTGAATTTTTTATCTGGCAAAAATTCCGGGGTAAAATGCTTAAGTGACACACACAAGGCCCCAAATTCAATCCTTAGGATTGAAATACATTTAAGTCACTGAATTGGTGTAGGGAGGAGTGAAATATTATAAAGGCTATAATGAATATGTAAAAGAGGCATAAAGTAATTTTGAAATATATAGTGATGAAAGGACAAATCATGGTTAAATAAACATTTTGTTTGATAGTATCTCGAGAAAGCAAATCAGCTTTCCTTGTAGTTTATTTTTAGCCCCACATATCTCCATTGTTTTATCTACCCCACCACAGTGTAATGATCAATTGGTCTCTTTCATTGGTAGGCTATGCCATCTTTGAAGACAGAGATTGTTTTCTCCTAATTTTCTTTTTTTTGAGGGGTTTTTCGAGACAGGGTTTCTCTGTGTAGCTTTGGAGTCTATCCTGGCACTCACTCTGGAGACCAGGCTGGCCTGGAACTCACAGAGATCTGCCTGCCTCTGCCTCCCGAGTGCTGAGATTAAAGGCTTGTGCCACCTACGCCCAGCTTCTCCTAATTTTCTATTATACAAATTGATTATTGATTGGAGGAGATTAAAGGTTTAGTAATCATACAATTTAATTCATATGATTAGGGATTAGATGTAGTATCTGAATAAGATCAGAAAGGCAAAGTGCTTCAAAACTTATGAGATCAATTATATAAAGATATTTTTTGTTTGTTTTTTTCAAGACAGGGTTTCTCTGTTTTGCTTTGGAGCCTGTTCTGGAACTCGCTCTGTAAGACCAAGCTGGCCTCTAACTTATAGAAATCCAACTGCCTCTGCCTCCCCAGTGGAGAACACTTTTCACCTGTAAACTTTTTATGTGATTCCAGGTATATAGATTGATAAAATAGGTATGCAAATAAAGCATTTACTGATAATAAATAGAAATTCCTATTTTAAACAATTCACTAGTGTATACACTAATGAAGTGGATGTGCTTGTTTATTTTTCATAAGGAATTAAATTTTGATTAGTATTTGATGCTGCAGGGTATAGACCATTGTCAAAATTTTAAAGATTGTTTGGCATATTTATTTTATAATGATAATTGTTAAGAAGACCCTGCCACATAAATATATAGTGTAGCATTACAGAAGTATATTTAGAGATATTTCAGTACTTTCTGAGAAGACTGCCCATAACCTAAGATAAAATTAATTTAATTATTATGTTTAATGAAACTTGAGTCACATAAAAAACAAACTGAATAAATATTTTAAAAAGGAAAAATATTATTAGTTCTTTGTGAATTACATATAACATGCATTGTGTTTTGATCATATTCATACTCAGCTCTATGTCTTGTTTTATCAAGAGTAATTTATGGTGACCAAATATTCTTGGATGTAAGGTTTCCCAGTGGAATACTGACTATTTACCAGGGGCTATATACTTAGAAAACTTGGACTTTCCTGCTCCTAGCAGCTAATAATTTCCAAGAGCTCCATAGTAGGGGTAGAAATTTGTTTCCAACTCCCAGCTCCATGCTGGAATTTGATCTGGCTTTGGCTTTCACAGGTCTTGTGACTGTTGTCACAGCTATTTGTGAGTTCATTTAAATAGCTACCTTGATGTTTCCAGAAGACACTGTTTCCTTTAGTCATCTAACACCTCTTGGTACTTCACTCTTCATTCCTTCTTCTGAAATTTTCCCTGTACCTTGCTAGGAGTGAGGGTAGTATATATTTTCTATTTAGGGCTGAGCATTCTGCATTGTCTTATTATAGCCACATTGAGCAGATAAGTATCTCTATGTTAATCACAATATACTACAAATAAAACTTCTCTGATGAGTATTGATAGATACAATAATCTATAAACATACTAAAAATTCATTAGAAGTTGGTTTCATACTATGTCCATTTATCAGAATATTAGTAGTATATTCTTCCAGAGGACCTATGCAGTTAGGATCTATGTAGCTATAGGTTCTCAGCCCAATAATGATAATATATACATGTTTCATTTTGTGGTACATGACATACATCCAACCAGAAACTGTTTTGTTACAACAATGATGTTCATGCCACTGCTGCATCAGTAGGTATGTCTTGCCATGCCAGTCATTATTATAGATAGCAGCGTTCACAGGTGGGTAAGATTGATTACATTTCTCCTCAGGTGACTTGCATAAATCCTGACAGTACTATGAAAGCTAAGCAGAGGGATGAAACTTCCCAGTCAGCACTAGCTTGCTTTCTCCATGATCTATGACTCAGATATGTTGTATCTACAATGTCTTACCATCAGCTTTTGGTAGATAACCAAAAGCATTGGCAATAGCTTTTAATGTTTGGAAGGTCTATGGGATTTCACTGGCAAATAAATTCAAAAAAGTAAATAATATCTTTCACTGGAGTTTTAATTTATAAGTGTCTAGTATATAGTAGGGACACTATGCAATTACATGTCAAAATGGGTAAAGTTTAAATTTACTTTATAAACATTAATTTCTGTAGAATTTGATAATTTCCACCTTAAAAATAATATAGAATTGATTGCCTTAAAAAGCAATAACAAATGACTTTTCTTTGACTTAAAATTTCAATTTTTTACTGTGTTCTAGATGACAGGCTAACTGTTGAGAATGTAGTGAAGAATACTTCTGTTTTAAGTTATATGATTCATGGTTGTATATTTAAAGGAATACACCAGGAACTAATTTTTAAAAATATCTTAATCAAAATGAAGTTATATACTTTTCATCTAAAAAGAGAGATAATGTACATATTATAATAAAAATTTCCATAAATTCACTAATATGGTAAGCATGATTCTTAGATTCATGTACATTTATAAGTTATGATGCATGCATTTTTATAATTTGAGTTTTCATGATTTTGTAACTCTTATGATCATCTTTCATATCAATTGAAATAATTTATACACTTTTAATTCTAAATATTATTTTGCTATATAACCTATTGATAATTTATTTCTTCTGGTACTTTTTATTGGGGCAATTAGATCATTTCCACTATAATGACATTAGTTGGCATTCTGAAAATATATGATTCTGTAGTTTTAATACATACTAATACAATTGGAAAGAAATCAGTACTAATAATCCCTGATTTTATCCATCTAGTTAACTGCTTGAATGAGATCAATTTAGGAATAATTAAAATAATGGATCAAATGGTATATTTTGAGACTTTTAATTTTTTCGGACTTCAAGTAGTTTCTACATTTAAAATGTATTTTAATTGACTATTTTTGACTTAATTATTTTAAGAACATATAATATGATTCAACTAGAGCATACAGTCATCATTTACCTGTCAAATTTGGAAGAGTCCAGCAGAGAAATTTAAGTCATGTAGTTGCCAATGGACAAGATACTTTACAAGCAATGCTTTGCTACAGATAGGAAACAGGACATAACCTTTGAAATACTGTGCATCTCAAGGAATTTGATTTACAGTGAAATATAAGAGAGGTGGTCTTTTGGAAAGGAAGTTTCAGAACTAAAGGAAACTGAATATTGAAGTCTAATAAGTCACTGAAAATAAAATTTTTTCACTTTGTACTGTTTTAAAGGCCAATATTACAAATTAAGATGCTCTGACCCATTCATAAATAGTGTATTTTGTGGCCCCTAGGTTATTTCTATTCAGAGTTTTGGCCTACTGGTCCAATCCCTGCCATTGTGGAGCTCAATATTTTTATCCACATACATATTTTTAAAATAGTTCTTCAAAGCATATTTTGGACAATTTAGAGACTATTTCATTTGCATAATACACAAAAACTTTTCTTGAACTGCTGGATAGTAATAAGATAAAAGCCTTGTAATTACAAGACCTAAAGTTGCTATGGCCCCTTGGAAACCTTGCTTCACCATTGCTCTTGAGTGACACCATCCGAACATATAAGACTTATGTCATGTCCACCTCTCTTCTGACATTTTCCCTGTCTTTTGCTTCTAAGGAGAGACACCTTTCTCTAGACACATTACTATTATTAGAGTTATACATCCTCTTCTTACTCTATTGAAATACAAACTAGGTGTGTATTGCTTCATCTTATGATCGTATTGCATTCCTTATCATCCTCAAATATGCTTATTTCCTAACAGAATATAATAAAACCCATAAATTTAGGGTCAGACATGGCCATGTATACTTGTAAAATGTTAACTGGAAATCTATTTAAATATATTGCAAGAGGTATGTGTACATAGGTTAAAAGAAAGTGAAGAGACAAAGTATGATAGAGTTCTATGAGATTCTTCATCTTTATTGAAATGGATGCACAATTTGTGGTAAAAATTAAAAGAGTATTTCTTTCATATTTTTAGTTAGGGGCTAATGGCAAAAATGATTTTTTCCCATTTACTTTTTCAATTAGTATAGTGGTTTTCAACCTATGGATAATGACCCTTTTGGGGGTTCATATCAGATACTGCATTTAGAATGGTTACATTACAATTCTTAATGGTAGCAAAACTACAGTTATGAAGTAGCAATGAAATAATATAATGGTTGGGGGTCAGCACAACATGAGGAAGTGTATTAAAGGGTCACAACATTAGGAACTAGTCACAACCTAGTTTTGTGACTGAATGCTAGTTATGAACAGGAAATTTAAATATTACAGGTAATCATTGTGGTTCTGTGTACTTTTTAATGATATGCTAATTTGTACTTTGTTAAGTACAGCATATGTTCTTTATAAGAATAATACCAAGAAAGGGTAATGTTAGGTCATGAGGACTGCCTGAAAGCAGTCAAAAAATCCACAAAAGTTGTGAAAATAGGGGAACTGCTAACCTGGAGTCTGCAGGAAGTTCAACTCAGACCCTGAGGACCAAGCAACCCTGAATCTGCTAAGATCACTGGGCTGCTTCCACCCCCACTCAGGGCAGAGGTGAGCTGCTTCAGTCACTGCCTCAGGCCTAACTTCTGCCTGCCCAGTCTGGGAACTCCCATTCTTGGGTCTGCAGGTAGGTCGGCTCTGCCTCTAGGACCAAGCAACCCAGTCTGCTGACATCTTTGTGACAGTCCCACACCCACGTAACTGGAGAGCGAGTGCCTCAGAACTGCCATTACCCACCTTGAGACCCATCAGAGTATTGGACCCTCTTGTACCCACAAGAAGGGAACCTTGGACCCATACACACCAGGAAAGGAAGAGACACTATCTGCACCCAATGGAAGAAGAGATGGGGAGATGACAATATAAGGACACATCCAACAACAGAAAAAGCAATATTACACCACCACAGTCTAGGGACTCTACATCAGCAAGACATGAACACCCCAACACAGATGAAGCAGAAGAGAGCAACCATAAAAACAACTTCATGCAGATGATAGAAACCCTACGAGAGGAAATGAGAAAATCCTTCAGAGAACCGGAAGAAAAGACAAACCAAAAGATGCAAGAAATCAAGGAAAGCAAAGGAAATACAATTAAACAGCTGAAGGAAACAGTTCAAGACCTGAAAACTGAAATAGAGACAATAAAAAAAAAAAAAACACAAACTGAGGAATGCTGGAAGTGGAAAAGCTGAGTAAACAATCAGGAACCACAGATGCAAGAATAACCAACAGAATACAAGAGATGGAAGATGGAATCTCAGATGCTGAAGATAAACTAGAGGAAATAAATTCATCAAGCAAAGAAAATCTTAAGTCCAACAAATCATTAACACAAAATATCCAGGAAATATGGGACACCATAAAAAGACCAAAGCTAAGGATAATAGGTATAGAAGAAGGTGAAGAAACCCAACTCAAAGGTTCACAGAAAATTCAGCAAAATCATAGAAGAAAAGTTTCCCAACCTAAAGAAAGACATGCCAATGAAAGTACAAGAAGCCTTCAGAACACTAAATAGAGTGGACCACAAAAGAGAGTCCCATTGTCACATAATAATTAAAACAACAAACATACAGAATAGAGAAGTAATATTAAGTGCAGCAAAGGAAAAAGGCCAAGTAACATATAAAGGCAAACCTGTCAGAATTACAACCGGACTTCTCCATGAAAACTCTGAAAGCCAGAAGAACCTGGATAGATATTCTACTAACTCTAAGAGAACACAGATGCCATCCCAGAATACTATACCCAGAAAACCTTTCAATCATTATAAATGGAGAAAACAAAATATTCCAGGAGAAAACAAGATAATCCATGACAAAACCAGATTAAAATAATATGTAAACACTAATCCAGCCCTACAGAAGGTACTGTAAGATAAACTCCAACCTAAGGAAATTAACTACTCACACAAACATAGGAAATACGTAATCCCATTTTACCAAAACCCAAAAGAAAAAGCAGGGTAAAACCACATACAATACCACTACCAACAACAAATCAAAAACAAACAAGAATAATAACTCAATGGTCCTTAATTTCTCTCAATATTAATGTTCTTAACTCACCTACAAAAAGACACAGGCTAACAGAGGGGATATGAAGACAGAATCAATCCTTCTGCTGCATACAAGGAACATACATTAAATTCAAAGACAGACATTACCTCAGATTAAAAGGTTGGGATAAGATATTCCAATCAATGGACCCAGGAAACATGCTGGGGTAGCTATTCTAGTATCTAATAAATTAGACTTCAAACTAAAATCAATCAAAAGAGATGAAGAAGGTTGTCTCATATTCATCACAAAAAAAACAAAAACATCAGGAAGAAGTCTCAATTCTAAACATCTATGCCCCAAATACAAAGGCACCAATGTTTGTAAAAGAAACATTATTAAATTCAAATCACAAATAAGACCTCACACAGTTATAGTGGGAGACTTCAACATCACACTCTCACCACTCGACAGGACCACCAGACAGAAACTTAACAAAGAGACAAAGGAACTAACTGAAGTTATGAACCAATTGGGATTAACCGACATCTATAGAACATTCCATCCAACACAAAGGAATATACCTTCTCTTCAGGATCACATGGAACCTTCTCTAAAATTGACAACATACAAGGCAACATAGTAAAACTCAACAGGTTCACAAAAATGGGAATAATCACCTGTGTCTTACTAGACCACCATCCTTTAAAGTTAGAATTCTAAAACAACACAAATGAGAGAAAACCTACCAACTCAAGGAAATTCAACCATTCCCGGGTCAATGAAGAAATAAAGAATGAAATTAAAGACTTCCTAAAATTCAATGAAAATGAAGACTCAAAATACCCAAACTTATGGGACACTTTGAAATCAGTACTAAGAGAAAGGTTCATAGCTCTAAGTGCTCACATGAAGAAACTAGAGAATAGTCACACCAGAGAGTTGACATCAAAACTGAAAGCTCAAGAACAAATGGATGCAAATTCACCCTGGAGGACTAGATGCCAGAAAATAATCAAATGGATGGCAGAAATCAATGAAGTCAAAATAAAGAAAACAATTCAAAGAATCTATGTAACAAAGAGTTGGTTCTTCTATAAAATCAACAAGATAGAAAAACCTTTATCCATACTAACCAAAAGACAGAGAGAGAACATGCAAATTAACAAAATCAGAAATAAAAGGGGGACATAACAAGGGACATTAAGTAAATCCAGAGAATCTTCAGGTCATACTTTGAAAACCTGTACTCCACAAAATTCGAAGTTTAAAGGAAATGGACAATTTCTGGACAGATATCACTTACCAAAATTGAGTCAAGAACAGATAAACAACTTAAACATACCTATAACCCCTAAGGAAATAGAAGCAGTCATCAAAAGTCTTCCAACCAAAAAAAAATAGAAAAAAAAAGAAAGAAAGAAAGAAAGAAAGAAAGAAAGAAAGAAAGAAAGAAAGAAAGCCCAGGGCCAAATGGCTTCATTGCAGATTTCTACCAGAAATTCGAAGAAGAGCTAATACCAATACTTCTCAAATTGTTCCACACAATAGAAGCAGAAGGTTCATTGCCAAACCCTTTTTATTAGGCTACCTAGGTTAGCTTGGTACTCAAACCACACAAAGATACAACTAAGAAAGAGAACTACAGACCAATATCCCTCATGAACATTTACGCAAAAATACTCAATAAAATACTGGCAAATCGAATCCAAGAACATATCAGAAAAATCATCCACCATGATAAAGGAGGCATCATCCCCGGGATGCAGGGTTGGTTCAACATATGAAAACCCATCAACATAACCCACCATATAACAAACTAAAAAAGAAAAACCACATGATCATGTCACTAGATGGTAAAAAAGCCTTTGGCAAAATCCAACACCCCTTCATGATAAAGGTCTTGAAGATATCAGATATAGCTGGGACATACCGGAAACTATTAAAAAAAACAATATACAATAAATCAACTGCCAACATCAAGCTAAATGGAGAGAAACTCAAAGCTATTCCTGTAAAATCAGGAACAATACAAGGCTGTGCACTCTCTCTATATCTCTTTGGTATTGTCCTTAAAGTTCTAGGTAGAGCAATAAGTCGACAAAAAGAGATCAAGGGGATACACATTGGAAAGGAAGAAGTTAAATTTCACTCTTTGCAGATGATATTCTAGTCTAAATATGTGATCCTAAAAACTCTGCCAGAGAACTCCTATAGCTGATAAACACAATCAGTGAAAGATCTGTGTCATAAAAATTTCAAGTCTTTAAAGAAATAAAGAAAATACTGGAAAATGGAAGGATCAACAATGTTCTTGGATAGGTAGTATCAACATAACATTGTAAAAATGGCAATCTTGCCAAAAGCAATCTACAGATTCAATACAATCCCCATCAAAATCCCAGCACAATTCTTCACAGAACTTGAAAAAACAATTCTCAACTTTATATGGAAAAATAAAAGACCCAGGATAGCCAAAACAAACCTGTACAATAAAGGAACTTACAGAGGTATAACCACCCCTTACTTCAAGATCTATTATAGAGCTATAGTCATGAAAACACCTTGGTATTGGCACAAAATAGACAGGCAGACCAATGTAATCAAATTGAAAACCTGATATTAACCCACACACCGACCGACAGCTGATTTTTGATAAAGAAGCTAAAACTATACAATGGAAAACAGATAGCATCTTCAACAAATGGTGCTGGCATAACTGGCTCCTGTCAGTACAAGACTGCAGATAGATCCATGTCCATCACCATACACAAAACTTAAGTCCAAATGGATCAAAGGCCTCAGGATAAATCCAGCTGCCCTGAACTTATTAGAAGAGAAAATAGGAAACACCCTTTAAAGAATTGGTACATGAGACCACTTCCTAAACATAACACCAGTAGCAAAGAAAATGAGATCAAAAATTCATAAATGGGACCTCCTGAAACTGAGAAGCTTCTGTAAAGCAAAGGACACAGTCAACAAGAACAAAGGACAGCCCACGGATTGGGAAAAATATTCACCAACCCCACATCCGACAGAGAGGTGATCTCAAAAATTTACACAGAAATCAGGAACCTAGTCTCCAATACACCAAATAATCCAATTAAAAAGTGGGGTACATACTAAATAGAAAATTCTCAGTAGAGGAATCTAAAATGGCTGAAAGACACATAAGACAGTGTTTAACATCTATAGCCATCAGGGAAATGTAAATCAAAACAACTCTGAGATACCATCTTACACCTGTCAGATGGATAAAATCAAAAACACCAATGACAGTTTATTCTGGAGAAGATATGGAGAAAGGGGAACACTCCTCCACTGCTGGTGGGAGTGCCTACTTGTACAGCCACTTTGGAAATCAGTATGGCAACTCCTCAGGAAAATGGGAAACAGTCCTCCACAAGATCCAGCAATTCCACTCTTAGGCATATACCCAAAAGAAGCACATTCATACAAGTGTCCTGACCTGCAGGGCATCAAGCTGGGGCAAGAGAGTCAGGGATAGGGAATGGGGACAAGAGACGCAAAAGAATGACTACAAGACAGGATTCTGATCAAGTGGCAAACTTTTTAGACTTTTCTCTGGCTAGCTTATATAGTCAGGATAGGAGGAGGGGAAAATGAGTTGTTTGTGAACCAGGTTTTGGTACAGGGAGGATATTAGGAAGCCACAAAGAGGATGTTTGGCAGGGTAAAGAGTTCATGAGTAAGATGCTTAGGTGACTGAGCCTGTGGGTGGAGCACTGGGTCAGGTTGTTTCTTTTCTTGAGCTGAGGTTCTAAGGAGCTGCTTTGTAAAGTTTAACTATGTGGCCTGCCAAGCATGGCCTAGGATCTCATGCCAAGCCCCGAGTTTTGGCTCCCAATAAACAAGAACATATGTTCAGCTATGTTCATTACAGCATTGTTTGTAATAATCAGAACCTGGAAGCAAGCTAGATGCCCCTCAAATGAAGAATGGATACAGAAAATGTGGTACATTTATACAATGGAGTACTACTCAGCATAAAAAAAAATGAAATCTTCAGTTTTGCAGGAAAATGGAAGGAATTAGAAGAAACCATTCTGAGCGATGTAACCCAGTCACAAAAAGACAAACACAAAGAATCCTCTCAGATGTGGATTTTAGATAGAGTAAAGGATTACCAGCCTACAATCCACACTGCCAGAGAAGCTAGTAAACAAGGAGGACCCTATTAGAGTCATATATGGTCCCCTGGAGAAGGGGAAAGGGACTATATCTCCTGAGCAAATTGGGAGACCGAGGGGAGTGGAGAAGGATCTGGGAGAATGAGAAGGGGAGAAGAGGGAGAAGAGGAAGTTTAAGGAGGACATGATTAGGCAGGGAGATTGAGTTGGGCGAAGAACAGAAGAGAGCAAGATAAGAGATACTATAATAGAGGGAGACATTATAGGTTCAAAGAGAAATCAGGCACTAGGAAATTGTGTGGAGAGTTATAAAGATGACACCAACTAACAATCTAAGCAACATAGGAGAGGTCACCTTAAATGACCTCCCCTGACAAAGAGATTGATAACTAATTTATATGTCATCCTATAGTCTTAATCCAGCAGCTGGTGGAAATAGAAGCAGGCACCCACAGCTAAACCTTGAACTGAACTGGAATCCAGTTGTAGAGAAGGAGACCTGATGAGCAAAGGGGTACAGACCATGCTGGTGAAACCCACAGAAACAGCTGAAGCTGAACAAGGGAAAAACTATTGGTCCCTAGCCTGATAGCTGGGAAACCATCATGGAACTGATACAG
This sequence comes from Cricetulus griseus, assembly GCF_003668045.3. Lineage (NCBI taxonomy): Eukaryota > Metazoa > Chordata > Mammalia > Rodentia > Cricetidae > Cricetulus > Cricetulus griseus. Next base: position 46,911,381 of record NC_048604.1, read on the forward strand.
ACCCCCTGAATATGGGTGTCAGTGAGGAGACCTTTGGGACCCCTTGTAGTGGATTAGTACTTATCCATAGCACATGAATGGACTTTGGGAGCCTATCCTACATGGAGGGATACTCCCTGAGCCTAGACACAATGGGGGGTGAGTCTAGGCCCTATCCCAAAGAATATGATGGACTCTGAAGACCCCCTATGGATGGCCTCAACCTCCCTGGGGAGCATAAAGTGTATTGGATAGGTAGGGTGTTAGTTGGGAGGGGTAGGGGAGGCGGGGAGTGTGAGGGAACTAGGATTGACACATAAAATAATCTTTCTAATTCAAATAAAAACAAAACAAAACAAAAAGTTGTAAATATATGATAGAATGTTTTTGTTGTTTTGCAGTGAATAAGTGTATGAAATGTAACTAATATTGAAAATGTAAAACTCTCAGTGAAGTTTCATGGTTTCCAAATGGGCCTTCTAACTGGGTAGAATTTCATTGAGATGTACAAAGTTTCTTCCACTAGCTAACTCAGGTCAGCTGTGTGTTGGTTGCATATGTTAGTTCATTACAATAAAGTGATTCTCTTTACCATAAAGTAAGCATATATGTCTTATTTAGTGCTAATATTTCTGTGATAGAACACCATGCCAAAAAAATAACTTGGGAAGGAAAGCATTTGTTTTGTTCACAGTTCCATATAGCAGTTAATCATCGAAAGCACTGAGGACAGGAACTTGATTAGAGCAGGAATCTAAAGGCAGGAGCTAATGCAGAGGCCATGGAGGAATGCTGCTTATTTCCTATAGCCAACCAAGGGTGGCATCACCCACAATGGGATGGGCTCTGCCCCACAAATCACTACTTAAGCAATGTCATACAGCTGGATCTTATAGAGGTATTTTTTCTTAGTTGAGGTTCCCTCCTTTCTAAGGAGTCTAGCTTGTGCCCAGCTGACAGAAAACTAGACAGAACAGTATGCAAAAAGAGTAAAAACTATCAAAAGTAATAAAATAAACCTCAGATTTCAAAGACTTACAAAATATACAGAGTATTTCATAATTGTTGCATCTTGAAACAATGTTTTGTATAGGCTAGTTTAAATAAAATACTTTTTAAAATTTACTTCAAGTGATAGACAATCATTGATGGAGATGTTCATTTATTTCCATCACCATTCAACGATCAGTGATAAGGCAGAAATAATTTGTGAATTATGCTTGAATTCAAATTATAGCTCCAACATTGCCAAATGTTGTGAAAATTTGGGCAAGTTGATATTGAAATTTAATTGTTAGTCTCTCATTGCATAATTACTTGGTAAGTTATATATGAGCTTATATAATCAGCCAATTATTATGCCCCTAAGAATTGTATGTGTGAGAAAAACTAAAAATTTCTTAGCTTTTGTTCCAAAGCTTACCAAACAAATATGTTACTAGATACATTTTTGGCAGCCAGTCACAAGTTGGAACTTAGACTGGTTTTACTGGGGTACTGTATCCCTAGTTTGTATAGTCTATGTCATTTATTTATCATTTGTCTTCTTTGTTGCCTCATTTCAAAAGGAGAGCTATCAAAGCTCTAATTTAAACTGTCATAACACAAAGGTTTGACAGTCACTTGAATAATAGGCATTATGGAAAAGAATTGAAGACAAGTAAGGAAAGGAGAATTAAACTGATTGACTACACAGACACGAACTTACTGATGACTGTGAGCTAGAACCATGACAATTACAAATGCAGGGATTTCTGCTCTGCTCATTTCTTTCTGTCTTACTCAGTCTACTATCACTGTCAAGAAAGAGTGATTTAATACATGTGCTCATTGTTGCAAAAATAAGTTTCTCCAAAAGAAAGGAATTCTTTTTCATCTTGCTTAATAAGTAAAATAAGCTGTGAAGCAAATGCAGTTTTGATAATACTTGCTTTGATGCTGAAACAAATAGGCCATCTTATTTTTCTACACTCAGAATAAGGGACAGTCCAAAGACTAGCCAAAAATCTGTGAACGATTTCAAGGCTTATCCTTCGAATTTTAATTTTCTTTAAAAATTTTACCACTTTACAGACATCAAATATTCATAAGCAATGAGATCAAAGTTTTAGTTTACTGTATACAATGTTTCCCTCTGATTTTTCCTTGTATTCTTGTGATACCAGTATAAGTGCACTTCACATCCTATGAGACAACATTACTGCTAAACTGAACTCACAGGTGGCTGTAATTGATCTCTTTGCTGCTCATCAAACCTTGGGTAGGTTTAATTCCTTTTGAAGGACTTCCTGTTGAAAATAAAAGATGATCCATTTGGTAAATGTGAACTATACTTTTTTTGCTTATAGTTAGTGGTTTCTCATAAAACTAAAAATTAGAGCCTAATTCCTTATAATAACCTTAAATGCCTTAAATTATATATTTTCTTGTTTATTTAAATTAGAAACAATCTTGTTTTACATGTCAATCCCAGTCCCCTCCCCTTCTCCCCTGCCAACGCTGACTCCATAACCCATCCGCTTTCTACTCCCCATGGAGGGTGTGGCTTTATGGGGGGATCATCAAATGCTGTCACGTCTTTTGGAGCAGGGACTAGTCCCTCCTCTGTGCATATAGGCTGAGAGAGTACCTCTTTATGAGGAATGGGCTCCCAAAATCCACTTGTACATTATGGATAAATACTGATCCACTACCAGAGGCCCCATATGTTGCTCAGTCCTCCTATCTGACACCCATGCTCAGGAGGTCTGTGTAGGTACTATGCTGGCTTCCCAGATATCAGCCTGGGGTCCATGAGCTCCAGCTTGTTCAAGTCAGATGTTTCTGGGGGTTTCACCAGCCTGGTCTTGACCCCTTTGCTCATCACTCCTCCCTCTCTGCAACTGGAATCCAGGAGTTCAGATCAGTGTTTAGCTGTGGGTGTCTTCTTCTTCTTCCATCTCTTACTGAAGGAAGGCTCTAGGATGACATATAAGGTAGCAATCCATCTCATGATAGAGGAAAGGCATCTAAAGTACCCTCTCCAGTATTGCTTAGATTTTTAATTGGGGTCATCCTTGTAGATATCTGGGCATTTCCCTAGTACTAGATTTTTCTTTAAACCTATAAAGGCTCCCTCTCTTATGGTATCTCTTTTATTGCTCTCCTCTATTCTTCCCCTGAGTCAATCTTCCTGCTCCCTCATGTCCTCCTCTCCCCTGCTCTTCTTCCCTTATCTTTCTCCTAACTCACTCTCCCTTCCCCCCATGCTCCCAATTTGCTCAGAAGCTCTTGTCCAGTTCCCCTTCTCAGGGAGAATATGTATGTGTATCTTAAGATAATCCTGGCTTCCGAGCCTCTCTGTCGGTGTAGATTATAGCCTGGTAATCCTTTGCTCTATGTCTAATATCTACTTATGAGTGAGTACATACCATGATTGTCTTTTTGTTGCTGGGTTACCCCAGTCAGGATGGTTTCTTCTGGTTCCATCCAATTGCCTGCAATTTCAAGATTCCATTTTTTTTTTCTGGCTGAGTAGTACTCTGTTGTACAAATGTACCATATTTTCTTTATCCATTCAGTGGAGGCTTATCTATGTTGCATCTAGGTTCTGTCTATTACAAATAATGCCTCTATGAACATAGTTGAACAGATGTCCTTGTATGAATGTGCTTCATTGGGGTATATGCATAAGAGTGGAATTGCTGGTTCTTGTGGTAGACTGATTCCCATCGTCCTGAGGAGTCACCATACGGATTTCCAAAGTGGCTGTACAAGTTGGCACTCCCACCAGGAGTGGAGGAGTGTTTCTCTTTCTCACATCCTTTCCAGCATGAACTGTCATTGGTGCTTTTGATTTTAGCTATTCTGAGAGGAGTAAGATTGTATCTCAGAGTTGTTTTGATTTGCATTTCCCTGATGGCTAAGGATGTTGAACACTTTATTATGTGTCTTTCAGCTGTTTTAGATTCCTCTATTGAGAATTGTCTATTTAATTCTGTACCTCACTTTTAAATTGGATTGTTTGGTATTTTGGTGATTAGCTTCTTGAGTCCTTTATATATTTTGGAAATCAGCCATCTGTCAGATGTCGGGCAGGTGAATATCATTTCTGATTCTGGGGGCTTCCGTTTTGACTTGCTGACTGTGTCCTTTGCCTTACAGAAACTTCTCAGTTTCAGGATGTCCCATTTATTAATTGCTGATCTCAGTGCCTGTGCTATGTGTGCATTGTACAGGAAGCGGTTTCCTGTACCAAATCATTCAAGGGTACCTCCCACTTTCTCTTCTATGAGGTTCAGTGCGGCTGGAATTATTTTGAGCTCCTTGATCCATTTGTACTTCAGGTTTGTGCATGGCGATAGACATGGATCTATCTGCAGTCTTCTACATGCAAGGAGCCAGTTATGCCAGCTCCATTTGTTGAAGATGCTTTCTATTTGCCATTGTATAGTTTTAGCTTCTTTGTCAAAAATCAGGTGTTCATAGGTGTTTGGGTCCATATCAGGTTTTCAATTTGATTCCATTTGTCTACCTGTCTATTTTTGTGCCAATACCAAGGTGTTTTCAGGATTATAGCTCTATAATAGAGCTGGAAGTAAGGATTGTTATACCTTTGTAAGTTCCTTTATTGTACAGGGTTGTTTTGGTTATCCTGGGTTTTTTGTTATTCCATATAAAGGTAAGTATTTTTCTTTCAAGGTCTTTGAAGAATTGTGCTAGGATTTTGATGGGGACTGCATTGAATCTGTAGATTGCTTTTGGCAAGATTGCCATTTTTACTATGTTATGTTGATCCTACCTATCCAAGAACATGGGAGATCTTTCCATTTTCTGGTATCTTCTTTAATTTCTTTCTTTAAAGACTCAAAGTTCTTGTTATACAGGTCTTTCACTTGTTTGGTCTGCGTTACCCCAAGATATTTTATGTTGTTTGTAGCTTTTGTAAAGGGTGATGTTTCTCTGATTTCTTTCTTAGTCCATTTATTGTGTGTATATAGTAGGGATACTGATTTTTTGATTTACACTTGTTTTCCCACAACTTTGCTGTAGGTGTTTACTGACAGAGTTCCCTCATAGAATTTTTATGGTTGCTTATGTAAACTATCATATCATCTCCAAATAGTGAAAGTTTGACTTCTTCCTTTCCAATTTGTATCCCTTTGATCTCCTTTTCTTGTCTTATTGCTCTAGCTAGAACTTCAAGTACAATATTGAAGAGATGTGGAAAGAGTGACCCGCCTTGTCTTGTTCCTGATTTTGGAGGAATCATTTTGAGTTTCTTTCCATTTAGTTTGATGTTGGCTGTTGGTTTCCTGTATATTGCTTTTTATCATATTTATGTATGTTCCTGTTATCCCTTTTCTCTCTAAGACCTTTTTCATTCATGAATGGTTGTTGTATTTTGTCAAAGGCTTTATCAGCATGTCTTGAGATGATCATGTGGGTTTTTTTTCAGTTTGTTTATATGATAGATTACATTGATGAGTTTTCTTATGTTGAACTATCTCTGCATCCCTCAAATGAAGCCTACATGATCATGGTGGATGACTTTTCTAATGTCTTCTTAATTCCATTTGCCAGTATTTTATTGAGTATGTCTTCATCAATGTTAATGAAGAAGATGGGTCTGTAGTTCTCTTTCTTAATTGTGTGCCTTGGGTACCAAGGTAATTGTAGCCTTATAAAAAGAATTTGGCTGTGCTTGCATCTTTAGTTCCTGATGGTTTACCCAGCTTTTCTATTTCCAGTATTCCCTCAGACTGTGATTTTTTATTGTCTCAATTTCAGCTTTCCAGCTTTGCAGTGTTTGAATTCTTTCCTTCACTTGTTTGGTTGTTTCTTCTTTGCTTTCCTTGTTTACTTTAAGAGATTTGTTTACTTCTTGCAATTTTTGGCTTGTCTTTTCCTCCATTTCTTGAAAATTTTTGGTTTATTTCTTCCATTTCTTTAAGTGATTTTCTCATTTCCTCTTTGATGGTTTCTGTCAGCCTCATAAAGTTGTTTTAGGGTCATTCTCTTCTGCTTCATCTGTGTTGGGATGTTCAGTTCTTGCTGGTGTGCAGTCCCTAGACTCTGGTGGCATCATATTGATATTTCTGTTGTTGAATGTGTTCTTAAATTGTTGCCTTCCCATCCCTTCTTCCAGAGGGTGCTTGTGGGGACTCTCCTTCTCCTGGTAGGTATGATTCCAAGGTCCTCTTCTGGTGGGTGCAAGCAGGTCCAATACTCCAATGGTTCTCCTCTTTCCATGGGTGGAGGTGAGAGTAGCACCACGATATTAGCAGACTCTGGATGCCCTGGTTCGCTGCAATGGGTTCCCCTGTGCACTGCCCCCATTCAGGAGACTCTGAGCAGGACACCAGAAGGCAGGCCAGAAACAGGTAGATATTTACCTTCTCCTGAGAGTGTAGTTGGGACTAGCACCATGTAGATAGCAGACTGTAGATGGCCTGGTACACTGGGACATGCTCCCCAGCATGCAGTCTCCTGACCTCAGGAGTCTCTGAGCAGGGCACTGGAAGTCAGAAATTATATAGTTTTCAATACTCATCTGTCTGATTCAATATCCTATCACTCTGTCACTTATTTGTTAAGACTGGTCCATACTGATATTGTTAGACCTTGCTGTTGTCTCATTGAATTTTCTATTTGCAAAATTTTAAAATATTTTTACTAGTACTTTGAAAATTTCACACAATGTGTTTTGGTCACATTCCCCATTCCTTTCTAACTCCCAAATCTTTTGGGATCCAACCACCTTTCCCTTCCCAGCCAACTTCATTTCCTTTATTTTTTACAACTGAGACTAATTTGTGCTGCCCAAAGTTTCTTGAATGTCTAGCTTTTTTGATGCATAGCCCATTTACCAAGGACTACACTTTTAGAGAAAACTGATCATTCATCTTCCATCAGTTAACAATTACTAAGAATGCCACAGCTTGAGATAGAAATCCACACTCATTTTGATCTCAATGCTAGGATTTGGTATGACTTGGGCTTGGACAGGTCTTGTAATGCTGTCACAACTGCTATGAGCTCATTTCAAGATTTAAAGCTAGATTTTCCTATACCACCTTCTCAGCTACATACAGTATCCAGAAGACACTGTTCCTTGTAGTCATCCACTCCCTCTGTCCCTTATACTCTTAGACACACTATATTCTTGCTTTTCTAAAACATTACTTTTCTGGTTATCCTTCATAGAATACTTTGTAATCTTGAACAATGTTCTTGTAATCTCAATTTTAGCAAAATGACCACCTAATTAAGGCACATGCTTAATAATTCACATTTGCCAAAGGTAATTGCTATTGTTTTTGTAAAATAGTATTTCTTCATAGCATTTTCTATATTTTTTGATATTATGTTACTTTCAATGCCTCTCTGGCTTCACTAGGGATGAGCCAGTGAAAATCAGGTATTGCTCTCTTGCTTACAACTTTTACAACTTTATCTTTAGTACTAGAACAATAAATGTACATGATGAGTTCAAAAAATTATTGAATGAGTTGATGCATTTTCAAAGAAATATGATTTACATTTAATGATGTAGGAGAGAGAACTTTGGATTTTTTCATCCATGGATTTTGTAATGCATGTAGAGAAAGATATTTTAAGCAACATTTGTTTTAAGTGGCATATTGCTAGTGCTTGGGAGATGCCTCAGTGGGTAACGGTATTTTCCCCAAAGCCTGACTATCTGACTTTGTTCCATGGGTCCCACATGATGGAAGTAGAGAATTGACTACTGCAAATTGTGTATGAGCACACAAATACACACACACACACACACACACACACACACACACACACACACACACACACACAAATATCTGTAGGAAAAATGTAATCTTAAATCCTGTAGTTCTGAATTCTATTAAAACCCTTCTGAACTTCTTCTTTCCAATACTGAAAAATTTTCCAGTGGTAGCATTGGAAATGGAACTTTAAAATGGATCTTTCCATAACCTCCATCATATCCTTGTCTTTACTAACCCATTATTTTTACTCTATAGGATGATCCTTCAAAATGTAAATGTAAAAACATTCACGTGACTAATTCTCTTTGACAGATAACATCTAAAATCATTATTTTATTTTTATAGTCCCAGCACAATCTGGCTTCTTCCCCTCCAGACACTTTGATCCTCTTTGTGTTCTCAGAGCATGTCTTGCCCTTTCTCTTATCCTAGACCTTCACATATGCTATTCTTTTAGTCTAAAACACTCTTTCCTCTGCCTTATCTCTCTACTAATTTAGCTTTCATATACTAAATAGAATTTTGCTTTCCTCAAAAGGCTTCTTTTATCCTCAAATTGTTAAAAATCTAAAACCATGTACACTTCATTTTTGTGCTTAATGTACATCACTGTGAATATACACTCCAGAATTAAGACCATAGCATAAATACTGTTTTTACTGCCGTATCCTTAATATAGTGTCTGACACAGAATAAAAGCTCAATAATTACCTAAGTGAAATGATTTGAAGACATCATTGGAGTCTAATCAATCATATATGAATATATGACTAGTTATAATCCCCTAAAAAGAATTAACTTTAGAAAATATAACAACCTTTTCCTGTTATGTGTACTACATTCCTTATTATTTTATTTTTATTCCATGAAAAATCCTTATTTACACTTTTTAAAATATAACACTTTTATTGATTCTCTGGGAAAGTCACATCATACATCCTGATCATGTTCAATTTCCAGTCCTTCTATCCCCCCGTCTTGTTATCCTCCCAAAAGTAATAAAACATAATAAAAAGATCCAATTTATATTATCCATATACTCACTGGAGCATTGCCAACCTCTCAGTATCCTGCCCTTTAAAATGATAGAATCCTTTCCCCTCCACACACCCACCAGCAGCCATCAGTTGTGCAGAATCACACTTCAGCATCCTCAAGAGCATTCTAAAGAGTTCTCTTAGCTTCATGCCTAGGATGTTATTAAGGGGGAGGGGGGCAAACCTGGGTCTTCAGTCATCAACATCATAGCAAAATCAGCCTCCTTACTCTTCACAGACAGCAGCAGCAAGGATCATGGAACTCCATATTGTCTCTTGTGACAAGTAAGACCCAGAACATGGATGTGGTGGGACCACATACCCAGACAAGGACCTCAGAGGCATCCGAGAGCACTGATATCAGCATGACCCAGGTGGCAGTACAGGCCACTCAAATCAAGTCACTGCTACCCCTGACATAAGCATGGCCAATAGACACCAACATGGTCCCAGGTGGCAGTTCAGACCACAGACATCCAAATGGCCTTCATTGCTAGCATGGGAAATGGCCATCAAAACAGACCTCAACTGCAGTAAGATCTTAGATACTGGCATGGCCTTCTATGACAGCATGGACCCAGATATCACCATGGCCCTAGGGTGCTGCATAGGCTACCTACATCAATCTATTTCCCAGGAGTAGCATGGCTCATGTATATCAATATGGCTTTAGGTTTCCACACATGCCATAGACATCTGTGTGGCCCTTATGGTGGCTTGAAAGAAAATGGCCCCTTAAACAAGGGGTGAGTTGGGAGGGTTGGTGGGGAACATGGGAGAGCAAGAGAATGGGGGATGGATATTTAAATATGAGTAGTAATTAAGGAACAAAAAATCTAGAAATAACACAATTAAATTTAAACTATTTAGTCACCAGAAAAAAGTGGCACTATTAGGAGTAATGGCTTTGTTGGAGTAGGTATGGCCTTGTTGGAGGAAGTGTGTTACTGAGGAGGTGGACTTTCAGGTCTCATATATGTTTAATATATGGAGCCCTGGGCAGCTTAGCCACACAGCTGTTGTGAGAGGCTCAATAAAAACCAGCCAGGTAGTAGGCCTGAGTTTCGGCTTACTATCAGGCAATATCAGATTCCAGGAAAAAAAAGAAAAACAAATCAATACCACCCAAGAATGGTGTAATCAACATCTAAGAGGAAATACCTAACGTTTCAAAGACAATACCTAATGTTCCAACCATTATAGATCACCAGATGTCCTTTAGCCCAATACATGCCTATCCCCTTTTGCCAAGACACCCCTAGACAATCAGGGAACCAGAATTTTAGAAATACCCCCTCCCTGACCTCTGCTACAATAAAAACCCTACCCCAACTGAGCTCAAGGCTCTACAATAGTGCTGTTGTGTCAGACACACAGGGGGTCCAAGCTAAACTTTGAATAAAGGCTCTTTTCTTTTGCATACGCATTTGAAATTCTTGGTGGTCTTTGGGGGAACTCCATGATCTGAGCATAACACAAGCCATGTCCAGTGTCTCAAACCACCCCCTGTTGCCTTTGAAGCAAAATAAATGTAAGTCTCTCAGTGATTTCTCCAAAACCATGTCTGCCTAAATGCTGCAAATGCCCTGCCATGATGATAATGGACTAAACCTCTGAAAGTTTAAACTACCACCTCAATTAATGTTTTCTTTTGTAAGAATTGTGGTGGTTATGGTGTATCTTCACAGCAATAGAAATCTTAAATAAGACAGAAGTTGGTATCAGGATTGGGGTATTGCTGTGATTGCCCTGACCATGTTCTTGTTTGGAGGAATATGGATGGGACTTGGGATTGTGAATTAGAGCAGCAGTTGAACAACTCAAATGCTGCTTAATGGGCTAACCGAGTAGGAACATGGAAGACTGTGGTATTGAGTGTGATTTGAATTGTGGGTGTCTGCATCAAGAGATTGCAGAGGTGATGAATGCTAGTATGTGGCCTAGAAACTGCCATTGTAATATTTTGGTAAAGAATCTGGCTGCTTTTTGCCCTTGTCCAAAGAGTCTGCCTGATGCTAAAGTGAAGAGTTTTAGATTAATTCCCTTTGCAGAGGAAATCTCAAGACAGTCGAGTATAGGCTCTGTTGTGTGGTTACTAGAGCTAACAGTAATGGAGATAGACAATGAAATGGAGCAATCTTAGAAAGGAAGATTATTTGAGAAAAGGAGCTGCAGAAAGTGGAATGGAGCTAATTCCTGCACTCAAAGAGATAAACAGATTAAGAAATAGAATAAAGGGAGTAGTGACCTCAGGGAAAGATACTACCCAGCTAACGTTCCTACTTGTGAAAAGGAATTAAAGAAAAGCTTAGAGCAGTGTGTGGTGGCACACACCTTTAATCCCAGCACTTAGAAGGCAGAGGCTGGTAGATGCTTAGTCTACAGAGAAAGTTTCAGGGCAGCCAAGTTTAGGCAGTGAACAAAACCATGAGCTTGTGAATATGTAATTGAATGAGAGGTTATATTTCAGCCTCAGTAAGCAGCAGAAATTGGCAGCTTCGGCCACATCACACTGGCTTTAGAATTAAGGATAGAAGAAAAGGGTTATGGAATTTGCCTCCACCAGGGAAGATATGTGTCAGGGGTGTCCCTGAACGGAGCCTAAGAAAGGCTATTGCTTGAATATGTAAAGTTGCATCAGGAATTGCCTTGGAGACCCCTATATGTTAGAGAAGTTATAGTCATGGGATACCTGACAAAGAGAGCTGCTAACAGGGAGTAGAATCAGCCTAGAGAGAGAAGTGTGTTGCAGTAAACAAAACTGAATGGAGTTGGAGATCTGAAAAGATTTTTGGCATCAAACATAGAGATACAGTGTTTAGAATTTGCCCAGCTGGGTGTCAGTCTTGCTTTCCTCTGCTATTTCCTTACTATGCCTCATTCCCTGTTTTGAGATGGTAATGTATATCCTGTGCCATTATATGTTGAAAATATGTGATCTGTTTTTTGATCTTGATTTTACTGGGGATAACTGTTAAGAGTACACGAACCATTGTGAGAAGAAGAGAAGAAGTGGGGTGAGGAGGACATGATGAAGCAGGGAAGTTGAGTTGGGGGAAGAACAGAAGAAAGCAATATAAGAGATAGTATAATAGAGGGAGAGATTATAGGTTTAAAGAGAAATCAGGCACTAGAGAAATGTCTGGAGATCTACAAGGATGACTCCAACTAAGAATCTAAGCAATGGTGGAGAGGCTACCTTAAATGCCCTCCCCTGATAAGGAGATTGATGACTAACTTATATGCCATCATCCAGAAGCTGGTGGAAGTAGAAGCAGACACCCATAGCTAAACATTGAACTGAACTGGAATTCAGTTGCAGAGAAGGAGGACTGATGAGCAAAGGGGGTCCAGACAAAGCAGGTGAAACCCACAGAAACAGCTGACCTGAACAAGGGAGAGCTCTTGGTCCCCAGACTGATAGTAGGGAAACCAGCATGGGACTGATCCAGACCTCATGAATGTGGATGTCAGTGAGGAGACCTTGGAAATCTATGGGGCCCCTTGTAGTGGATCAGTACTTATCCCTAGCATAAGAATGGACTTCTGGAGCCCATTCTACATAGAGGGATACTCCCTGAGCCTAGACAAGGGGCTGGGCCTAGGCCCTATCCCAAAGGATATGACAGATTCTGAAGACCCCCTATGAAAGGGCTTACCCTCCCTGGGGAGCAGATAGGGTATGGGATAAGTAGGGTGTTAGTTGGGGGTGGGGGTCAGGGGAGGAAGGGAGGGAAAGGGAACTAGGATTGACATATAAAATAATATTTCTAATTCAAATAAAAATTTAAAAAAGAGAGTACATGAATTTCAGAAGAGATTTTGAATTTTTGACTTTTAAATATGTCTGGGACTGTTATAAACATTGGGGACTTTTGAAGTTGGACTGAATGCATTTTTACATTATGATATGACAACAAGACTTTGGGGGCTAGGGAGTGGAATATGGTGGTTTGAAAGAAAATGACCCCCAAAGTGAGTGGCACTTTTGGGAGTTTGGCTTTGTTGGACTAGTATGGCCTTGTTGGAGGAAGCATGTCACTATGGAGGCAGGCTTTGAAGTCTCACATATGCTCCTGTCATGCCCAGTGAGATATGCCACTTCCTGTTGCCTTTGAGTCAAGATGTAGGTCTCTCAGCTACTTCTCCAGCATTATGTCTGCCTGCATCATGCCTTTCTTCCAACCCTAACAGTAATGGACTAAATCTCTGAAAATGTACGTCACCCTAATGAAATGTTCTTCCTTTATAAGAGTTGTTGTAGGCATGGTGTCTCTTCACAACAATAGGAACCCTAACTAAGACAGCCATCCATGGTAACACAGTCCACAAAGGTTAGAGGGTCCCCTTGAGTACTAGTCATGAACCAGTGACTTGTTGCTTCCATTGTACCCATGTACATCACTCCTTCTTATTCTAAAAAAAGAACTTACGTGTTTGGAACTTGCTTGTTTTATTTTGATCATATAATTTCTTCATTTTTAATTTGTCATTCTGGAAAGAATATAGAGCACCAAAATAATGTTGCTTTTGGCTTTCCAAGCTTTATTTCCTTTTCAAATTATAAAACAGAATGAAAGTCAAAGACAAAGCTTTATGAGGGAAGGAATGTCTGCACAGTTTATTTCTTTTTTTATATAGTGGTAGAACAGTGTCTGACACATCATGGGTGTTTGGCAAAAGATCAGTTAAGTAGATTTTTATCATCTATTGGTTTTGGCCTGAAATGGAAAAAATATGTAGATTCTTGATAGTGCTTGAACATCTTCTGAATGTTAACAACTTTAGTTTCCAAAAGACATATTGTAGCACTAAAGAATAATTATAAATAGTAGGGTAACACAGAATTCTCTAGAGTGGTTAAAACTTAAAAGTGTGGCTCAGGTGTACAGGCTAATCACCACTCAAAGCAGAAGGGTAATGATTTTAAGGTCAGCTTGGACTAGAGAATTAGTTGCAGGCCATTCAGTGGTATAAGATATGCCCTGAGAGTGAGACAAAACAAAACAAAAATGGCTATAGGCCCATTGTTTACAGATCTTACTTAAGCAAAAATAGTGCTTCAGCTCCTTTTGACTATGTAATAAATAATGGAACTAAAGCATTGGTGACAATTTACATATTTACAATAGTTGAGCATGTTGGTGTAGTTTGCTAATCATGTGTTCACCAAAGACAAGTTTCAATGGAAGATAACATAATGCCCCTATTAGAACATTTTGTATGTCATACTTTTAATATTTTTCACTTTTGTACTTTCTATAGAGATTGGCTCATATTTTAAAGTGAAAATAAACTGTTCAAATAAGAAATATTGATGCTCAAAATTCATAGGAACTTTGATGCTTTAAATGTAATGAATTCATGTGACTTTCAGTGAATTTGTCCAACTGAGTGAAACTACAATAGTTTTCATAGTTAATACTCATATCTTCTCTTCAAATAAAAAGATAAACACAGATAAATATTGAAAATCTGTACTTTTAAAGTATCTCCTCACCATAGTGAAGAAAAGTAAATAACTAAATATGTATGTTTTATTTGATTTAAAACATAGATGAGAATATATTAAAATGTTCTAGTTCTATTGGAGGACTAAGACAGCAAAGTAATTGTTACATAATCCTAATGAACTCATGTAAACCTGAAAAAATGAAAGGAAAAAACAACTCAGTAATACTGTCCTCTTATTGCCACACATGTACTGTGGCATGTGCATCACTCCCATACCACACATTTGACACACACACACACACACACACACACACACACACACACAGAGAGAGAGAGAGAGAGAGAGAGAGAGAGAGAGAGAGAGAGAGAGAGAGAATGAGAGAATAAAATAGTGTTTCAAAATTAAAAACAAAATATTTTCTTACATTATATTTTAGTCCTGGAATTCCTTGATCATGTTGATTAGACAATGTGTTGAACCTAGTCAGAATATGACAAGGTTTCTAAATATAAGATTTGTGTACATGTATATAATTATTTAATTAACCTAAGGTAAACTTGGTTTTAGATATCAAAAATGCTAGCATGTATTCTAAATTTTATTATGTAGTTGATGCCCCATTTTATAATATTAGAGAATGGTTTGATTTTAAAATTATAAAAATATTATTTTAATAAAGAAACTCAAAACAATTCTGAGATACCATCTTGCATCTGTCAGAATGGTTACCATCAAAAACACCAATGACATTTTATGCTGGAGAGGATGTGGAGAAAGGGGAACACTCTTCCACTGCTGGTAGGAGTGGAAACTCATACAGCCACTTTGGAAATCAGTATGGTGATTCCTCAGGAAAATGGGAATCAGTCTACCACAAGATCCAGCAATTCCACTCTTAGGCATATACCCAAAAGAAGCACATTCCTACAACAAGGACATATGTTCCATAATGTTTAAAGCAGCATTATTTGTAATAGCCAGAACCTGGAAGGAATCTAGATGCCTCTCAACTGAAGAATGGATAGAGAAAATGTGCATTTACACAATGGAGTACTACTCAGTGGAAAAACAAACAAACAAACAAAAAACAAACAAACAATGGAATCTTGAAATTCGCAGGCAAATGGATGGAACTAGAAATAAACATTCTGAGTGAGGTAACCCTGCCACCAAAAGACAAACATGGTATGTACTCACTCACATATGGATTGTAGACATAGAACAAAGGATTACCAGCTTACAATCCACACGCCTAGAGAAGCTAGGAAGCAAGGAGGACTGTAAGAGAGACATACATGGTCCCCCAGAGAAGGGGAAAGGGACAAGATCTTGTGAGCGAATTGGGAGCATGGGTGGCAGGGAGGGGAGAAGGAGCTAGGATAATGAGAAAGGGAGAAGAGGAATGTT
This sequence comes from Cricetulus griseus, assembly GCF_003668045.3. NCBI lineage: Eukaryota > Metazoa > Chordata > Mammalia > Rodentia > Cricetidae > Cricetulus > Cricetulus griseus. The sequence continues at coordinate 46,927,001 of NC_048604.1, forward strand.
GGGGAGTACATGAAGGAGCAGGAAGTTAGACTCAGGGGAATAATAGAGGACAGCAAGATAAGAGATACCATAATAGAGGGGGCCGTAATAGGTTTAAAGAGAAATCAGGCACTAGAGAAATGTCTGGAGATCTACAAGGATGACCCTAGCTAGGAATCTAAGCAATGGTGGAGAGGTTACCTTAAATGCCCTTCCCTGATAATGAGATTAATAATGACCTTATATGCCATCCTAGAGCCTTCATCCAGCAGCTGATGGAAGTAGAAGCAGACACCCACAGCATGGGAGACCTTTCCATTTTCTGTTATCTTCTTTAATTTCTTTCTTTAAAGTTCTTGTCTTATAGGTCTTTCACCCATGTGGATAGAGTAACTCCAAGTTATTTTATGTTATTTGTGGCTATTGCAAAGGGTGATGTTTCTCTGATTTCTTTCTCAGCATATTTATCATTTGTATATGAGAGGTTAATATTTTTTTGAGTTAATCTTTCTCTTGGCCCATTACTGAAGGTGTTTATCAACTCTAGGAGTAATCTGGCAGAGTTTTGGGGGTCACTTGTCTGTAATATCCTATCATCTGCAAATATAAAAAATTGTGACTTCTTCTTTTCCAATTTGTATCCTCTTAATCATCTTTTGTTGTCTTATTTTCTAGCTAGAATGTCTAGTATTTTATGGAATAGATATGGAAAGAGTAGAGAGCCTTGTCTTGTTCCTGATTTTAGAGGAATCACATTGAGTTTCTCTCCATTTAGTTTGATGTTGACTGTTGGCTTGCTGTATATAGTCTTTATTATGTTTAGGTGTTTTTTTTTTTCTTTCAGTTTATTTATATGGTGGATTACGTTGATGGATTTTCATATGTTGAACCTACCCTGCATCCCTGGGATGAAGCCTGCTTGATCATGGTGGATAATTTTTCTGATATGTTCTTGGATTTAGTTTGCCAGTATTTTGTTGAGTATTTTTACATCAATATTCATGAGGGAGATTGGTCTGTTACTCTATAATTCTCTTTCTTAGTTGTGTCTTTGGGTTGTTTGGGTGTCAGGGCAATGTAGCCTCATAAAAAGTGTTTGACGATGTTACTTCTATTTCTATTGTGTGGAACAACTTCAGCATTATTCGTATTAACTCTTCTTTGAAATTCTGGTAGAATTTTGCACTGAAACCATCTGGCCCTGAGCTTTTTTTGGTTAGAAGAATTTGGATTACTACTTCTATTTCCTCAGGGGTTATTGGTCTATTTAAATTGTTTGTCTGGTCTTGATTTAATTTGGGTATGTGGTACTTATCTAGAAAATTGTCCATTTCTTTTCATTTTTTAATTTTCTGGAGTACAGTTTTTCGAAGTATGACCTATTGGTTCTCTGGATTTCCTCAGTATTTGTTGTTATATCACCACTTTCAAGTCTGATTTTGTTAATTTTCATGTTCTCTCTCTAAATTTTGGTTAGTTTGGATAAGGGTTTGTGTATCTCTTTGATTTTCTTGAAAAACCAGCTTTCTGTTTCTTTGATTATCTGTATTGTTCTCTTTGATTGTATTTTGCAGCCCTCAATTTGAGTACTTCCTGGCATCTACTTCTCCCAGGTAAGTTTGCTTCTATTTTTCTAGACCTTTCAGATGTTCTGTTAAGACCCTAGCGTGAGATTTTCCAACATCTTTATGTAGGCTGTCATTGCTATGAACTTTCAACTTAGCACTGCCTTCATAGTATTCCATATATTTGAGTATGGTATTCTTTTATGTTGTTGAATTCAAGGATGTCTTCAATTTCTTTCTTTATTTGTTCCTTGATCCAGTGGTGATTCAATTAAGAATTGTTCAATTTCCAAGAATTTGTAGGCTTTCTGCAATTACTGTTGTTGAATTCTAACTTTAAACCCCAGTGGTCTGAAAAGATACTGGAGTTATTCCAATTCTTTGTACATGTTGAGGTTTGATTTGTAACCAAATATGTGGTCAGTTTTAGAGAAGGTTCCATGAGCTGCTGAGAAGAAGGGATATTCTTTTGTGTTTGGAAGGAATGTTCTGTGATATCTGTGAAGACCACTTGAGTCACAGTATTTATTATTTCCCTTATTTCTCTGTTAATTTTCTGTCTGGCTAACCTGTGTACTAGTAAGTGTGAGGGTCTGAGGTCTCCCACTATTAGTGCGTGGATATTTATGTGTGATTAAGCTTTAGTAATATTTTTTGCTTTTTGATTTTTTTCAAATGTGTATGCCCTTGTATTTGGGGCATAGATATTCAGAATAGATTTCATCCTGATGGATTTTTCCTGTGATGGATATGTAATGTCCTTTTCTATCTATTTTGATTAAGTTTACTTTGAAGTATATTTTGTTAGATATTAGGGTAGTTAAACCAGCTTGTTTCTTAGGTTCATTTGATTGCAGAACATATTCCAACACTTTACTCTGAGGTAATATCTGTATTTGAGTTTGAGGTGTGTTTCCTGTATGCAGCAGAAGGGTGGGTTCTGTTTTTGTACCTATTCTTTTAGCATGCGTCTTTTTAGAAGTGAATTGACTCCATTGATATTAAGAGATATTAATAACCAGTGATTATTAACTCCCATTATTTTTGGTAGTCACGGTAGTTTTTGTGTGTTTCCCTTCTTTGGGGTTTACTGGTGTAAGGTTATCTATTGGCTGTGATTTTGTGGGTGCAGCTAACTTTCTTGAATTATAGTTTTCCTTCTTGTACTACCTATGGAGCTGGATTTGAAGGTAGGTATTGATTAAATATTATTTTTTTCATGAAATATTTTTTCTGTCTATGGTGATTGATATCTTTGTTGGGTATACTAGTCTGGGCTGGCATCTCTGGCCTCTTTGTGTCTGCATAACATCTGTTCAGGACCTTCTGGCTTTCAGAGTTCTCCTGAGAATTTGGGTGTATTTCTTTTTTCCTCATTTTTTTATTTAAATTAGAAACAAGATGTCCCGACCTGCAGGATGTCAACCTGGAGCTAGAGAGTCAGGGATAGGGAATGGGGACAAGAGACACAAAAGAACGACCATAAGACAGGATTCTGATCAAGTAGCAAACTTTACTTTTATCAGGCTAGCTTATATAGTCAGGATATGGGGAGGGGCAGAAGGGGTTGTTTGCACACCAGGTGTTGGTATAGGCAAGACATTAGGAAGCCACAAAGAGGATGTTTGGCAAGGTAAAGAGTTCATGAGTAAGAGGTCCAGGAAGAGGTTGCCTAAGTGACTGAGCCTGTGGATGGAGGACTGGGTTGTTTCTTTTTTGAGCTGAGGTTTTAAGTAACTGCTATGTAAAGGTTAACTATGTAGCCTGCCAATCATGGCCCAGGATCTCATGCCAAGCCCTGAGATTCAGCTCCCAACAACAAGATTTTTTTTACATGTCAATCAGAGCTCTTTCTCCATCCCCACCTCCTCTGCCCCCGCCCCACTAACACCTTACGTATCCCATACCCTTTCTGCTACCTGAACAGTCCCCCAAAGTTCTTCTGTAATGTTGGGGCATCCATCTTCAGCCTATAGGTCTTAATGTGTCTGGCAGACTTCTTAGTGAAGCAGGAAAGTTTAACCTGTTCATCTACATTGACAGTTTGTCATTTTTCCTGTGCCCCACAGACTGTTTTTCAGACTCTTCCATGAAGCAGGAACCCTTCCAGACAGTCTATCTTGTTTTACAAGTTCAGCAGTCACTTTACTGTGGGTCCTGGATGTCCAGCTTATATAGCAGCACTCAAACAGTCTAGGCATCAACAGTTTCTTGTCCAAATGGCTAGTATATCCATATTGAAAGCAAACTCCATAATGAGTTTCTTTGATGCCCATCTTCCTCTCAGACCAAATTGGTGAATTGTGTCACACTGTCATGAAAAATTCTAAACAATTTTAAATACCATATACTTTGAAAGGTTTGAAGACTATCTATCCATCTCAAATATTTCTCTGTATATCTAGAAAACCTAACATAATTATGTTATGACTATTGTAGGTAACTATCTATAATCTGTACTAAATTATACATTATATTTTTAAATGTGCTATATAAGCACAATATCTAAACAAGAGAAATATACATATCATAAAATTGACCTTAAATTTATATCAATAAACCAAAATCAATACCAATGCAAAGTATTCATTTCTATATCATATTCCATTTTTTCCTTTAGAATGACATTGGTTGTGATCCTTAACTATTTATAACCAACAATATTAAATGAAAACAAACATTTATTAAAAATATTTGGGAATATGGGCATCATTCTCTCCAAACTGCTTCCTGCTTTTTGGGGGCACTGTATTGGAGATCCTAAGAAGACCCAGAAATCCTGGCTGTAGTGGTCTGCAATGCTGCCTTATTCCAGGTATTTGGAATGCTGGATCATGTGGGCCCCTGCTTCAGGGGGTCTTGCTTCATCACACCATATTAGTCTGGAAGCAATTCAGAGCTTTTCATTTTCTGTGTAACAAAAGCAGAAGTTCTTTTCCAAAGTACCTGTCCTTATATAAGTTGGATTAACCCACAAGCATTTCTTTTAGCAGTTGTTGCTATTTCCTCAGCAGTCAAGAAATTCAAATACCACTCAACAGCATACAGTATCCAGACTCAGTATTTTCCATATTTACTTGGCTTATTTATTTATTTATTTATTTATTTATTTATTTATTTATTATTACTCTATTTTACTTTTATTTTTTCATTTTTTGAGACAGGGTTTCTCTGTGTAACTTTGGCTACCCTTGAACTCACCCTGTATAGCAGGTTGGCCTTGAAATCACAGATATTTGCTTGCCTCTGCTTCCCACATTCTGAGATTAAAGGAGTGTGCTACCACTGTTCAAGCTATTCTTTTTTTTCCAACTTTATCCTGTTTCTTTAATTTTCTGTCACAAGCATATATACATTTTTAAACACACTGTAAACCTTTAGAAGTTTTTCTTCATCTGTATCTGTCTTTACTATATATGTTTATCCTTTTTTGGCCATGAGTCTTTTATCTGCTAAACAACATTGCTAAAATTAAAGCCATGGCTGTTTTAGCCACTATCTTTCTAAGATGATGGGGGTACATTTACCACCAGCACTGAGAACTGTGCTCACCACTTTGGTCTATGCTGCCATCAAACAGCATGCTGCCAGCTTGGAGATGTGGTCACTGCCATTTCCAGGTGCTCATACACACCATTCAATTGTTAGAAGGTGTTGTTCTCTTGTAAAAGTTTAAAAATTAGAAAAATAGAAAGAAAAGAAATGAATCCACAAGATGGTGCAGGGGCAATGGAACACAAACTATAGAGAACATTAACCATAGAGTTTTATTGCCGGGTGGGAGAGTGAGAGGGGGAGAGAGAAATGGAAGAACAGAGCAAAGCAGAAAGTAAGAGAGAAGAGAGGAGAGAGAAGAGAGTATTAGTGGTCAACCACTAGAAAGAGAGGGAGAGAATAATGCTGCAGGCTTAAAAGGGAGAGCTCGCGCAGGTGCAGTGTCCTTACACTGTTTGTAGCTCCAAGTGAGAGTGACCAGTGAGAGTGACTTGCCTTGTCACTGTGTGCGCCCCAACCATGGTAAGGGGGTGGGGTCTGTCTCTTAAAGAGGTCGGGGAAGGTCAGCATTAATGGGTGAACCTTTCAGCAGTGCCATTTTTTGCTGAGTCAGGAAACCTCCTTTAAAGGAGCTTGGAGAGTATCTGCTTGTCTGTAGCAAAACAGAGCCCACTTGAGAAAATGCTGCTACTGAGAAGCTGTGCTTGTCTCTGTGTCCAAAATCCCCCTTTAAGCTTTTATTAGATTTACGTGGAAATTTGTGCTGCACCTTGCTGTTGCCATTTTGTAATGCGAGCTCTCCCAGCCAGCCTGGGCCCACTGCCATGTCAGCCCCAAATGAACAGTTTCAACATATATTAATTATGAAACTGTTGGCCATTGGCTATGGTTTCTTATTGGCTAACTCTGACTTAATTATTAAGCCATAACTAATAATCCATATATTTCTACGTGGTCTTGGCTTACCAGACCTGCAACTCTTTTGCCTGCTACATGATAACAGCTGGGTAAGCATCTCCACTGAGAGATGCTATATTTTTAAAGAGAATTTATAATTTCGTTTTTAAGGGCCTCTATCATCTTCATAAAGTTATTTTAAAGGTCATTTTCTTCTGCTTCATCTGTGTTGGAATGTTCAGGTATTGCTGTTGTACAGCCACTAGTTTCTAGTGCTGCCATATTGCTCTTCATGTTGTTGAAAGTAGTCTTATATTCCCTTCTACTCATCACTTCCTCCAATCATTGCAGGTTGGGGCTGTGGCTCCTGTGGTCTTTCCTCCAGGTGCATATGGAGCTGCCTGGATGCTGGGGGTATGACATGTGGGGTTGGGGCACATGATGTGCCCCCAAGGATTAGAGCTGAAAGAGCATGGCTGCCCAGCTGATAGTTCAGACACTTACCTCTTCCTGCTGGATAGGGGAGTCTGTGGCTCCAGTGATCACTGATGTAGTAGGGAATGATAGGAGTAGACAGGGAGGATGCTGCTGCCTGGGAGATAGAGTTTCAGTATTTCCACAAAATATTTATTAAATACATAATAAAGGAATTTCACATATTAAGTCAATGCTGAATGACTGGGGGAAATAGGAAAATTTCAGAAAAATGTGATTAGAACAAAATATAATGAAAACTGTAATAGTGCTATAATTATTTTATTTTAAAAATTCAAAAAGAAATATAAACACATAAAAGCAAAACTCACTAAAAAAACAAAGATGATTAGTAGTACAAGCATAATTCTAATTTTTATAAGCACACTAAAGTACAAATTCATGTGTTAATATATGAACATGTATGTCACTGAAATAATATAAGTGATAAAAATGTAATTTGGGGATTTTATGGGAAAATTTTCATTACAACAAAATCATTATGGCATGAATTTGGAAATACATACATGTGTAAAGTCTTAAGCTGCTTCATAATCTACAATCTAGTAATTTCATTGACTAAATTTTCTGTAAAAGTACAACTAGAAACATATAAAAGAAACCACTTAAAATTTTTAAAAATTTGATAGATTTGGCTACAAATAACTATTTTTATGCATGTATTACCAAATATAACTTTTAAAATTATTTATGTACACATTTAAATAAAATAGTTACATTGCTCCCTCTCCTTGTTTTCGTCCCTCTAGCTTCTACTATGTCCCCTCCCTCCAACTCTTTTCATGTTCCCTCTACTCCCAAACTTACACCATTGTTTTCTTTGATTATTGTTACACACACAATTGCTATTGTCCTTGTCTGCCTTTTTGAAGATGAAGGTAAGCTCTATTGGTGAAGACACAGCACACTTAAGACACAGTACTCGGATTATTCTAACTGGAATCTGATCAAGGGGCATTCTTCCTGAACAATGGCATCAATAGAAATTCTAACTCAGTAGGAGGAAACTCTCAAGGGATATCACCAATAGACAAAGAACTACAGGTAACTAATGGCTTCTGAGAGAAAAAGATTCAGCTTCTCCCACTGATGAGCCCATTGATTGATTATGTAATATAAAGCAGTTATCTATGAAACAATAAAAACACAAACACTCAAATGAACTCAGTTTTCTGTATTTATGTCACTATATATTTTTCTCTGTATGTACTTCTCTCTTTGTCTCTCCATATCTCAAGCTCTCTCTTTGTCTCTCTGATATTAATACACACACACACACACACACACACACACACACACACACACACACACATATGGGTAGGGGTAGAATGGGTTGTTTGTCTGCAAGGTGTTTGTGTAGGCAGGATATTAGGAAACCACAAAGAGAGGATGTTTGGCAGGGTAAAGGGTTCATGAGTAAGAGGTCCAGGAAGGGTTGCCTAGGTGACTGAGCCTGTGGGTGGAACATAGGGTGGAGGACTGAGTTAAGTTGTTTCTTTTCCTGAGCTGAGGTTCTAAGGAACTGCTATGTAAAGGTTAATATATAACTATGTGGCCAGCCAAGCATGGCCTAGGATGTCATGCCAAGTCCTGACATCTTTTGGCTCCATACATGCATATATATATATATATATATATATATATATATATATATATATATATTGAGAAATCAAGGGAGAGTATAGGAAAGGAGTTGGAAAACGGAAAGCAAAGGGATAAAATGTAAAATGTAATTACAGCTTATAAAACTGAAAAGAAACTATAAATAGTAGAACAAAAACTTAATAAAACTTTAAGTAAAACTAATACTGTCAGAAATATTTGAAAAAAATGAAAAATATAGTTCCTATGCTAAATACATGAATATGTTTCAGTCAAACCTGTTAGAAAACATGAAATATAATAAAATTTAACAAGTGTCATTAACAGAATATGCTTTAATAGTATCAATTATTCTTATGAAATAGTAATCTTCAAATAATCAGTACTCAAATTTGATAGAATTTTTTGACTGTCAACCTAAAAACCAGTTACGAAAACATAATTCTGGCAAGAACACTGTGAAATTGGCACTCATACTCAAGGGAGATGAAGTGCAAATCAGCACAAATAATTTCAATAGCGACTTGGCAATGTAAAGACTTGCACAGTTTTTAACCTTATGACCTAGTAATTCTATTCACTGAAATTTACTGTATAGTACCAACCAGAAATATCTATAAAGATATATTTAAAAAGACATCTGATCATTATCTATTTATTCTATTATTTTTAGGATTGCATGTCATCACTATACATCTTTTCTATCTGTCTTTCCCCTCCTTCAACTTCTTTCATGTCCTCCTCCCTCTCTAATTCAAAGCCCTATCTTTAACTATTATTGTTATATATACACATGAATATGTAAATATAGCCTGCTAAATCCATTTGGTGTTTATCATATGCATATGTGTGTAGAAGAGATGAGTTTATTGTACTCACAGATCAGTACTAGGGAAACCAGTATTGTTAAACACACATGGATGTTTCTTCAAAGAATGAGATCTATAATCTATTATCTGCCCAGAAGGCTGGGTATGGATGTAATTGATAACCTGATGACATCTATGCTATCTGTATAGCCAGATCAAATCTAGCTTCCCAGATTCTTTATCTAAGTCATCCTCTCCAGACCCTTATCTTGAGCATTGTTTTCTCAGTCTATAGAACCTATACTTATGGGAGATATAAGATGTACTTAATAAATGGTAACAAAGTTGGTTAAAAGCCTGATGAACTTTGTGTTCTCTGTGAGCAAGGTCACATCAAATCTTACCTCAGACCCTTAAGATACCACATGTAGTCAATCTATAGAACCTATCTTCATGGAAGAGGTCATACGTACTTTACAAAGAGATTCAATGTAATTATGACTTAAATTTTTTCGAGACAGGCTTTCTCTGTGGCTTTGGAGGCTCTCCCGGAACTAGCTCTTGTAAACCAGGCTGGTCTCAAAATCACAGAGATCTGCCTGCCTCTGCCTCCTGAGTGCTGGGATTAAAGGTGTGCACCACCACTACCCAGTGACTTAAATATTTTATGCATGGGTTTGAGTTAATTGTTACAGGAAACATTTTCCAAATTGTTCTGTGCTTAAATATGCACAAATACACTGCCTTGTATCAGCCTTTCAAAGCTTGAGCCAGCACTGGCAACTAAATTGCCTTGAATCAGACTTTCCTTTTGCCTCACATGGATCAATAATCTGCTGGCTGTTATGGTGGCATGGATGCCCACATATATGTTTAGGGTTGATTTTGGGGGATTGAGATGACAATTTCAGGGTTTCATCCTTAAAGAAGGCTTTTTCTTCTTCTATGAGCAGCTATTAACTACCTCTAGCTCTTCATGTATGGGTGGAGCCTGGTGAGATTTTCCTTATCCACATTGGCCTGTCAGCTGAGGTTGTCATTGTAAAGATCTTATTCAGATGGTCATAGTTTCTGAGGTTTTGGGGAAGGGGTTCAGGTTCCCTACCACATATAAAAGGAGCTGTCTTGCTATAATCTCTCCACCTCTTTTTTTCAGTGTTCCCAGCACATTAGTGGTAAGGGTTGTATTATTCACATAGCCATTGGTGTGGGCATTCCATTTTCTGTTCTATGTATTTGATCACTTGTGGATTTCTATAGTAGTCACTCCTGCAAAGGCAGCATATTTAATGAAGTATTAGAATTATACTTATCCTTGCATATGAGGATAAGTATTTAGAACACAGAAATTATACTGGTTTATAAAGAGGTTGTAATAGATTCTCTTCTAGGATCCATGCCCTCACTAGCCACAGGATATTGTTTGGATTTAAAAGGACAAACAGGAATTCCTTCCTATGGGGCAGTCAAGTCCAATTATCTGAGTATTTGCTCCTCTGAAAACAAGTACCATTCAGGATATCTTGCTATGGTGGCCATTTTTATGTTTAAAAGGATTTATATAATAGTAGGACAATGGGTTGCTTTTCTCCCTAGGCAGCTTGCATAACAACTTCAGATGCTATGAAATCTAGTCTTCAGGAAGGAATCTTTGAGGTCATTTCTAGATCAAATCCATGCCTGAAATATGTACTGTGTTCAGCAATAGGGTCTTACCTTCAAATACTGGGAGGGATCCAAATGCAATAGCAATAGGCTATTGCAATTATTATGTAAGTTTCATTGACTCCCACAGACCAACAACACAAAAGGAGGTTTCCAATGCCTGACACTAGGGTTTGTGGTTTGGGGAAGAATATATCACCTGAAGTGCTATAAATTCTATCCATCTATCTATCTATCTATCTATCTATCTATCTATCTATCAAATTAGATATTATATTTTTGAGTACAATATATGTTACATTATGGCTTTGTTCAAACATCATTAGTTTTGAACACTGTCTTACTAGCAAGCATAAGGTGTCAGCTTAACTATTCAAAATAAGGCTTATTTAATTAATTGTGGAATGCTGATACGATTAAAAAGTATGTTTTGCATGTAAGTCAAGATTATTTCTAACTAATGGTGCTCAGAGAACCAGTAAAGTGAAGAAGCTGTTTTACTCCCACTAAATTATCTGGCCATGAGTACTGAAGTACTCCATGAAAATGATACAAACTCCATAACATAGGAATACAAAGGAAAGAATGGTAGATCCTGATTCCATTCTATATCTTTATTTGGAAACAGCTCAAAAACAAGATTGAGTTATCATTAAATGAAAAGTAAATGAGATTCACCTATCTGTTTTCATTAGAGCCATAGACACATGCAATATTTGCTGAAAAATTGTGCTTCACAGTCCTAAACCTGATCTAGGGAATTGCATGCAACAGACAACATGGCATTGCTCTGACAGAGAAGTATATGCTATTTACCCTTTCTTCTGAGACTCAGGTTTCCATGCTGCACAATACTGACACTAGAACTACTATTAGAGGTTATTTTGATATGAAGACAAATGACCATTGCATTATCTCATATCTGAGATTCCACCCCCATTGCACTAAATCCACATAGGAGGCTACAGTGTCCTGTCAGTCATTTTGCAGGATTGTGACTATACTGAGGATTGTGAATATAAACGACCATACTTAGGATACTAGACATCAGTCTCTCACTAGTCAAAGAAATATAAATTTATACAGATTATGAACTTAAAACATATGAGAAAATACTTCAGATACTGTATGGAAAGGATTTATTTGTACAGAATCTCAGGAAAAGGCTAAAATATATACAAAAATTAGACAAATGGGATTGCATTATAATAAAAAATTCTCATCAAGAGGAATATTTAACAGAGTGCAGAGATATCTTGTATAATAAGAGAAAATATTTCAAACTATGTATATTAAAGGAAATAATATCAAGATTGCATGGGGAGCTCACACACCTTAGAATCAAAAAGATAGTTGGCCAATTAAAAACATGACAGCATATCTGGGGCTTCAGGTCAGTGGTAAGAAGCTTGCCTAGCATATTGAAAGCCCTCACTTTGACCTTCAGCACCACTGAAAAAGAGGCAATAGAGCAAAATAGAAATTTCTCAGAAGACTTAGAACTAACCAATAGGTATGGGGAAAGGTATTTAGTATCACTTAACATAATTATGCAAATCAAAGCAATTTAAAAGAGAATTTATTTCATACTAGTTACAGAGACTTTTGTCAAAAAGAGAAAAAATAACAACTGTTGTTTGTAAAAAGGAAAACTTACATAATGTTTTGCAAATATTAATTAGTAGAGCAAATTTAGAAAACTTACTGGTTCCTGGAAAATTGATATTAAAATGATCATATAATGCAGTAATTCCATTATTGGTTTTATAGCCTTGAGGTTTAATCTATAGAATACATTCCCAGAGAGGATTAATTGAAGAGGGAAGACCCTAACCCAGATTCATCAGCACCTGATAGCAGCTACTCAGATACAAAGAAGTGATGGGGGAATGTCCTTCTGGTATATGTTTCTCTTATTGGTTGATGAATAAAACACTGTGGCCAATAGGGTCAGGGAGATAGTCAGGACTAGAAGAGGAGAATTCTAGGAAAGGTATACCAGAAACAGTAGCCATGTAGCCCGCCAAAGGAATAGCAGATCTGGACCCTTCTCTGGTAAGCCAAGACCACACATAGATTGATAGAAATGGGTTAATGATTAAGACAGAGCTAGCCAATAAGAAGCCCTAGACACCAGCCAACAGTTTCATGATTAATATTTGTCTCTGTATGTTTATTTTGGGTTCTCAAGGGTGGCAGGACCTGCCAGGCCAAGAATCTCCCATAACAGAGAGGCATAAAGAAAATGCAGCACTGCTTGCTGACCTTAGTGGTTCCATCCCATTACTTCTGCTCCTGCTGCTTCAACCTTTCTTTGCCATCATAATGTTACAACACCATAGGTGGTTTATTACAGAAAAGCTACTTCCTTCTAGTCAAGAGAATGAAATTTACCTTTGGGTGGAGACCTAACATTCTAAGATTTAGGACTACTTTTCAGGATGGTGGATTCACCTTAAGCTACAATAAAGAGAGGGGAGGAATATTTATCCCTTTAATAAGGTAATGTACTTTTTCTTTCCCCACTAACTCACAGTCAGTGCAATTGTTTACAGAGCCACAGCCATGTAATTTCTGTTAGTCTGCCTGTTTTTCTGAAAAGTGTAAGTTCCCTTTTTTCCCTTTGATCTCTTTTCTATGTAGGTTTTCTCTAACATATTGGGTTTCCTCACTACTTATCTAGAGCTTCTCCACTCACAATTTTCCTATTCAGCTTCTTGTCTGCAATATGGATGACTTGCACAGGTAAACAAGCTGGACTTAACTGAAATGGCATGATTTTTCTTCTTTTCATCTTCCCCCTTCAGGAAGGTATAGAGAATTACAACTTGCCTGCCCTCAGATTTTTCTTTTAAACTTTAATAAAATTGTTCCTAACATGTTCCTTATTCCATTACAGATCTAATATATATTATATGTATTGAAGTGTAATTATATCAATTCCTCCTTTCCACTTCCTCTCTCCAACACTTCCATAGTGGAAGCAGGGGGAAGAATGATGGTAAGAACCAGAAGGTTTTACATCTGTGACTTCTCATTAATACAGCTGCCTCAAAAAGTTTTGAACAAGGACAACACCATAGAGGTGTCAATATAGACAGGACAAATCTATTGAGGCCTCAACACTAGATAAACATCTATAAGCCACCAAGGAATGCTGAGAACTGGAAAGATGGTGTTTTTAGGAAAAGCCTGAAAATTGAATCTATTCTAGACTGTTTAATTAGTAAGACTAAGAACTCTGAAATGGGTCCCTGATTTTCTCAGTAATGTTGTTTTACCTGTGACAGGGCTTTCCACAAATTTCCAGTAATGATAACCTAGCTTCTTTGACATTCTAATGTGGGCTGAAAGCCAGTGGCTTTCCAGGAATTTACCAAGCCTTGATTACCACCCTGAGACTGCTGAGCCATAGAGCTTTGTGTATTAATCAACTACGTGGTAGCCCCCAATTATCTACAGAGTGAAGAGAGTCATTCATTGATTGCCTATCATATGATGTAAGTGAATCTAGTAAGGTACTCTGTCATATATGCTCATTACATTATTGGTTCTCTTCCTCTAAAGCCTGCAACTAATACATATCCAAAAGAAATTAATTTGGGATATTGAAGTTTTACACACACACACACACACACACACACACACACACACACACACACACACGTTAAGTGCAGCAATAGTCACAAAAACCTAGATTTGAAATTGACCTAAGTGGTCAACAATGAGTGAATGAATGAATGAATGAATGCAATTAGAAAATATGGCACTTGAGATAAGTCAGGGTTGTATAGAATTTTATTTAGTAAAACAAATTAGATAAAGTTAAATGAGTGATGACTCTCTCTATGCTCTCCTAGAGTCCTCATCCAGTGGCTGATGGAAGCAGAGACAGACATACACAGAAATACACTAAGCTGAATTCTGGAACCTAGTTGAAGAGAGGGAGGAATAAAGAACGAAGGGGTCTGTACCAGGTTGGAGAAACCCACATAAACAGTTGGCCTGAAAAAGGGAAAGCATATGGACCCCAGACACTCTTTGGGAGGCCAGTACGGGACTAATCCAGCCCCCTGATCATGGATGCCATCGGGGAGGCCCCTGCACCCCTGGGAGCCTCTGGAGGTGGACTGGCTTTTTGCCCTGGTGTATGTGGGGGACTTCGAGAGCCCATCCCACTTGAACGGATGCACTCTGTCTCTGAACACATGGGGAGGGACCCAGGCCCAGCACAGGAAGATTTGGTGGACTTGGTGGAGCCCCGGTTGGGGGCCCTACCCTGCCTGGGGAGTGGTGGGTGGATGGGGTGGGGGGTAGGTTGGAGGTGGGGGAGAAGGAATGGGGGTAAGGGGAGGGAGAGGGAGAGGGAGAGGGGAATTACATGTGAAACAAGCCTGTTCCCTAACTTGAATTAATAATAATAAAAAGAGAAAAAAAAGTTAAATGCTGTATTATTTTATTCATGTGTAGAAGTTTAAAAAGTTGATGACATAAAATTCAGACTATGTGGTTATCAAAGATTTGGAATGGGAGATGATTGGGATGATCAGGGGAAGCATTCAATGGGTAAAGAGTAAAATTAAACTCTTTTTAAAAATTAAACTTTTACTTAATTTTTTCCAGCATTTTCTAAATTAATTCAAATATATCTATGATTCATTTTGTTTCATTTATTTCTGACAGGGTCTTATACTGTAGTTAAGGCTAGACTTGAACTTGCAATCCTTGTGCCTCAGTTTTCAGAGTGATTGGATTTCAGACATATACTACCATATCCAAATTGCTTTCTGTTATTATAAAAGTGATGAGTCAAAATTAACATCTTAAAAGACACTGTAAAAATAAATAAAAATTTATTCAGAGTCTCTTAACAACTGTTCTAATTCCTTAAGATTTGCTAGGCACAAAGAGACTAATACACCAGAAACCTGAAATCCCTCAAAGTGGAAAGTATCATGACAAATGAATGTGCTTTGTAATATAGTGGTGAATGTAAGTATAAGTTTAAAAAGGGTAAATTCAAAAGACAACACATAATAACATCAATCAGCATACAGGGGGTAAATGAAATTCCTTAGATAGCAAACTGTTGAAGAGATAATATTTTACTGGTTCCTGGGTCTTTTGTTTTTCATCTAGCTTTTCCTTTTTTTATGATGCATTAAATTTTTTGATAAGCTCCACTTTGCCATAAGGATGGATTTGATCATTTAGCATTGTATTATCTAGAGTAAGTCCACTAGACCATGCATTCAAGGTAATTTCATTTTATCTGGAAGTATAATTGAAGAATTGCATTTTCAATGTTAAACTATCTCTAAAATGGTCCTTAGCATGAACCTTGGTCAACTGGATACGATCCTATATAATAGTGCCTTTGATAGCATTCATTTAAACCCCAGTGCCAAATTCTTGGGGGAAAGAGACCTTGAATAAAATTAGTTTCTAAAGGAACAAAGAAGGTAACATGCTTTTTTCCCTCTCAGAATTGATGACAATCTTAAAATGTCAGATCTACCTGCATTTAAATAGCACATTCATAGAAAAATGAGCTATTTTTGCATAGGATAAAAAATACACATGAGTGGTCATAGAACTTCTGGAGGCCAAGTACCTATTTCATCTTTTCTTTATGTTATCAGAAAGCAGGTTGAAATGCCCTTACCACTTTTATAATGTTAGCAAAGAGAAAAAGCAGCCAAGTAGTTTGATTAAAGTTCTAATAATTATGAGATTGAAATGTAATTTAGTTATCTGTACTTCATTTTAATTTTAGATTTTTTAAAATAAAAATGCATAGTTGTAGGACATAATAATTGGTATAGAGACTGAGTCACTTCCATTTACTTTAAGAACTAATTGGCACAAAAATATAGTTTAGAGATATTTATTTATCTTGATAAACACAATCTTCTAGCTGCCTACAGTTTGGAGAATGCATTTTCATCTTTCTTCTAGCTGCCTACAGTTTGGAGAATGCATTTTCATTTTTCTTCACAGAATAAGAATATTAAAACCCATAATTATAATTAAAAGGAAGTAGACAAAAAGCACATTTTCAAATCATCAAAAAGTTACGTGTACTCATTTGGGAATAAAAAGAAGCTATGGAAACAAATGCAAGAGTCATATATTTTATTTCTAGCTTTGGAAAATGGAGAGAAACCCAGAACAAACAGTTTGCTTAAAATGGAGTATGAAAAGGTTAAATATCCTGTAGGTAACCAATAGCACTCTGCTCTCAAATTGGACACAAGATGTACAAATAACAAAGGAAACCGTACCTTGTAATGTTCATCCCTCATTAAGCCTACTTCTCTTTTAAACAGACAGATAACTCCATAGAAAACTACAGACAATCAAATTGCAAAGTTGTGGAGCCGATTTCCAATGGATATACCTACAAAGCACTCCTGTACCTCAGACTCAGAGAACATTGAAGAAGAAGGGACAGAAAGATTGTAGGAGCCAGAGTATCAGAGAGTTTGCTCTATGATAATGTCTCCTTGTAGTGTCAGAAGCTATACCCATAAACTCTCAATAGCATAGTTGCTCATACATGAACATATAACAAGGGTGATACCACTTGTGATGTGATGGCTATTCTTGTTGTCAACTTCACATCTGGAATGAACTAAAATACAGAAATGGAGAGCATACCAGTGGGACATGTTTTGCTTGATTTGGAGTGGGTGGTGTTGGGTCTGGGAGTGGCATAACTTCTCAGGACAAGGTCAACAAAGTTAGATGAGCACTGTGGGGGTACCAGAATTTCTAACCAGTTAGCACCACAGGCAGGTCATGTTCTGACCCTGTGACCCCCAATAAGGGAGAGTAGGTACTTTTAAAAGCAAAAGCCACAAGTGATATAAGAAAATAATTTTGACAATTTGTGGTTAAGTCTTGGGTGATGGTATATTCCGAGAATTTACAACTTGTAATAACATTTTACAAATAGTAGTGCAATTTGTGATAACAAAGTATTTATACATGCTTCACAGGGGTTTCTTTACACAAGTCTGTGAATATAATTTTTTCTTTCTCTCCATTTTTATTTAAATTAGAAATAGGATTATTTTATATGTCAATCTCAGTTCCCTCTGCCTCTCCTCCTCCCCTGCCCACCCCCAAACTAACACCCTACCAATCCCATACACTTTCTGCTCCTCAGGATCTTCCATAGGGAGGGTCTTCAGAGTCTGTCATGTCCTTTGGGATAGAGCTTAGGCACACCCCCTTGTGTCTAGGCTCATGGAGTATCCTTCTATGTGCAATGGGCTACCAAAGTCTATTCATATCCTAGGGACAAGTACTGATCTACTGTAAAAGGCCCCATAGATTCTGAGGTCTCCTTCCTGACATCTACGTTCATGTAGTCTGGATCAGTCCCATGCTGGTTTCCCAGCTATCATTCTGGGAACCAAGATTTGCCCCCTTGTTCAGGTCAGCTGTTTCTGTGGGTTTCACCAGTCTGATCTTGACCCCTTTGCTCATCAGTCCTCCTTCTCTGCAACTGGATTCCAATTCAGTTCAGTGTTTAGCTGTGGGTGTCTGCTTGAACTTCACCAGCTTCTGGGTGAAGGCTATAGGATGGCATATACATCAGTCATTGATTTCATTATCAGAGGAGGGCATTTAAGGTAGCCTATACTCTTTTTCTTAGATTGTTACTTGGTGTCATCGTTGTAGATCTACAGACATTTCCCTAGTGCCTGGTTTCTCTTAACATAGCACTTGACATAGATGGAGTCTTATCTTAATTTTTAACCAGCTGTTCTAGTAACTGCAGAGAATGTGGGATAAGGTTCATACAAAACAAGAAGTGGAGTAGGTGGCTAATGTTTTTGAAATATTGTGAACTCCACAGGAGGATCCACTCCTAATCCTGATCTTGAGGTAGAAAGACAGGAGAGAGAGAGAGGGAGGGATTCATTTTATAAGTTCTGCTACTCTAGAGAACCCTGAAAGTCCAAAGCCAGACAGAGAATAGCCCACAAGGCCTCAACTCTACAAAAAAAAACCAATAGGCAAATGAAGAACGCTAGGAGCTTGAGTGGTGGTCTTCCCCAGAGAAGAGCACACCAATTGATTGTTATGTGTCAAACATTCATCCATAAAAATATACTTACAAGTAACTTTATATGGACTCTATATGTTATATTAGTAATGTACATGTATATTCATATACCTATATGAGTGGAATAATAGTGAAAAAGAGGCTATGAATATGAATGAGAGTGGGGAGGTGTACATGAGATTGTTTGGAGGGAGGAAAAGGAAAGGAAAAAGTAATTAAATTACAATAACAACAAATTTTAAAATTTTCAAAACTACATCTATCTTATGAAAAAAATAAAAAGAAAAGGTTAAATACTAAGATCTATCTAGGTATAGTTTCTGTAAATTATATGATTATTATATACAAATAATTGTGAGGTTTGCAAATTAAGCTAATGTCTTATGTTTGGGGCATTCTAAGATAGTACATGTGGAATGTTTTCTTATTACTGTAGGTTCTTACTGCATGTTAAGGCTCTTGATAAAAAAAAATTTTCTTGGATGCTGTAACCAATGTTGTTCTATAGATTCCAACTCAATTGGCAAACTTTCACCCCAGTTGTCCACATGTGTATTAGTAAGGGAAGAGTTGTCTAGAACCTAAACAGGCAAAGGAATGAACTGAAACTAGATTTTAGGACAATGGTATAGCCTCATTGTTCCTCGAATGGACCCTGTTTCATCTACTGGGTTGAGTACACCGATTACTCTTGGTATTTCTGGTATGTTAGGTTGCTAATTATGGCTGATTCATCTCAGTCAGATTTTAAGAAGACATAGACTTTTATTTTATTTCATTTTTATTTTTTGTTTTGAGAATTTCATATAGGAATATAGGATTTACATCATTTTTCTCTCCCTCTCTTTCTACAAACTCTGCTCTTTTCACCATTTCCTTCTCAAACTCATGACCTCATGTTTTTATTATTGTTGCCTTTTTATCTAGCTATTTATTTATTTATACATATAACTCACTGAATCCCATTAGTGCTGCTAGTGTATAATCCATATATATTTTTAGTGCTTCTTGTGTATAGGTATTTAGAGTTGCCCATTTGGCTTTGCATAATCTACCAGGGGTCCCCTCTTGGCAATCATTAATTGCTTGTAATTCTTCATCTAAGGGTGGGTGTTGCAGAATTTTCCCCACATACATAGGCATGTGAACTGATGTTATTGCTTAGGTACGAATATTTATTGTGGTTTCATTGGAGCAGTTGGTTACCACCAAGATATATTTGCTACTACTGATCCTCTATTCTATATTTTTATTTTTGAATCTATATGCTAAATCTATAATATATTTTTAGTTTTATCCATTTATCTGAAAATTTAATTAATTTATTTTTTATACAGCTGAACAGGATTCCACTGTGTACATGTGGCAAATTTTCATTATCTGTTCATTTGTTGAAGGAATTGTAGGTAGTTTTTATTTCCTAGCAATTGATTGAGACCAGAGGGCAACGAATATGGATGAGCAAGTATCTCTGGAGAATATGTTGTTCTTTGAGCCTGTGCCAAGGAGTGGTGTTATAGCTGGGTCATAGCTTTTTGAAAATTCTTCACACTGACTTTTAGTAGGGCAGAACCATTTGAAATCTGACCTACAGTGAATGACAGTTCCTTTCCTTATATCCTCAATATAATTTATTGTCAATTGTTTTCTGTGTCTTAGCTATCCTGGGACATGAAGAAATCTCAATGTATTTTTAATATGTAATTTCATAACTACTGAGGAGGTTGAACATTTTTTGAGATATGTCTTAACCATTTTTATTTCTTCTTTGTGGGAACTCTATGTCCAGACCCAGAGGACATTTTTATTTTATTTTTGTAATTAATTAATTAGTTAATTAATTGTTATTTGTTCCCAACCACATTTCTCTTCCCTCCTCTCACCCCTAGTCCCTCATTACACATTCAACCATGCAACCCAAACCCACCTCCTCTATTTCTACTAAGAAAAGGGCAGGCCTCCCATGGTTATCAACAAAATAGCATCTCTGCTTGTATTAAGGCTGAACAGTGCAGCCCAGTATGAGGAATAGGTTCTCCCAAATTCCACCACCAAGGAGGTGACACACTGAATTTAACAGCAAAGGTATATTTTTATTTCAAGCTGCAGCCTGGATTCTGCCCATTCAGGAACAAGCAGAATGCCATTTTCAGCTAAGGTGGTTTTTAAAGGGAAAGTTCAAAAGACTGGAAGTCTCTCAAGATTACAAGGCTTTCATGGTTCCATAGGATGAAACAATAACTGTATGTTTCAGGCAGGATGCATTTAAGCAGGATACTATAGAGGAAATAATTTTGTTAATTATCTCCCAGGCCAGGGACTTTTACAACCATGAATTGATAGCTATCTGATCTTCTTTAGGACAGAGAAATGTTGACGCAGCTGGCATGTGTTATCTGTTCCCAGGCCTCTAGTCACATACCTAGTTCTTTGTTTTAGCCTCATCTGTTGGGCTGCCTTTTGGGGAACATAGAAAGGCTTAAAAGTTTTTCTTTTTCTATTTGGGCTTTTGGAGTCTAAGTTATTAACTTTTATTAATTTTTCCATTTCACTCCCAAAACAGCCAAAGCATTAGGGACAGCTCCTGCTCCCAAAGCATATGAAGCTACAAAACTGACACATATATGGAGAGGGCCTAGGATGCTCCCACACAAGCTCCCTAGATGTTGTTTCAGACTCTGTGATATAACTAAAACCCTACACTGGGCATGAGAAGCCTTCTGTTATGTTGTTTGTCAGAGTTATCCAAGAGACTCCCAAAACTTTATCTCCTGTTGCTATTTCCCTTGAATGTGCCCCAGAGGTGAAAGGCAATTTCTTCTTCTGAAGATGCAATGCACTTCAGAAAAAGGGCCCCAAAACCCCTGAGCTGTCACTAAGATAAAAGCCCCATCTCTGAGGACTACCTTTCATGGTAACAGAATGTGTCATGCAAGATGTGAATGGAAGGAAGTGACCAACAGTCTTAGCCAGCTGTGACAACTATGTGTGATAGCTTCAGGCATACCTTAGAGGTATCTAATGACTCTCCAATTCTACTACTCAACAAAAGAAAATAATACCTAGAATATGAAACTAGCCATCTCCCTAGGGCTAGTGAAGTCATGGATCTTAGAGGGGAATGCACAACTGATAATTTACCAAACTAGCATAATATCAAACTACATTCTAACTTTTGTCCTTATATCTGCAGATTAGGTGCAGCTACCATTCCTGATGGGAACCATTACATAAAACAACCACCTGGAAAAATGCAGTTTCAGAGCCCAAGTCCCAATGGATACACCTACAATAAAACTCCTGCACCTAAGGCTCAGGAAGCATTGCAGACTAAAAGGTAGAAAGATCGGAAGTGACAGAAGAACAGGAATTTGCCTGGAGATTCTGTATCCTAGTAATGTCAGAAAATGCACACATTAACTTTTAACAATATGACTTTCTAAACATGTGTGGAAAAAGGACAATAGACATGTTAATGTGGATGGTCAAAGCCAGATGAATGCAACCCTACACAAAGAACTATACGAAGCTAAAGAGTGCTGAGAGAAGAAGAAATACATTTTTTCAGGTAGGAATACACCGTTGGTTATCCAGGACAAAATGGTCAGCCCTAAGTCATGCATATAAAAAGCATTATTCTGAATGTTCAGGTTGCATTTATGTTCTTAAGACTACATATACACATATTTACATAACAATAATTAATGATAAAAATGTCTATGAATTTCAAAGAGACCAAGGAGGAGTATACGGTAGTATTTGGAGTGAGGAAAGTGAAGGAAGAAATTATAAAAGTATATAACAATCTCAAAAATTAAAAGAAATAATCTAAAAAGCTGCAAGTACTATACTGATATTTTATATTTTGTGGCAAGTTAAGGATGATGAGTAGAAAGAAAAAGAAATAATAACCATGTAGTATGCCCATGTTTATTATGGGAAACAATAGCTTGCCATATTTTGAAATATGAATTTTAACATTGAGAGAATATCAACTTAAAGTATTCTTAAGTTCTATATTTGTATAAAGTGCCCAGTTTCAAGTCATTGGAAATACTGCTATGAATAGAGGACTTACTATGGAGCTAATGCTTAATTTAATCAAACCACTAAACCTATCTTTCCAGTTCTTATGGTCTTAGCAGTGATTTCAGTAGCTACATAAGGGAAAATCTGCTTTCATACAGCCAGATGGGCCCAAACATAGCTCGGAATTTGGCCCTATAGTCAGAAATTTTAGAATTGTTTGTGTAATTATATTTCCTCTCCAGAATTTGAAGGACATTATGTCTATGTAGTGGGGGATAGTTTACTTTCAGCTCAATCAGTTCCTCTTTGAAATGAGCTTCAGTAATGGGTCAGATGTTTGATAATTCAGATACTTCCTGAGATATGAATTCCAAAGGCAGCTGCAGATTTTTTTAAAGGATGAATCATTTATTTTTTAAATACACAAATAACACATGAACAGTTTAGGAAAACAAGGAAATATAGATAAGTAAATCATTTTAAATCAACCCTTCTTGCCGTATTTTGTGCTAGCCATCACTAATATAATCATATGTAACTATCTAGAAATGAGTGTGTACTGGTTGAATGAGATTTAATAGTAAGAATTAGTATAGGATAATGTTCTATAACTTGCACTTATAAATTAAATGAAGTAGTCACAGATATTTTAGTATTCACTAACTTCATGTATTCATTTTTCCAGCTTCATCATATTCTATTGTGTGTATGTAATGTCTCTAACTTCTTTTCATAAACTTTTAGGTAGTTTTCAGCAATATAAACTTATTGGCATTAATAAATTTGTGCAAGTAGCATTTTGTTATCGTGTCATATTGAAGGATTTATTATTATTTATTTATAATAAAACTTTAAGGGTGATATTTTTCTTGGAAGTGCATTGAGAGAATGGGAGGGAGAGGGAACTGGCATTGATATGTAAAATAAGATTGTTTTAATTTAAATAAAAATTAATTTAAAAAGAGTGATATTTGTCAATGTGGATTTAAAGTCTCAAATCAAGCTTTCTAATGTTCCATATTGTAAGAAATCTTTGTGTTGTTATATGTATAAATTCTTTAATTTGAGTGTTCTACATATGACACCAAGAATGCTACATGATATCATCACACAGAGCAAGTTGTCCCAATCTTAGGAAAAAGAATGCATCTATGTAATGGGTAGTAAGTGGTCATGCCTTTCATTTGCTATGGAGTGAGATACCGTCTTTAGTATTCAGTCCCCTCAGTCTTTCAGGTTGTAAGACAAACTGTTTCTTGGCATTCAGAAACAACATTAGCATGTTCTTCTACTATGTAAGCATCCTTGCAGAGGTAGTCAAGAGCAAAGGACAGTCAGTGCTTCTGCTTCCTGATCCAAAGCAATGTGCAAGGCTAATGCAGTAGAGAATTTCTCCCCAAAGGAATATTGACTCCTAATGTGTGTGCACTGTAAGAAATGTTAAAATGATACACTAAAATATTATTATAATTTTAACTCCTGTCAATAATTTTTGAAAAGTCCCCACTTACTGACATTTCACACATGTTGTATTTTTCCCAATCCTTCAAATTATAGCTGTTATTACATATGGTACTTTATATTAATATTTTTTATTTTATTTTATTAGTTCTAGTTAGGGAACAAGCTTATTTCAAGTCCCTTCTCCCTCTCCCTCCCCTCACCCCCAATCCTCCTCCCCCACCCCCAGCCCACCCGCACCCCATCCACCCACACTCCCCAGGCAGGGTAGGGCCCTCAACAGGGTACACCTTGTTTATATTAAAAATTTTAAGTCATCTTACCTTTATGTTTGCCATTTGTATTTATTCAATGGTTTATTTGCCTATCAACATGTCTATTCATTAATTATACTGATTTTAATTTTTACTTATTAATTTATAGGTAACATTACAAAATTAAAATATGGCTGTGTGTTACAAATATATACTTTAAGTACTTCTTGGTTTTGTGTTTTAACCTTATTTTCTTAGCTGAACAAATTAGAAATATGATTTATACTCACTGAATCTCCCTTCTCAGAAATTATTAGATCCTTTCACGAATACCTTTTTATATAAAATTGAGTTCAATATCATCTTGAAATATGTAATGTAGTCACCAGATGACACCTGCTAATATCATAGTCATTTTATGTTAAAGAAACTATACTTCTATGAACGCATCAATGGTGATTTCTCTTTTCCCTTACGTTTCATGTTCAATGTGGTCAGATACCTTGTTACATCAGTAAGTAAGTACTATATTATAAATCTGAGGGGGGTGTCCAAAAAGTTTAGCCTATCAGAGTTCTCTTAATTAAAAAAATCCACACTCATTGAATTTCCTTAGCAAATATCATGACCTAGCCATCTGACAGCATTCAACAAAATTAAACATCCTTTCCTCTTCAGCTCCTGCTAAATACCTCATAAATTGACTATGGTTAGTGGCACAAACACAAAGACAATTCACTGCCTCAATCACTTCGTTCCCATGACTTTACCTTACAAAGCAGAAGCCTTCCTTTCAAATAATGGGTTGGAAAATATATACAGAACCTTTCCTTTTTCACTTGAATGAACTTTTGAAATGTTCTGTTTTATTGCAAGTGCCTCATCTAGAGAAAATGATTCCAACTTTTATGTATTAGGAGAGAAGCCTTCAAATTATATTTTGGCAGGTAGCTAAATATCATGAATGTTAGAAATGTTGATATTTAATGGTGATATCGAGGAAGGTCTTTAATTAAAATGTGAACTATCCAATTAATTAACCAAAGAGATTCATTAAATAGCAAAAAATAAAAATGAATTAACTACCTTCAGATATGTACAAACTCAACTGTAGACGGAATAAATGCTTTGATGTGAAAAATCAAACTTACATACAATTTACATAAACTTTATATGATGACCATTTTAGGGCAAGTGAGCAACTTTTTAAAGAATATGATACACTATCTCCAAGGGAAAATGTTGACTATACTGACTATATTCATAACAATTGGTGCACAATGAATCAACTGTAGATAAAAGAAACTGTAGAGTGCTCAACTTTAAATGGGACAACAATACCTTCTACCTCCAAGGCTCAGGGATCATCATGGTAGAGGAAGTAAAATGACTGTATTAATCAGAAGTAGTTGACATCTAATCTAAAAAAGTACTTGCTGGACATGAAGGGGGCATTGCAGACATGAACTCAGAGTGTCTGTGAGTACATGTACAATACCTATAAAAGATCAAGATAGTAAAAAAAATCCCAGAATATGAGGAGTTGTCACACATGAAAGAAAGTCCCACCCCTTGAAGAGGAGCTATTGGCAGTTTTTGACATCTAGACTTAGGAGAGTCAGTTTTCTTTAAGTATGTAGGCCCTTAAAGGCTCCCCATGCTCTACTAGACAGTCTTAAACTATTATCGTTGTTCTGCCTTTCATGTTGGGAAGTCAATGAAATCAATAGAATTCATTTGATAACCAAAATATAAGATTGTGGCATAGAGAAACAAAGAGATTTCCCCATTTGACCTAGGCTGTAGCAGTAACAGTACACTTTCTGACTATTTGGCATAAGGGGTGAAAATATTTCCAGTCCCTCATTGGTAAGTTAGATAGGATTCCTTTCTTAGATGGTAATTCCTGAGTATGGAGGGCCTGAATTAGCTGCAATTTCTGTATGCCACTGCTTTGCAGAGCTGGTTTGTGGAAGTGGCCAGGGCTACTCCTAGAAGTGGTACCAGAGAGCTTTTTTATAATAAAAACATGCTTCTATGATAGCATAGTGGACATCTAACAGACATCAATGATGAGTCCCTCTTGTGTGGAAAAGGATGATATTATTGTCAATTTTCTTCATATTTGTGTCATCAGTTCACCTTTTTCCTCTTTCCTACACCTAATGCTGTGCTGTTAAACCTTTTTTGGTTCTACATTCTTCTTTTAAAAAAAAGTTTTCCACAAGATGTTTTTCAACCTAGTATACTTTTTCTATGTTTCATGTCTTTGACCTCATAAAGGACTCATCTCCCTATCCTTTCTATTCTTGTTTTCTGAAACACTTTGAATGCAAGTGTTTCCACTGACACTCTAAGAAAATAAACAAAGAAAATACAGACAGCTTATTTCACTAAACATCATCTGAGAAAATCCACTGCAGTGTGCCAAGATTTTATTGAGAAAAATAATATAAATGAAAATAGTATGTATGAAAAATAAGGGGAAAGTATAGATATCCAGTTTTTGATAATAAAGCATGTTTTCTAAGTTTTTACTCATCAAAGACTTGCCACTACTTCTAGACCTGTAGTTGTGTACGTTACAAATGTCCTCCTCTACGCCCCATTGTTTAATGCTGAAAATGATCTAGAATGCAATTGTGCCATAGTAAAAAGATGTTTGAGAGAAATGTAGTCCTTTTTTTGTCCAGCTATTTATGTATAGATCATTAACAAGCTATAATTTAAGGCTAACTCAGATGGTTAGACAAATGAAACCTCTTTAGTGAAAAGTGCACTGACATTAGAGTAAGAAGCTATTTAAAATCTCATTGCATTAGGAAATGAGGAGTATGTCACAATAGGGAAGATGTCTACATTTTTGACAAAATAGTAAAATTTTCCAGCTGTTGACATTTCTGCTCAAAACCTCTTTGTAGATTGGTTCTTTCAGTTATATGAACAGGTTCCAAGTGTAGTCATTGAACCCTTTCGATTAGTTAACATATTTCAAAGAACAGTTGTCATTTGAGGCATAAAAAGGAACCAGTCACTGAATTCCAAAACAAAATGGTTTCTGGTTCTTTATAAAGCAAAGATATGGTGAGAGAGAAAAGTCACGGTACAGGGAGACAAAAATAATTAGTGACTGAAAAGAGATATTTAATAAGATCAAGACTTAACTAAAATAGTGATGTTTTATTAATATTTAATTCCATTCATCCAATTAATTCAGAATATATTACAAGCATTAGCTTAAAACCCAATGAAATCTCACTTTTAAAAGGTAATTTCTACTGACAGAAATTTTCTCCAGAAGACTTGTGTGATCTGGGTAAAATCAATGGCAAGGTAAGATTATAGGTTTTTTCCCCCTGCCTTCCGTTTTCTTTCTTTCTTTTTTTGTCTATGTTCTGTTTGACATTGTATTACTAGAATTTTAGTTTTTTATTATTAATTATTCATTTTCTTATGCTTAAGTCAATTAACTTTAGAGTTATTTACTGTTCTTGATAATTAGATGTAGCAATTAAAGTATGCTTTATATTACACTTGAATTTTCTTTCTTAAATAACTCATGAACATAACTCTCATGCTGGGTTTGAAGATGTAGTTTTAAGTGGGAGTCTTTGAAGCACCGTGATGGGTATACTCATTCTTCACTTGAAAGAACTCACTGTAACAGGTTCTACAAGCCTGTTATTTATAAATTGGATAGTAAATGAGTACTAAATAAATAGCCATTGTTTGTTGGGCACAACCACAGTCATTATTGGTAAGCCAGTCTGTTTCTGCTATCCTTTATTAAATAATCACCTATTACACATGCAACTGCAATTGGGTTTTGGTTTGGGTCCATATTTGTAAGGCAAGCAAGTATTGATGCCTGTTAATGTAATGACAGTGAAATGAGTATAATAATAAACAATTTAATAGATTGCAGAAAAGATACTGAAAAGTAAAGAACTCTGTACAAAGATGGATGTTTAACACTGTGATCTCTTGTGGGAAACCTGTATGGCCTGTTCAGTAACCTTAGCTAAAAAATGATGGATTATATAAATAATTAGATTGGTTTGGTTGTTTAAATCTATTACTTTTCTTTTACATATAAAAAGGATAGGCATGGTCTGTTTCACTTTTACCTAAGGATCTAACTTTTTACTTCACACCGATGTACTAAATAGGAAAAAAATAGTGGAAAAATTTTAAATAGTAAATGTACACATACCTACACATAGGTTTGTAAGTTCAAAGGTGATATAAGAATATGCCTACCTTGAGTTCAGTTGAGCAAAGCAATTATTTAAGAATAATTTAATGTCCAGTACACTAAGCCTGGGAAGATTGACAGACTATTTTCTTTTATATATTAGGCAATAAGAGCCAGAATAGCGATTGATAAGATAGCTCTGCAGTATGGTGTTGGCTTATAATATGTGAGGCCCTGGATTCCATCCCTAGCGCTGCCAACATTAGTTAAAACAATATGTAGGGTTAATAGTTATTTAACACTAAGACCTTTTGTCAGTTACAGTATTCATTACTTTCAGAATCATGACACACTTTGTCTCAGCACATCTTCACATAACACTGTGAGGTGGGCATGAACACTAACATCATTTATAGATCAGAAAACTGAAGTTCAGAAACAACTGGGGTTAAAGGACCTGCATATGCCTATTCAGGTTTTAGGCAGAAGAACCATGAGAACAAGCCTGAAAATGGCAGTGTGGTTATTTGCTGGGAATTATAAATTAGAGCAGTGACAGAGAGCCAGCTGATCTAGTTTCTTCCCAATGCTAGTCAGGCCACAGATGGCTTACCAATCTGTCTTTCTTTCAATTAACCATTCGCTATCATTTTCAAATGACTCCCTTTTTTAGTTTCATCAATGTCCCCTACTAGCAGATTGGCTTATACAAACAGAAGTCCAATTGTGTATGAATTCTGAAAATCTCTAGGGATCTTAGTGATGGGGTTCTTTGTGAAAGATAATACTTTCTGGGGACATTAATTTTAAAAATTGTGAGACTGAGAAGTCTATATGATCAGGAAATGGGTCAACTCTGGGTACAGAGCAAAGAATGAAGAATAAATTAGCTTATGAGGAGAAATGTTTATATACACATTACCTTAAAAGAGAAACTTAACAACAAAATGATGAACATGGAAGACCTATATTCTATGTATTGGATGAAAGTCCTTCAGCAGATCCTAAGTAGTCACACTTCTTGAAAGTAAATTGTTATTTTGTTCTGATGATCTTCTGTGGTCATCACTCTAATGTTTTCAACAACCTGCTCACTGGAAAAGTATATCTACTTAATTTTATTTTTCATGGTTCAGCTTTTATGTTTTATTAATTTGATATTTATAAAAATAAAAATGTTGATGTACTTAGCTGAATTATCCTATAATAAGGGTTTAGTTCTTTGGTATAGACTTGGTTCAGCATGCACAAGAACCCACATTCAATCTATAGGTGACTTCCTATCTTTCTGACTCCACAAAATGAAAAGAATAAAAGAATATCATGATCGTAATTATCTGAAGAACTGTATGTCAAAGGGCAAAGAACTCATTTGAATGAAAACTCACCTCCCTTGTTCTCTGCACAACATTGTATTCCACTCTCATTTCTGTTATTCCAGTATATTTTATAATTCCCCGGGCTTATTCCAATTTTCTGCAACCCCTCAGAATCTAGTTTACTTGAGATGTATATTTTTCTTTCCTTACTGGCCTTTGTTTTAATTCCTGATGCCTTTTGATAACACGATATGATGTAATCCATGTTGAACCTCAGTTTGTAGCCTTTGGGCATTAGACAATATCTTCCTCCTTCTTGTATCATCCATGCCCATAGGCTACACATAGACCTCATTGTCTTCGTAGGCCTCTTAAATTTTATTTTTTTAAAAGTTAGAGTCATGTTATAGAATGTGATGATGATCTCATTCTCAAAATAAAGCTTTAAACCTACGTTATAGATTATGGCACTGATGTGCAGGAATTCTAATCAAGTCTTGGTATATTTACCACAGTATATGAGAGACAAGTGAGGGTTATTATTTCCATTTTGACACACAGTAGATTAATTATCTGTTACCATCAGTTTATCTTATTTGTTCATGATTGCCTCGGCTATATGTATTTTACCTGAAATTTATTCTTATAATATATTTTATTTCTTGGATTATAATGCAATTACTGCCTCCTCTTTGTTTTACCTCCAACACCATCAATATATTTCTCTTGTTCATTCTCAAATTCATGGCCTCTTTTTCTTCAATTGTTTTTACACGTATAGTATTACTAAATATACAAATGCAAACTTCTATGTCTGTACAATGCCACTTGTATGAATATATATTCAGGGCCATCCATTTGGTATGGGATAACCAACTTCTGTACTCTTCCCTAGGGAAGACTATTTCACCTACTTTTCACAGTCCTTTCTTGCTTCAAGTTCTTAGTCTAGGGTTGGGATCTTCTGAGCTTCCTCATCCCCATGTTAGTATTTCTGTTGATGTAGTCCTGTCTTATTTAGTCAGCCATGTATCTGAGATTTCATGAGTGTAGCTTCTAAAATTTCTAGGAGTTGCTGTCTAAAAATAAATTCCCTGTTCCTTTGTCTTCTATGAGCTTCCACTACCCTTCTGCAATGATTGCTGAGCCTTAGGTAGAGGAGTTGTAGATGCAGAACTTCAGATTTGTCACCCCACTAGCTCTTGTTCTTTGCATTTTTATCAGTTGTGCTTTTCTGTCTCCATGTGTTGCAAAGAGAAGTCCTTGATGTGGGGTGAAAGCCATGGTAATTTGTGGATAGAAGTATAAATATTTCAAAACTGCCTCTGCTTCCTGAGTGTTGGGGTAGAAGGTGTGTACCACTACCACCCTGATTTTTTTTTACCAGATTGAATAGAACTTCTTTATTTCCTTTTAAAGTATTCAAATGCAATTTCTGTATTTTGGGCAAGATCAGTTCAATAATAGTAACAGTAGTAGCAGTAATAGTAATAATGATAGATATTATGATAGCAAACTCTTGGCAGAGCTTACTCTGTGTCAATCATTGTTCAAAAATCTTTAATAACTGATTGAAGATAGAGACAAAAACTATGTCATCATATTACAATCTCTCACCAATTCCTGGTCACAAGTGATTTTCAGCATTAGTTTACACTGATAAACGATTTCTATTACTTCACTGATTCTGTAGAAAGGAATTTTGTTTTATATGTTATTACACTAGTCCTGATAGAAATGAATGGGTAAAACAGGGTCATGTGCAGGATAATGTGGGCCAGTACCAACCCTCAACTGAATATGGTAAAATGTTCCATGGCTCCTATTAAAACTTTTATTATGCTTCTTTTCACTTGTGTGGTTTAGAAATTTGATAACAGCTACCTGGATAGGGCAGAAGAACATAAAAGAGAGACATGATTTCAGTAGTAAGCCAAAGAGTGTTCATTTGTACGTAATTAGTTTGCTCAAATAAAATTTCTATGGTAGCCAACATTGCTCAACTAAGTGCCTAGTTATGGAATGAATTAGTGCACTAGGCAAAATAATGCTGTACCAATACTGCTGATGTTGAGTCAGAAGAAATTCTCCAAAGATCATAAAATTTCTCCATCACAGATTATTTTTAATATTACTGAAAGTATTTGTAAAACTGGTTTTTCTCATTTGAAGATTTTTCTCCATCTAAGTTTTATTCTTTGAGAGAGCAAATGAGAATGGTAGATATTTTGTCAAAATAAAAATCATCATTCCTTGCAAAAACAGATCATGTCACTAAAGATTAATTTAACCTTTCTGGATGAGGCATTAAGTCAACTGGAACCTTTGTTGTATACAATGAAATTATATAGGACACAAAACTCATTAGGTTGGTAACTATAGAGAATAAAACATATTTTATATTTAAAACATATTAATGAGGCTAGAATTGGTGGTGCACGCCTTTAATACCAACACTTGGGAGGCAGATGCAGGTGGATCTCCATGAGCTAGAGGCCAGCCTGGTCTAAAGAGTGAGTTCTAGGACAACCTCCAAAACAGTATAGTGAAACCTTGTCTTGAAAAAAAAACATAATAATGATTAAAAATGTAAAATAAAGCATGGCAGTTGGCTTAGTTTCTGTGGCATTCCTACGGTCATTTGGAAAAAACAATTTAGTCTTTTCCTCATCAAGGCACAACTACTAGTTCTTTACTTAGAAGCCCTATATCTAACAACCCTTTATGTCTTCAGCTAATGGGAGCTTTCATTTTGCATGACAATTCCTTGATTATGAACCACTGCAATATTTTTGACTTTCTCATACAATGTAGAATTTATAAAAAAAAATAAACATATACCTATAAAGGTATTTCAGCAATTGAAGCAGGAGAGAAAGTTGTATTAATGATTCAAGACAAGAAAGCCTAGGGTTTTCTGGGAAAATAACTGGTTCATGTTCAGAATTAAGGATATATATAATTTATAAATATTAAATGCATTCTATGCAAACTTTAGTCAAGGATCTCTTTTTAGAAAAATTGTTCTGGTTTTGCAAAAATCAAATGAACTATTGAAATAAACAGTGGTTGAATATGAGAAAAAATATATGTGACATATTTTGATAGAGACAAATTATCAACAGAAGGACCTGGTTTTAAGCAGTTATGTAATTGACATGACTCATTATTCCAGGGCAGGCTTTTATAGGCAAAAATGCAGTAATATAAAATTTGTATGGAAGAGCCATTACAGGCAGTGTGATGATGAAAAGAGAAAGTTGAAAGAGCAGTGGTCCTGAAAACTTACCTGTAATGAGCAATAAAATGATAGTGGATCATTATCTGTTTGTAGGAAATTCATAAACTGATATGGGACCTAGAAAAGAAATGGGTGGAAGGCACCAGTGCACTCTGAGCACAGGAATTTAAGAACTGTTATTATGGAAAACCTGAATGTGCAGTGGGGTAAATAATAAATTAAAAAGCTGCTGATTCAGGAATGAGATCTCATCTTCCTATCAAGGGAAAGCAAATGGGTGGCTGAAGGGAGGAGTGGTGCAATTTCATAAGATAGCCCAGAGAATGTAAAATTGAAGAACTCTATATGAATGGAGGTGACAGACTTCTATATAGAGGAATTAAATTATAACAGCAGCACAGAACTTGAAGCTATTTTTAGTCAGATGTAGCAAGAGGCTACATAGTACACCTGCACCAATTCTGGTTGGAAATATTTGCACATAAACCACATGTGAAAATTCTTAGTTGGCAATCAGTGCAGCAGATTATCTTATCTGTGCAACTGCATGCTGTTTAGGGGACAAGCACTCATTCTGAAGAGTCCTTTGAAAACTGTTCTCTGTATATCCCATGAGTAAGAAGTAGCATTCCAAAACTGCCTTAGTGCTCTAGTGTACAGCTCTGCCTACTCTTAACTGAAGACTTGGATTTCATGCTTAGAGAGAGAGAAGGCAGATGGGAACTATTCAGAATTTGGAAAAACAAGGATGCTTCAATTAATGGGCTGCTGGCAAGAAACCTCTACACTGCACATTTTACTCCCACATGCATTTTATTCATGTATGCACATTCATGCATATGATTTCGTTCACATTTTAAAGAGAGGGTGATCACACTTTTATAATGACAGAATGTCCCTGAAGAGAATTCAGTATGTGTTACATGTAGTAGTTTAATTCAGCGGTAACAAAAAGAGAGGTATGCAATCTAATTTCAGGAACAAAGATGAACTACTGACATATTTGGTGAAGACAAGTCCAATTTCAAAACCAAATAGTATCTTTCTCAAAGTGTGTCAGATCTAATTAAATTTAAGTCTAATATTATGGAGGGCAGGGAAACTGCTGCTCATGCTTGGTATATGTGTTGAGAGAGCATGGAGTGGAGAACACATTCTACTTTGAGGAAAACAGTAACTGAGTAGGTTATATTATAAAGACTTGAAACTTGTGTTCCATTTCCTCTCAATTGTCGAATGACATTACCTCTTGGTTCTTAGCCAGATTCCAGTGAAACTACTAGATAGAGAATTATAGAATACATAATCATATAACAATATTAGAATTCATAGTTCTTCCCTACTTAATTGCTTTATTGTTTCGCTTCCTTGCAAGAGTATAATGTGAAGAAAGTAGAAATTTCCAGGAAATAGGTTAAGCATAATATTTCTAATCAGATTATAAGTTTTAGTATTAAAACATTAAGCAAATGGTATCCTTTTTACAACCATTTGTATCTTATAGATTAGGAAATTTTGAGAAGCAATTAACTGAGAAATGAAAAAATGTGCAACTGTCCAGTGTCATTCTTGTCTGCAGTGAGGTGTGTTTTCTATTGTTTTGCTAAGCATGCCAGTTTAGTTCTCAGGTATATTTACAGACAAAACTCTGTCCTAAATTCCAAGTAATGATTGAAGTTACATTTCCAAATACAAGACTTATGGACATTACCAAATGCATTTAGAGAGATATGAAATGAATACTTCAGAACTTTGCTCATGGTAATATCTAAGTCATAGATGTTTAAATAGGCTCTCCTTAATATGAATCTGCCTTTAATTGGAACCCTTTAAGTGGCTTTATCATTTAAAGAGAAATGTGTTAGCCAATTTACAAAACCATGGCAAAGAGGGTACAGTCATAAGTCTGCTTGCACAGGAAGTGAAGTAAGAAGAAGAAAGAGAGTTTTAAGGAATTCAGTAATAAAGAATAGAAAAATATTAGGCTAGCACAGCACAGATCAATGGAAACAATAAGCTTTTTGTTTAGTTTTTTTATCAGAGCCTTTATTAAAAATAATGAAAAAACCCAAGTACCTCAGAAGTTATATATCACATAGGAGGAATTCAGCCTGGAGGAAAGGAAATTTTCAAATCAATTAGCAATCTAATATAAGGTCACATTTCCCCCAATTATTGAAGAGTGTGCAAGTTCTCAAACTGAAATGCTATGGCTTGGTGGCCTCAATCACTAAACAATATTTGTTACTAATCTCTGGGTTTGTACCATTTTTAAAAGATGTTTCCACACTAAAGTGGCATCTCTGCTACTGATCTTCTATTTTACATAAGTTGTTCTCATCCTTTTGTTGTTTCAGTCTTTGAAATCACAGTGTTTTATGATAGGGAATGCTCCAAAAGGCAACTTGCAGGATGATTGCTGTATAAAAAGGCTAAGCTTGAAATAATGCCGATTAATGCCACTGATTTCCCAGAAATGTCTCCACTTTGTTCTGTACACATTTGCCTTTTGAATCTATCCCACTAGGAATTTTGTCTCTGGCTTTGGTGTTCTAATCTTCTGTTATCACTTTGACAATGCAGGTTGCTAACTTTCACAAAAAATGTCTGAAAGTCATGGGAAAGCTTGTCTTTTGGGCTGCATTAATGGGATTGTGGTGTGACAGTTAGTAGGAAGAATGATTGCATTGGGAGAGTGAGTGATTATTTTAACTAGTTAAATGCAAGCATTGGAAGAAAATGATATTCAACAAAGATGAGAGTATTCTGAAGTTGACTTCATTTTTTTGTTTTAATTTTAGGATGAATATTCACAATGACCCTCTGTTTGGAATTCACTGTGAATTTCTTCTCTTTCAGGAACTAAGTACGTGTGTGCAGAAGTTGAAACGACTTATCATTTCACTTGAAAAAGTCCACCAAAAATATTTTCACAATTGGGAAGAAAAGTAGAAATTTGTTTTTTTTATGATTAACTACTGAGCAAAGTTAAACATAGTATATAAATACAGTATTTTCTTTCTCAAAATATTGCCAAAAGTGGTGTAATTCACAACTATTCAAAGGCAGGAAGATTGAATTTCAGAATCTTTATTAAGTTGAGAAATTGTACAAGAACTCAAATTTTCCCTCTTTGTTATTAATTACAGAAGGGTTCTCTGATTGCTACAATTCTTCAGGTCCAATGTCTTGAAATTACTTCAGCCCATGATTAAATACATCAAGCATTAAGGTATCAGCCAACAGTCCTCCTGTCATATTGGTGCCAAGCACAGGCAGACTACAGAGGTCTGCAGGAGGTGTCCAGTCCAGATTCTCATAAATAAGAAGGATCTTGTGAAAATCTAGAATGAAATATATTTGTTTTATGAAAACAATTAAGTTTTTCAAATATTACAAAAAGAAAATATTTCAATTCTATGCATTAGTGTCTTTTGCACCCTTTATAATTGTTTGCTTATTAGTATTTAACAGTCTTTACTTAAACTTCAGAAGGTGTGAGAGCCATAGAAATATAATTTATGATATAGTTCAGGTTCACAAAATTGTGGAAGCTTTATGATAGTGTCAAATCATGAAAGAATGCCAGCATGTCACGAAACAGTTGCTTAATTTGAAGAAGTTTTATATCTTTAGTTTAAGTGGAAAACTATGAGTACAGGTGTATAAAGGGAGGTTAGCTTTGAAGAGTGCATGATGTACATGTGTGTGTGTTGGCTA
The DNA here is from genome assembly GCF_003668045.3 of Cricetulus griseus. Lineage (NCBI taxonomy): Eukaryota > Metazoa > Chordata > Mammalia > Rodentia > Cricetidae > Cricetulus > Cricetulus griseus. The sequence goes on from NC_048604.1 coordinate 46,963,804, forward strand.
TCACACTTAACCCCACCAATATTTAATTAAAGCATGCTGACCAAACAATTTACTCCTTTTTATGATTTTAATTTCCATTTTATGTCAGTTTACTTGTGTATAATATAAAAACATTTTCTTTTTTATTGAATATAGATTTTTTTCATACAAAATATTGTGATCATGATTTCCCTTTCCACATCTCCTGGAATAGCCTCCTCTATTTTCCTACCCATCTAACTCCATACCTTCTTTCTCCTGTTCTTTAGAAAACAAACAGAAAATAGAATAGAGCAAAACATAGAAGAAAGAAAGGAAATAAAATGACAATCAATCTCTCTCTGTCTCTCTGTCTCTGTCTGTCTCTGTCTCTGTCTCTGTCTCTCTCTCTCTCTCTCTCTCTCTCTCTCACTCAGACACACACACACACACACACACACACACACACACACACACACACACCAAGAAAATACAAAATCAGAAACAATGATATATAAGCAAAAGATAAGTAAGGGAAAACACAATGCTCCAACAAACTATTATGAGACAAAAATATCTTCTAACCTACAATTAAGGATTTTGATAGTCATGGGGTCTGCCCTTGATTTTGGAATATGGCTTGTATATCCAGTGAGACTGTATTGGAGAAAACTAATTTTTTCTTTGCAAGTGGATAATCAGTCAATGAATGTTTCTTGGTTGGAGATGGATGGCTCTGTCCACTCCTTCCTTTTTCCTGGGTCTTTATCTTGCTTGGATCTGTGGAGAAACTGTGCATGCTGCTACTATCTCTATGGGTTCCTAAGTATGGCAAACCTGTTGTGTCTGTAAGCCATTGATTTCTTCTACCTCTACAGGCTCTTACAGTGTCTCTGCCCTCTCTTCCACAAAATTCCCTGAGACGTGAGGGGGCAGGCTTAATGGAGGTACTTCAACTAGGACTGGGTAATCCATGGTCTGCCACTCCATCACAATGCCCAGTTGTGGATCTCTCTACTTGTTTCTATCTACTGCAATTTGAAGCTCCTTCTCTGAAAATGGCTGAGCTAGATACTGATTTATAGATACAGCCAAATGTTGCTAGTAGTCATTGTTGGGAGCTGCAGAGTAGCGCGCCTACAAGATGGCGCCGGTTTCCACCTTCCACCAGCCCAATGGTGAGTGCTCTCTGTGGTCAACAACTCCTAATTTGGTAAAGGCCACGTATCCTCTTAATTCTGCTTGGAGACAACCTATCCTGGTGCGCCACGTGGGGTTACGTGACTGGTAGTTGTAGGCTATATCAGGCCCCGTCTTCCTCTACCCGGGGCCACTCCCTGTAAATCAAATTTCCCGAGTAAAACTGTGAGAAGATTCCTCAGTGTTGCGTTGTTCTTGCTGGTCAAGGGTGGTCATGACAAGTCATTATATTGCTACATTTCTTTTGCAGAACAGTAGTGTTTGTTTGTTTCTTCCCTAGATCTATGGATGGAGGACTTGGGCAGTCTATGGGGCCACTGGCAGTGGAGCTAGTATTTATGCCTGGTACATGAACTGGCTTTTTGGAGCCCATTCAATATGGAGGGATACTCTCTCTAGTCTAAACACAAGGGGGAGGGCCTGGGTCCTGCCCCAAATGATATGGTGACAGGTGATCCCCCATGAGAGGCCTCACCCTCTCTTAGCAATGGATGCGGGGTGGAATGGGGAGATGGTGGTGGAAATGGGAGGACAGGAGAGAAATGGAATTGGGATTGGTATGTAAAATAAGATAGTTTTGAATTTAAATGAAAAAAATAACTAAAAGAGAGTTTATTTGGGCTAATAATTCTAAAGGGAGATGTGTCTATCATTTCTGGGAGGCACAGCAGCAGGAACATGAATCTGAAAGATCACATCTTCAACCCCAAAGACTAAACAGAAAGAACAAATTGAAGTGAGGCTATATATTCTCAGAGCCTGCCCCTAGTCATGTAGTTCCTCTAGCAAGGCTTCACTACTTCCTGAAAAAAAATACCACCCACTGGAGATTAAGTGTTCAAATACCTGACCCAATGAAAGACATTCTATACTCAAACCACAAGTGGAAACAAAGAGGTACCCAACAGCATTTCTTGCTAGTATATCTAAGTAAATATTTAAGGTCCAAATAATTACTTTACCTGATGCTTCTCTTCTCCCTATTGTGTCAGCTTTACTCCTTGAAATAATGAAAAAGTGTTTTCCTAACTAGAAATGTATTGCTTGTCTACAGGTGGTCTGAGCAAATAGGCTCAGTCAAAGATTGGCTTTTCACTTTCTTCATGGAAAATTAGAACTGCCTTTAACCAAGCCATTTTTTCCTATTACTCTAATGAATTATGTGGGGTTTTTTATGGGGATTTCATGGAATTCGTAAATGACTTGTGGTAGCACGGTCATTTTCCCCAATGTTAATGTTACCGATTCATCAGCATAGGATTCCTTCTCTTGTCTAATGTCTTCCTCTATTATTTTTATTGAGATATTTAAAGTCATAATTGTATACCTTTTTCACCTTTATGGTCAGGGATAGTCCTAAATATTTCTTGAGTGTGTTGAAATGGCAGTGTTTCCATAATCCCGTTTCCTCTGTGTTTATTGTTGGTATATAGAAACTTCTGAGGTTTATTGTGTATTAACTTTAAGGAAACGATTGAGATTTGCTTGTGGAATTTTGCTCTGTTTACTATCATGTCATTCAAATAGGGGAAGTTTTACTTCTTTTCTGATGATTTGTTTCCCTTTCATTTTCTTTTACTATCCTATTGCTCTAGCCAATTCTAAGCACTACAATGAAAAGGAATGAGAATAGTAAGCATCTCTGTTTCATTCCTGATTTTAATGGGATTCCTTCACTATGAGTTTGTCAATAAAAGCCTTCATTATGTTAAGATTTGTTTCCATAATTTTTAATATCTCTAGGACTTTTATTACAAAGTTACATTAAATTTTGTCAAAGGACTTTTCAGCATATGTTGATTGAAATGGTCATTTGATTTTTGTCTTTAAAAATTTTGATTTATTATATTTATTGTCTTGCATATGTTGCGACCATCATTGTATCTTTATAAGAAAGAAAAATTAATAATGGTAGATGATATTTTAAAAATTGTTAATTTAATTTTTACATTCCAATCCCAGTTTTCCATCCCTCCTCTCCTTCCACTCCTCTCACCTCCCATCTACTCCTCAGAGAGGGTAAGGCCTCCCCTAGGAAGTCTACTAAGTCTGCCCCATCATCCTGTTGAGACAGGACCAAGGCACCTCTCCAGCCCCTATGCTGCTGTGTCTACGCAAGATATCACCCCATATAGAATGGGCTCCACTAACTCAGTTTGTGGATTACTATTAGATCTTGGACCCACTTCCAGTGGCCTCAGATACTGTCCCAGTCACAGCATTGCCACCTATATTAAGGGAGTCTAGTTAGGTCTTATGCAGGTTCCCCATTGTCAAACCTGTGTCAGCGATCTCTTACTAGCTCAGGTCAGCTATTTCTGTGGGTTTACCCATCATGGTCTTGACTCCTTTTTTCATATTATCTCTTTCCCTCACTTTGATTGTACTCCAGGAGCTTGGCCCAATGGTTAGTTGTGGATTTTTGCATCTGATTCCATCTTTTTCTGAAAGACGGTTCTAGCTTCCCTGGGGTTGTGGAATGTAGGCTAGGTATCTTTTGCTTTATGTCTGGTATCCACTTATGAGTGAGTACATACTCTATTTTTCTTTCTGGTTTTCAGTTACCTCACTCAAGATGTTTTTTTTTTTTTATAGTTCTGCCCATTTGCCTGTGAATTTTAGGATGTCATTATTTTTTACTGCTGAGTAGTACTCTATTGTGTAAATATACCACATTTTCTTTATCCATTTTTCAGTTGAGGGGCATTTAGATTGTTTCCAAGATCTGGCTATTATGAATAATGTTGCTATGAATATAGTTGAGCAAATGCCCTTGTGGTGTGAATGTGCCTTCATTGGGTATATGCTCAAAAGTGATATTAAAGGGTATCGAGGTAGGTTGATTCCTAATTTTCTTAGAAATCTCCATACTGATTTCCACAGTGGCTGTACAAGTTTGGAGTCCCACCTGCAATGGAGGAGTGTTCCCCTTTCTCCATATCCTCTCCAGCATAAGTTGTCATTGGTGTTTTTGATCTTAGCCATTCTGATCTGTGTAAGATGGAATCTCAGAGTGGTTTTGATTTACATTTCCCCAATGACTAAAGATGTTGAGCATTTCCTTAAGTGTTTTTTTCTGCCATTTGTGATTGTTCTGTTGAGAATTCTCTGTTTAGATTTGTACTCCAGGTTTTGTATTTGATTATTTGGTAGTTTGATGTCTAGTTTCTTGAATTCTGTTTATATTTGGGATATCAGCCTTCTGTCAGATGGGGGGTTGGTGAAGATATTTTCCCATGCTGTAGGGAGTCCTTTTGTCTTGTTGGCCTGACTCTTTACCCAGATTTTCCATTTCCAGTACTCCATTAGTTTGTGTTTTCTTTATTACCTTTATTTCAGATTTCATGTCTTGAATTGTTTCCTTCACTTGTTTGATTGCTTTTCCTTAGTTTTCTTTAAGGGATTTGTCCATATCTTCCAATATTTTGTTTGTCTTTTCCTTCATTTCTTTAAAGGAATTTTTCCTTTCCACTCCAGGACCTCAATCATCCTCATAAAGTTATTTTTATATCTTTTTCTTCTACTTCATCTGTGTTGGGATATTCAAGTCTTGCTGTTGTAGCACCACTAGTTCCTAGTGGTGCTGTATTGCTCTTTATATTGTTCAGCGTGTTCTTACCTTGTTGCCTATACATCTCTTCTTCTAATATTTGTAGGTGGAACTTCTGCTTCAGGGGCTCTCTCTTTCTCCATTTGGTATATTTGGGGGCTGTGGCTCCATTGACCCCTTCTTCATATACAATTAGAGCAGTGAATGTTCCTCCTGGTGGAATTGGCCCCAATGTTCAGGTAGTCACTTCTTGAGATGCAAGTGGGGCAAGTGGGGCTATAGCTCCAGTGGATGATCTTACTGTTGGAGGTGGGGGCTGAAGGTCCAGTGATCATTGTAGTAGCTGGGTATCTCCAACTGAGAAATCCAGTGGATTCTGGCTGAGACACAGGTGCTCTTTCCCAGAGGAACTTTTTGAGACAATTTCTGGAAGGTACTGCTGGAAACCACTCCTGTCAATTCACCTGGCTATCACTCTTCAATTCTGAGCCTGGGGCTGGGGAACTCCCTCTGGCACTGCTCCCAGGTCTGGGGCTTATGGCTCCCTTGATGCTGCCAGGGGCCTGAATCTTGAACCTCTCTCTGATAATGATGCTCTTGGCCTGCAATTCAGGCCTACTACACTCCTCCCGGGTATGAGGCCTGTGGCTCCCTTGATGCTGCTACAGGCATGAAGCTCTGGCCTTCCTATGACACTACTTCCAGGCTGGGATTCGGGCCTCTCACTGAAGATACTCCAGGCCTGAAATTCAGGTCTACCTCTGATGCTGCTCCTGGATTTTGGTAGATGACCTTTTAATATGTTTAGTAAATATTGAGGGTTTTTGTATGTATATGCATCAGGATAGTTGGCTTTTTGTTGGTGGTATTGTGTCTTTATGTTTTTTTGTTAGAGCATTACTAGCATTTTAGAAGGAAGTTAGAATTGTTTTTTATTTTCTGTTTCCATTAAAAATCATTTAAGAAGTATTTTCTGCAGATATTCATTAAAAGCCTTGTAGAATTCTCCTGTGAATCCATCTGGGCCTTGGGTTTTTTTCAGTTGGAATGTTTTTGTTACTTATTGTATCTCCTTGTTTATTATTGCTCTTTTTATTTTGATACTTCTTGGTTTAAATTTTGTAGTTCAGATGAATCTAGAATACATTCTATTTCCTTTAGATTTTCTATCTTAAGTGATACAGAGTTTTAATTCATTCCCTTAACATGTTCTCAATTTCTCTGGTGTCTGCTATATTGTCTCCCTGTTCATCTCTGTGTCTGTCAATTTAGATGTTCTCTTTCTTTTCATTTAATATTTGGCTAAAGATCAGTTAATCTTATCTTCTCAAAGATCTACTGTTTCATTGCACCTTGTGTCTGAATGAGTATGGTGTTCCTCAATTGGGGGACGGTGTTTATTTTATGATCATGTATAATATCTGATCTATAACACTGAACTAGGATTATTCACCCTCATCTCTACCTGTAGTTTGAATATTTGTTCTTTCCATGATGTAGCATGGTTACAGCATGTTTCTTTCATATGCTTTTTTTCATATAGCCATCAAATTTTGTTATTTTACTTTGAAGTTCTGAGTTTTCTAATTGTGTTATAAAGTTTTTAAAGTTCACCTTTATATTAGCTTTGTTTTGTTTTATTATTTATATATAATAATATACTTCACAAATCCTAATATTCTCATTTCACTCAGCCATATATTTGTCTTTTCTTGGACTTATTTATTTATTGCTCTACTCTTTTAAGGTGAGTAAGATTTTTGTTCATTTCTTCTTTAAACTTCTTAAATTCTTTGGTCATGTTCATTATCCTTTCATACTCTGTGTCCTAATTCTCATGGAGACTATTTCTATAGTACTGGTTTGTTTTCTGAAGGTTTGTATATGGCCTTGACCTTACAACTCTTTTGTTTTGCTTATGTAACCTGAACATGTGGACTTATTTCTTTAGCTATATGTCTAATATGAGGTCCTGTATGTTGAAGAACTGGCTAGTACAGGAGCCTTATATCTAGACCTAGGTTTTTGAGTTTGCAGATGGTGTAGGTAGGCTTGCTTCCAAAACTCACCATGGGAAACCAGCATGAGAGCTGTTAATATGTAGTTTGGGAAACTTATTATTTTTTAAAGAAACTTAAAATATTGCTAGAATTAAGCAGGCAGATGGGGAGGATAAAGCAAAAAGCAACAGCATCAATAATAAGAATAAGAATTAACAACTAATCTCAGTAGTAAAGGATAAGAAAAATAATTCAGGATGTCCATGCAGTCCAGATTCATTTTTTTTCTCGGTGCTTTATTATTCAGGCACCTCCAGAATAGGCAATATTTTTGTGTGTTACTCTGATGACTAAGACCTTAGATACCTATGCAACCTTCAAATACTCTGGCATGAAGAAAAAAATATAATAGAAAATTGTTTGCACAATTATGGTAAGTTTTACCAGAGTAAAGGCCCACTGTAATAGTATAGAACTGTGCAGAGAAATGAAGGAACAGTGAATCTTGGGGAGAGGGGAGGTTAGGGGTCTGGGAAGAGTGGAGGGAGGGCATGTTGCAATTGGGATGTATTGTATGAAGAATAAATAAAAAAGAATAAATTTTCACAGGAGATAATGATTTAGTTAGAAGTTCGATAAAATGAATAAACTATAGTAAATTATCATCCAGGTGCATAAAATTTTTCATTAAGCATGGAATTTAAGTGAAGTGAATAGTCAATGTGGAGACAGTGACCAGAGCAACTTCATTATGACATGAAGGAACTGTAGCAACATGTGGGAGCACAAAGAGTTTGAAAGGATTATATAACTGATGGGTTAATGGATAAATGAAAGGAATTTATAAATTTGTCACATGTTTAATTCAGTAAAAGTTAGAATTATGAAATAGAATGCAGCCAATCAGTAGTGATTTAAGGTTTGTTGTGCAACTCTTAGAAGGTAGAATTAACATAGTAAAAATGGCAATCCTTCCAAAAGCAATCTATAGATTCAATGCAATCCCCATCAAAATCCCAACACAGTTTTTCACAGGCATTGAAAGAACAATACTCAACTTTATATGGAAAAATAAAAAAACCAGGATAGCCAAAACAACTCTTTATAATAAAGGATCTTCTGGAGGCATCACCACCCCCGACTTCAAGCTCTAATATAGAGCCATAGTTCTGAGAACAGCTTGGTATTGGCACAAAAATATACAGATAGACCAATGGAATCGAATTGAAAACCCTGATATTGACCCACGCACCTACGAATACCTTATTTTTGACAAAGGTGCTAAATCTATATAATGGAAAAAAATAACATCTTCAACAAATGGTGCTGGTACAATTGGATTCGGACATGCAGAAAATTGCAGATAGATCCATACCTGTCACCTTGCACAAAACTTAAGTGCAAATGGATCAAAGATCTCAGCATAAATCCAGCCACACTGAATCTCCTAGAAGAGAAAATGGGAATTACCCTTGAACAAATTGGCACAGGAGACCGCTTCCTGAACATTACACCAGTAGCACAGACACTGAGGTCTGCAATTTATAAATGGGACCTCCTGAAACTGAGAAGCTTCTTCAAGGCAAAGGAAACAGTCAGTAGTACAAAACGACCACCCACAGAATGGGTAAACATCCTCACTGATCCCACATCGGACAGAGGACTGGTTTCCAAAATATATAAGGAGCTCAAGAAGCTAGCCACCAAAACAACAAACAATGAAATTAAAAAGTGGGGTGCAGAACTAAATAGAGAATTCTCAACAGAGGAATCTGAAATGGCTGAAAGACACTTAAGAAAGTGCTCAAAATCATTGGCCATCAGAGAAATGCAACTCAAAACAACTCTGAGATACCACCTCACACCTGTCAGAATGGCTAAAATCAAAAATACCAATGACAATCTATGCTGGAGAGGATGTGGAGAAAAAGGAACACTCCTCCATTGCTGGTGGGAGTGCGAACTTGTAAGACCACTCTGGAAATCAGTATGGCAGTTGCTCAGAAAAATGGGAATCAGTCTACCTCAAGATCCAGCCATTCCTCTCTTGGGTATATACCCAAATAGTGCATGTTCATACAACAAGGACATATGTTCAACCATGTTCATAGCAGCATTGTTTGTAATAGCCAGAACCTGGAAGCAACCTAGATGCCCCTCAACTGAAGAATGGATTGAGAAAATGTGGTACATTTATACAATGGAGTACTACTCAGCAGAAAAAAGCAATGGAATCTCGAAATTCCAGGCAAATGGATGGAACTAGAAGAAACTATCCTGAGTGAGGTAATCCAGTCACAAAAAGACAAACATGGTATGTACTCACTCATATATGAAATTTAGACATAGAGCAAAGGATTACCAGCCTATAATACTCTTCACCAAAGAAACTAGGAAATATGAAGGACTCTAAGGGATAAATGGTCCCCAGGAATGGAAGTGGCATGAACTCCTGAACTAATTGAGAGCATGAGGGGGAACGAGCTGCTACAATAAGAGCAAGAGAAGAGGAGTAGAGGAGAGGAAATGGAGGGGCAGAAATATTGAGTTGGGGGAAGAAAAGAGGAAAGAGAGCAGGATGAGAGATACCATATCAGTGGGAGCCACTATAGGTCGGAGAAGAGATCTGGAACCAGGGAGATCTCCAGAGACCTACAAGGATGACACGATCTGACAATCCAGGCAATGGTGGAGAGGATAACCTAAAAGCCCTTCCCCTAAAATGAGATTGATGACTTCTCTTTATGCCATCCTAGAGCCCTCACCCAGTGGCTGATGGAAGAAGAGACAGACATCCACAGATATACACTGAGCTGAAATCGGGAATTTAGTTGAAAAGAGGGAGGAATGAAGAACGAAGGGGTCTGTACCAGGTTGGAGAAACCCACAGGAACAGTTGGTCTGAACAAGGGAGAGTACATAAACCCCAGATGTTGTCCAGGAGGCCAGTACAAGACTGATCCAGACCCCTGAACATGGATGTCAATAAGGAGGCCTCTGCACTCCAGGGAGCCTCTGGTGGTGGATTAGTATTTTTCCCTGGTGTAAGAAGGGACTTTGAGAGCCCATCGCACATGAAGGGTTACACTCTGGCCCTGGACACATGGGGAAGGGCCCAGGACCAGCACAGGAAGATTTGGTGGACTTTGCATTGCCCCAGTTGAGGGTCCTAACCTGCCTGGGGAGTGGTGGGTGGATGGGGTAGGGGCTGGGCTGGGAGTGGGAGAGGCTGGATGGGAGTGAGGGGAGGGAGAGGGAGAGGGAGAGGGAGAGGGAGAAGGGACTTGAAACAAGCTTGTTCCCTTACTAGAACTAATAAATAAATTAAAAAAAAAAAAGAAAAAAAAGTTACTTTGAAAGACTCTAAAATCTGCCTTTTGAAGATGTTAGGTAAAGAACAAGCAGTGCTCTTCCTTGTTTCATTTTATATCTGGTTAATATTTAGTTATATTCTTTCATGTGGATGGGCAGATAGCTAAGCAAGTAGGAACACTTACTACTCTTGCAAAGGACCTAAGCTCAATTCCCAGCACCCATGTTGAGACTTACAATTGACTGTAACTCAAGTTCCAGGGTATACAACAACTTCTTATAGCCTCCATGGGTACCAGGAATACACATGGCACAGATAGTTTTATCCTGAAAAACATCCATAAATATAAAATAAAATAAATGAATCTTGTTGATGATCCCTGGGCAGGGTTTGCCAGGGTGGGCAGATGGAAGTTGGGCCCAAGGCAGGGGCTGAAGAAGCTCACCTCTGCACTCTCTGCACTCTGTAGGGGACAGATCTTCGACAGGGCAGCTCAACCCCTGAGGACCAAGCAACCCAGGGTCTGCTGACATCTCTTCACCAGTGCTGCTCTCACACACCCGGAGAGCCAGTGCCTCAGAGCTGTTTGCACCCAACTTGAAACCCATCAGAGTATCAAAGTCAATTGCACACACCTGAAGAGAACACAGGACCCATACACATCAGGAAAGGAAGTGACACCAATTGTACTCACTGGAACAAGAGATAGGAAGACTTATAAGAACACATCCAACAACAGGGAAACCAATATGACACCACCAGAGTCTAGGGACTCTACACCAGTAAGACATGAACATCTCAACACAGAAGAAGCAGAAAAGAGCAACCTTAAAAACAACTTCATGCAGATGATAGAGAACCTAACAAAGGAAATCAGAAAATCCTTCAGAGAAATGGAAGAAAAGACAAACCAAAATATCCAAGAAATCAAGGAAAGCAAAAAAAGCCAAGAAAATACAATTAAACAGCTGAAGGAAACAGCTCAGGACCTGAAAACTGAATTAGAGACAATAAAGAAAACACAAACTGAGGGAATGCTGGAAGTAGAAAAGCTGAGTAAACAATCAGGAACCACAGATGCAACCATAACAAATAGAATAAAAGAGATAGAAGACAGAATCTTAGATGTTGAAGACAAACTAGAGGAAATAAACTCGTCAAGCAAAGAAAATCTGAAGTCTAACAAATCCATAACACAGAATATCCAGGAAATATGGGACACTGTGAAAAGACCAAACCTAAGGATAATAGGTATAAAAGAAGGTGAAGAAACCCAACTCAAAGGTGCAGAAAACATATTCAACAAAATCATAGAAGAAAACTTTCCCAACCTAAAGAAAGTCATGTCAATGAAAGTACAAGAAGCCTACAGAATGCCAAATAGAGTGGACCACAAAAGAAGGTCCCCTTGTCACATAATAATTAAAACACCAAACGTACAGAATAAAGAAAAAATATTAAGAGTATCAAGGGAAAAATGCCAAGTAACATACAAAGGCAAACCTATCAGAATTACACCAGATTTCTCCATGGAAACTCTGAAAGCTAGAAGGACCTGGATAGATATTCTACCAACTCTGAGAGCACATGGATGCCAGCCCAGACTACTATATCCAGCAAAGCTTTCAATCACTATAAATGGAGAAAACAAGATATTCCACACACACACACACACACACAAAAAAAAAAAACAGATTTAAACAATATGTAACCACTAATCCAACCCTACAGAAAGTACTGGAAGGAAAACTCCAACCTAAGGAAATTAACTACATTCGCATAAACATAGGCAATAGATAATCCCACTCTACAAAAACACAAAATAAAAGGCAGGGTAAATCCACATATAATACCAGTACCAACAACAAACCCAAACCAAACAAGAATAAACACTGAATGGTACTTAATTTCCCTCAATATTAATGGTCTTAACTCGCCTATAAAAAGACACAGGCTAACAGATTGGATACAAAGACAGAATCCATCCTTTTGTTGCATACAAGAAACACACCTGGAATTCAAAGACAGACATTACCTCAGAGTAAAGGGTTGGGATAAGATACTCCAATCAAATGGACACAAGAAACAAGCCAGGGTAGCTATCCTTGTATCTAACAAGATAGACTTCAAACTAAAATCAATCAAAAGAGATGAAGAAGGTTATTTCAAATTCATCACAGGAAAACTCCATCAGGAAGAAGTCTCAATTCTAAACATCTATGCCCCAAATACAAAGGTACCAACATTCATAAAAGAAACATTATTAAAACTCAAATCACAAATAAGGCCTCACACAGTTATAGTGGGAGACTTCAACACCCCACTCTCACCACTGGACAGGACCACCAGACAGAAACTTAACAAAGAGACAAAGGAACTAACTGAAGTTATGACCCAATTGGGATTAACAGACATTTATAGAACTTTCTATCCAAACACAAAAGAATATACCTTCTTTTCAGCATCACATGGAACCTTCTCAAAAATCGACCACATTCTCGGCAACATAGGAAACCTCAACAGGTGCAAAAAATTGGAATATTCCTATTGTGGGAAATTACCAATAGGGAGTCAGGTAGAAATATAAGGGTATTTAATAGGGAAAAGCCTTACTTACAGAGCAACCTAGCCAGCTGGCATGGTAGAGGTCTGTACAGCAAGAAGCAAAGAGAAACCGAAACCGCAAACGCAGTCCCACTACATCACTCTGACCATGCCCTCACAAGCCTGGTCAGGCACACCTGTAGCCAGCTCCTAAGAAGGTGTGGCTACAGCTTTTCCTACATATTCCCCTGTGTCTTATCAGTCAACCATGCTTTAAAGTTAGAAATCAAAACAAATAAAAGTGCAAAATACCTACCAACTCATGAAAAATAAACTACAGGCAATTGCAACATTACTGGATCAAGGAAGAAATAAAGAAATTAAAGACTTCCTAAAATTCAATGAAAATGTTGACACAACATACCCAAACTTATGGGACACATTGAAAACAGTACTAAGAGGAAAGTTCATGCCTCTAAGTGCTAGCATGAAGAAACTAGAGAATAGCCCCACCAAAGATTTGATATCACAGCTGAAAGCTCTAGAAAAAATGGAAGCAAATTCACCCTGGAGGAGCAGATGCCAGGAAATAATCAAACTGAGGGCAGAAATCAATAAAGTCGAAACAAAGAAAACAATTCAAAGAATCAATATAACAGAGAGTTGGTTCTTCCAGAAAATCAACAAGATAGACAAACCGTTATCCAAACTAACCAAAAGGCAGAGAGAGATCATGCAAATTAACAAAATCAGAAATGAAAAGGGGGACATAACAATGCACACTGAGGAAATCCAGAGAATCTTCAGGTCATACTTTGAAAACCCGTACTCCACAAAATTTGAAAATTTAAAGGAAATGGACAATTTTCTGGATGGTTATTACTTACCAAAATTGAATCAAGAAGAGATAAACAACTTAAACAGACCTAAAACCTCTAAGGAAATAGAAGCAGGCATCAAAAGTCTCCCAACCAAAAAAAGAATAGGGCCAGATGGATTCACTGCAGAATTCTACCAGAAATTCAACAAAGTGCTAATACCAATACTCCTGAAATTGTTCCACAAAATAGCAGCAGAAGGGACATTGCCAAACTCTTTTTTCGAGGCTACAATAACCTTGATACCCAAGCCCCATAAAGACACAACTAAGAAAGAGAACTACATACCAATATCCCTCATGAATATTGATGCAAAAATTCCCAATATAATCCTGGCAAATTAAATACAAGATGATACCAGAGAAATCATTGAACATGATCAAGGAGGCTTCATCCCAGGGATGCAATGATGGTTCAACATACGAAAATCCGTCAATGTAATCCACCATATAAACAGACTGAGGAAAAAAAAAAACACATGATCATCTCACTAGATCCCGAAAAAGCCTTTGACAAAATCCAACACCCCTTCATGATAAAGGTCTTGGAGAAATCATGGATAAAAGTAACATACCTCAACATAATAAAAGCAATATACAGCAAGCCAACAGACAACATCAAATTAAATGGAGAGAAACTCAATCCAATTTCTCTAAAATCGGGTACAAGACAAGGCTGTACAATCTCTCCATACCTCTTCAATATTGTCCTTGAAGTCCTAGATAGAGCAATAAGACAAAAAATGGAGATCAAGGGAATACAAATTGGAAATGAAGAAGTCAAACTCTCACTATTTGCAGACGATATGATAGTCTATATTAGTGACCCGAAAAACTCTACCAGGGAACTCCTACAGCTGAAAAACACCTTCAGCTAAGTGTCAGGACACAAGATTAACTTGAAAGAATCTGTAGCCCTACTATATACCGATGACATATTGGTGGAGAAAGAAATCAGAGAAACATCACCCTTTACAATTGCCACACACAACATAAAATACCTTGGGGTAACACTAAACAAATTGTGAAAGACCTGGACCATAAGAATTTTGAGTCTCTAAAGAAAGAAATTAAAGAAGATACCAGAAAATGGAAATGGAATGCTCTTGGATAGGTAGGATCAACATAGTAAAAATGGCAATCTTGCCAAAAGCAATCTACAGATTAAATGCAATCCCCATCAAAATCCCAACACAATTCTTCACTGACCTTGAAAGAACAATTCTCAACTTTATATGGAGAAACAAAAGACCCAGAATAGCCAAAACATCCCTATACAATAAAGGAACATCTGAAGGCATCACCATCCCTGACTTCAAAGTCTATTACAGAGCTATAGTCCTAAAAACAGCTTGGTATTGGCACAAAAATAGACTGGTAGACCAATGGAATAGAATTGAAAACCCTGATACTAACCCACACCCCTATGAACACCTGATTTTTGACAAACAATCCACATTTATACAATGGAACAAAGAGAACGTCTTCAACAATTGGTGCTGGCATAACTGGTTGCAGACATGTAGAAGACTGCTGTTAGACACAAGCCTATTGCCTTGCACAAAACTTAAGTCCAAATGGATCAAAGATCTCAACATACATCCAGCTACACTGAACCTAATAGAAGCCAGAGTGGGAAATACCCTTGAATTAATTGGTACAGGAGCCTGCTTCCTGAACATTACACCAGTAGCACAGACACTGAGGTCAACAATTGATAAATGGGACCTCCTGAAACTAAGAAACTTCTTTAAAACAAAGGAGACAGTCAGCAAGACAAAAAGAGCAGCTGACAGACTGGGAGAAGATATTCACCAACCCCACATCTGACAGAGGGCTGATGGCCAAAATATACAAAGAATTCAAGAACCTAGTCCCCCAAACACCAAACAACCCAATTAAAAAGAGGGGTACAGAACTAAATAGACAATTCTCAATAAAGGAATCTAAAATGGCCGAAAGACACGTAAAAAACGTGTTCAACATCCTTAGCCATCAGGGAAATGCAAATCAAATCAACTCTGAGATACCATCTTACTCCTGTCAGAATGGCCAAAATCAAAAACACCAATGACAGTTTATGCTGGAGAGGATGCAGAGAAAGAGGACTCCTCCACTGCTGGTGGGAGTGCCAACTTGTACAGCCACTGTGGAAATCAGTGTCGCGACTCCTCAAAAAAACGGAAATCAGTGTATCACAAGATCCAGCAATTACACTCTTAGGCATATACCCAAAAGTATCACATTCATACAAGAAGGATATGTGTTCAACGATGTTCATAGCAGTACTATTTGTAATAGCCAGAAACTGGAAGCAGCCTAGATGTCCCTCACCGAAGAATGGATAGAGAAAATGTGGTAGATTTACACGATGGAGTACTACTCAGAGGGAAAAAAAAACAATGGAATCTTGAAATTTGCAGGAAAATGGATGGAACTCGAAGAAACCATTCTGAGCGAGGTAACCCAATCACAAAAAGACAAACATGGTATGTACTCATTCATATGCGGATTTTAGACATAGTGTAAGGATTACCAGCCTACAATCCACACTGCCAGAGAAGCTAATAAACAAGGAGTTCCCTAAGAGAGACATACATGGTCCCCTGGAGAAGGGGAGAGGTTCAAGATCTGCTGAGCAAATTGGGAGCATGGAAATGGGGGGGGGGCTAGGAGAATGAGAAGGGGAGAAGAAGAGGGATGCCGAGGACATGAGGGAGCAGAAAAATATGAGTCTTGGAAAGAATACACGATAACAAGAATGGAGATATCATAATAGAGGGAGACATTTTTGGTTTACAGAGAAATCAGTCACTAAGAAAATGTCTGGACATCTACAAAGATGACACTAGCTAACTATCTCATCAACGGTGGAGAGACTACCTTAAATGCCCTCCCTTCATTATGAGATTGATGACTGACTTATATGCCTTCATCCAGCAGCTGGTGAATATAGAAGCAGACACCCATAACTAATCACGGATCTGAACTGGAACCCAGAATCAGAGAAGGACCAATGAAGAGCACAGAAGTCCAGACTAGGCTGGTGAAACCCACAGAAACAGCCGCCCTGACCATCCGAGAACTCTTGCTCCCCAGTCTGATAGCTGGAATACCAGCATGGGACTGATCCAGACCCCAAGAACATGGGTTTCTGTGAGGAAACCTCAGAAATCTATGGGACCTCCTGTAGAAACCCAGTATTTATCCCTAGTATAGATGTGGACTTTGGGAGTCCATTCCATATAGAGGAATACTCCCTGAGCCAAGAAACATGGGGGTGGTCCTAGGCCCTATCCCAAAGGATACGAAGTACTCTGATGACACCCTATGGAAGGCCTCACCATCCAGGGGGAACAGAAAGGATATGTGATAGATAGGATTTTAGTTAGGGGAGTAGGGGAGGACTGGTGGGAGAAGGGAACTGGTATTGTCATGTAAAACAATCCTATTTCTAATTCAAATAAATAGTTGGAAAAAATAAATAAATAAATTTTGAAAATTTCATAGAACCATGGTATTCCTGAGAAGCTATTGCTTTGTTATATGGTTTCTAAACAATCTGAAAATGTTTAGAACATCATAGAATCATTTAAAACCTGGTCCACATTATGCATCAGTTTTTACATTTATGAAAGTTATAATCGAGAATGGCACATGTCTAAAACAGTGCAGCATACATGAAAATAAAAATATTTAATCCTGAAATCAATGTTTGCCTTGTGGTGAAAGTTCAGTTAACATTTAAAAATTTTAGGTAGTCTATGAATTAGCATCCTATATTCTGTGTTAGCTCTTTTTCTTCTGTGTGATAGATACCATGACCCAGGCAACATGTAAAATATTTTAATTTGGCTTACAGTTCTAGTGTGATAATAATGAGTGTTGGCAAAGCAGAGACATAGAAGCAAGCAACTTGCATGATGAAGCAAGAACCTGAGAGCTCACATTTTAACCTGCAATCAAAGAGTGAACTGGGAGTGAAAGGAGACTTTAAGCTATGCAAGTGTGCCTCCAGTGATTTCCTCCTCCATAAGAAAATTGCTTATAAACGTCCTCAAACTGTGCAACCAACCAGGGACCAGAATTCATATACCCAAGACATGTTTTAAATTCAAACTACTACAATTTGCTCCCTGCCCACCTTAATTATATAAAAGTCAATAGAGTCTTTCAAAGACTGTTCAAAAGTCCAGTCTCTTCTGAGAGTCAAGGTAAGTTCATAATTGTAACCCTCTATGAAATCAAAAAGCAAATTACATGTGTGAAGCTTATACAGGCACATAATGTACATCACCATTACAAAATGGAGGGAATGGAGACGTTGTGGGCAAACAATGGACCAAAGCAAGACTGGAATCTATAGAGCAAACTCCAAATCTTGCAGTTCTACATTTAATGCCTAATACTTTAATTTCAAAGGGCTCAGATGCCTTTAAGTTGACATGATTATTGTGTTTGCCAATCTTTTCATTGGGATGGTTTGACTTTCTGTGTACAGTTTACCTTGATAAATATCCTGCACCTCTGTTGTATCCAATATCTTGTGATCTCCATTGTCAATCAGGCTTCATTTTCACAGCTTCTTGCAATATTATCTCAGGGCCTCTTATGCTTAATGCAGGGAGTCCCATACCACAGTACATCTGATCTTTGTAGCTCTTTGAAACCCTTGGGGAAGATGCTATGACCACTTTACTTTTCATGCTTCATCATTCTAAAACTGGCACCATGTGGAAGATACTGTCAATTTTGGTGGCCATTTTAAGATAGACCCCTGCAGTCTTGAATCATTGCTGCAGCAATTTTACATTTAGTTTCTCACAGTGAGCAGAAGACTCCTTGGGTCTTTTTCTTTTAGAAGATGGGTTCTGTTTAGGGTCATGCCTAGAAGACCCCATTTCTTTCACTCCCATATAAATCAGATTTCCACTTAATGACACTAATCTTAACAACTACAGCTTTCTTCTAGCACAAGCTTTGACTGAAACATTAATCGTGCCAGTGTCCTTATCCCCTCCAAACTGTCCATTTTATATTTCTTTCTCTCCCACATGATTGTTTTTATTGTAGACTTGCATGGAGTGATTACTAATAATCATGTGACAGAGTGAACTTTAGGATGTCTTGATATCTTATCCACAAAAGGAAAGAAATTAGTTTGTTACTTTTAAATTTAGCCCCTGGAATTATCTTAGAACATGGGAAGAAATAAGCAACAATTATGCCTCAAATATCATACAAATGATTTCTAGCTCTATTGCTAATAATGTTCCCCTATAAAACCTCTTGAGCTGATTCTCCATTGACTGCTTTGCTCTCAATACAATCAACTTTCATGATCTACCTAGGATGACTCATTATACCTGCTTACAGTTCTCAACTGCTTTCCTAGTCCAAAGTTCCAGAATATTCCAAAGTTATTTTGAAAGACAGTGTGGTAATGTCCATAACAGGAAAACCTACTCCCTCATAGTAAATTCTAGTACACTCTGTTCTATTGAATAAGCTAGGATTAGCATGAGACTTTAAATTCTCAAAGGGCATACTCATTGACTACTTCTTTTAGCAAGGCCACATCTCCTAAACATCCTCAAATAGTACCAATAACTCAGGATCAATTATTCAAATGCCTGAGACCATGGGGGATATTCCTCATTCAACTACCACATATGCCTACACATACAACACAACAGCATTATTTAAATTTGATTTTTATTATTAATTAATATTTTACTCAAAACTTTAAAAGCTGAATATACACATTATAGTTATCTGTCTATCTATCTATCTATCTATCTATCTATCTCTCTATCTATCTATCTATCTATCTATCTATCTATCTATCATCTATCTCATCATATACTATTTTCCTCAGGGATAAGCTAGAGAGTATTAAAACTCATGAATACTTCATGCCATCCAGAGTTTATATAACAGATAAAACTGAGGATTATTATATTAGAATATTATTTTACTAAGTAGAATTATTGATTTGTGTTTCTTTTCCTAGCACTATTCTATAGGAACAAAGAAAATCTTCTAAAAATCAAACATCAACTCAAATAAAAATTTCTGAAATATAACTCTAGATCCATGCAAGGGCATGTGTCAAATTTAAAGATCAATTAGTAGCTAAAATGTGGCTCTAAATATTATTGTGGCATAGATGCATTACATATATATATACACATTATAGTGTATATAATACATTATATATACACATTATACAGTATAATACATTATACAGTATATATACACATTATACAGTATATATATATATATACTGTATGAACACTTTGATTATGGTTGAGACATTGGCATAGTTCTGGTTTTATTTAATAGTACAGATACACTCTAAATTTTATGTTGCTGGCAGTTTTATATTATCATCTGTGTCTAATTGTATATTATTTATATTTATTTTTACTTTTGGGAGCCATTTTAGAATTACTACTTAGTTTCTGTATATCTTCCCAGTGTAAGCTACTATAACCTGATTACGCCTTACTTTTTGTGGTAGTTTGAAAGTAATTGGCCCCATAATCTCATAGGGAGTAACACTCTTAGGAAATGTGGCTTTGTTGGAGTAGGTATGGCCTTGTTAGAGGAAGTGTATCACTGTGGGGGCAGGCTTTGAGGTTTCCTAGGCTCATGATACTGCCACATGTCTCAGTCAACTTCCTATTGCCTGAAAGATGTAGGACTCTCAGTTACATCTGAATGTACACCACCATGCTCTCTGTCATGATGATAATGGACTGAATCTCTGAAACTGTAAGCAAGCCACTCAGCCCAATTAAATGTTTTCTTTGTAAGAGTTGTCATGGTCATGGTGTCTCATCATAGCAATAGTATCCCTAACTAAGATACTTTCTTACTGTGTCACATGAAGTGCAAGAATAAACAGCTAAATTAGAAACCATCTTGAGTGAGGTAACCCAGTCACAAAAAGAAAAAAAATGGTATGTTCTAACTCATATATGGATTTTAGACATAGAGTAAAGGAGTACCAGTCTACAATCCACACTGCCAGATAAGCTAGGAAACAAGGAGGACCATAAGAGAGACATACATGGACCCCCAGACAAGAGGAAAGGGACAAGATCTCCTGGGCTAATTGGGAGAATGGGGGAGGGGAGAGGGAGCTAGAAAAATGAGAAGGGGAGAAGGGGAAGGGAGAGGAGGACATGAGAGAGCAGCAAGATCTCATTAGGGGAATAATAGAGAGCAAGAAAAGATAACCATAATAGAATCATTACAGGTTTAAAGAGAATTCTGGCACTAGGGAAATGTCCAGAGATCTACAAGTTTGACCCCAACTAACAATCTAAGTAATAGTGGAGAGGCTACCTTAAATGCCTGTCTTCAATAATGAAATTGGTGACTACCTTATATGTCATCCTAGAGCCTTAATTCAGTAGCTGATGGAAATAGAAGCAGACACCCACAGCTAAACACTGAGCTGAACTCTTGAATCCAGTTGCAGAGAGGGAAGAGTGATGAGCAAAGGGGTCAAGATGAGGCTGGAGAAACCCACAGAAACAACTGACCTGAACAAGAGGTTTCACATGGACCCCAGACTGATAGCTGGGAAACCAATATAGGACTGTTCCAAACCCCCTGAACGAATATATCAGTTTGGAGGTCTGTTTAATTTATGGGGCCTCTGGTAGTGGATCAGTATTTATCCCTAGTACACAAATGTATTTTGGGACCACAATCCACATAGTGGGATACTTTCTCAACCTAGACACACGGGGGAGGGTCTAGGCCTTGATCCAAATGATATGACAAACTTGAAGATCCACCATGGAAGGCCTTACCCTCTCTGGGTTGCAGAAATGGGATGGCTTAGGGAGTCAGGGGGGCATGGGAGGAGGGTAGGGAGAAGGAACTGGGATTGACACGTAAACGATGTTTCTTTCTAATTTAAATTTTTTAAAGAAAAAAAATAATAGACCGGAGGGGGAAGAAAAACAAAGAGGCTAAATATAAGAACAGAGAACATTGCCCTTGGTGGCACATGACTTTAATCCCAGTATTCAGGAGGCAGAGGCAGGTGGATCTCTGTGAGTTCAAAGCCAGCCTGGTCTATAGGGCATGCTTCAGGACAGGCTCCAAAGCAATACAGAGAACACCCCTAAATTAAATAAATAAAATAAAAAATAAACAGAAAACATTTTGATCCAAATTTTACAAACTCTCCTCGTTATTCTACCTTTTATTTTCCTCCCACTTTCATTCTACTTGGTAAAATAATCTATAGTAATCAAGACAGTCATAGAAATAATCATATTAATTGCTATTAATAATTGAATATACACAATTTTAATATATGTTTTACAATATACATACTATACCTCTGATTTTAATGTATATATTAGTGTCCCTAGATTATGAATAAAAAGAAAAACAAGAGTATATAGTAGACATATTACTTAGTTTCCCCAATGTCAAATTTTCAGATTGGTAATTATGAACCAGTAAAGTTTTATTCACATGTTCATAATCACTTTGCCTTGAGGACATTAAACATCCTTCTCACTTATTTCTTCCCCCTATTTCTGAATATTTTTGTTTGATTTAGATTACTGATTGTAAAACTATGATCTAAAACAAAGATAGAGCCAAAAAGTAAAATAATAAACAACCAAAAACATACCTGATATATTGCTTTAGTAAAATTTTGAATCATGAAAATTTGGTTCACAGCAAGTTCACAGATGATTTCTTACATAGTTATAGCATTTGCAAGCCTCTCTTTCTCTGCTATTGTTTACATATATATGAATACATGTACATATGTGTGTGTTAAATATAATTTTTATGCTTATAAAAATAGCAGACTCTAGGTTCAGTAGACATAATATGAAGGGAAGTATATTTATTTACAATTTGCAGACATAGGTGAATTCACAATTTTTCTTTTACTTTTGGGTAGGTTTGTGTCTGAACTGCTGATTCATATTTTCTCTTACAAAATTTATAGAAAGTATTTGTTAAATATTTAATGGGCTATTTAGAGAAGACATGTCAGGCTAGTTGAGCCATTTGTTCAAGGCAGACAGCTATAGCCTGTCACAACTGAGAGTGGTTAATGAGATTTGTTTTCTGTAAAAAATATGAATTTCTGTTTCATTCATTAAAGTCCAATTGCAAATATGATATTTTATCTATATGACACAGAAGTTAATCTTTAAGGCTAAGAGAAAGAGAAGATTAATGATTTTAAGTATCATCTCTGAGCACATTCTAAACAATAGGCATTGTAATTGGATCAAAACTGAATATTTTATGGAAGAATTAGAATATCCATAGAATAGACTAGGTACTGTTTATAGACAGTAGAGAAAAAGAAACTATCCATAACTCAGTTTTAAAAAATCATATCCTCATGATAACTGATTTTGACATTGGGAAAAATGCAATAATAGAACAGAAAGGGTTAAGTAGGGTGGGTAGGCAGTTTGGAGGAGAGAATATGGGAAGGGATATGTAAAGTTGAACAGTTTTGTGATGGGGCATGTCCATATATATATATATATATATATATATATATATATATTATAGGTTGATGAATCAAACACTGATTAGCCAATAGGCAGAAAGCATAGCTGGGGATCCCAGACCAGGTGAAGCCTGAGAAGAGGAAGGCAGAGAGAGGCTTCTGGAGATGCCATGTAGCTGCCCAAGAGTAACAGGTCTGGGAATTCTCCGGTAAGCCAAGACCACGTGAAAATACATAAATTAATAGTTCTGGGTTAATAATTAAGAGAGAGCTAGCCAGTAAGAATCCCTAGTCATCAGCCACAGTTTCATAATTAATATAGCATCCCTGTGTTTATTTGGGGTAAAGTGGTTAAGAAACCAGGTGGGACAGAAACTTTGTCTTCAGTTTTGAATGTGCCATATAGAAACATACTACTGTGGAAGAGTCTTACATTATATACATATGTACAGTTGTACATTCACATAACACACATAGATATACATGTATGTACACACATGCATATATGTATACATGCATGTACAACTACATATGTACATGCATTTTCATCTATAACTGTTTAAATGGAGTTACCCCTTGATGGGGGTCAATGCCTCTTGTAAATATTATAGGTTATCAAATAAAAAGCTCAGTGCCAGATACAGGCTACTCATTTTGAATTATTTCAATGGGATCGCATAGACCACCTCCCAACTGTAGCAGGCTATTTTCAACACTATTGGTTAGCCTCTAGAACTTGATACAAAGACTATTTGCTGAAGATACCACATAATTGATTCATAGGACATGAATAAATCAAGCTGGTACTCACCAGGAAACTACATTCCTACTAGCTGGAAGGTTCTATGTATACTTCTAGAGGAGAAAAGTAATCAACACTATTACCCAGCTTTTGAGCCCAGTGAGCTCCAATGACATCTAACCTGGCAAGTCATGCCCATTCTTGAAATGAGTGGTACAAATGTTTTGAGAATAACCAAATAGTTTATGATTAGATTTAAAGCTCACTCTACATATGGATGCTCATACTTTATATTGTTAAGTAGGGTGGGGGAACTCATGGTTTTCCATGTTATAGATCCTAGGGCTAAAGTTAATATCATTATTCTGCTTAATTGACGTAGAATTAAACTTCCCCATAAGTTCTCATCTCATCTTTATACTCACAAACTTGAGAGTGTTTGTCCAAGACATGCAAAAATTAAAAGCTAGCCAAAATACCAGCATGGGCAGGAGAAAGGATCATTAAGACCCACAAGTAGTGGAGAACCAATTGTCAACTGAAGGCTACACTGATGGGGAGAGTCATTTTTCCTCAAGTATGCATACCCAGAGGGGGTACCCATGCTCTAGTAAATGATTCTATATCTATGCATGTAAAGTTGGTATTAAGTGGGATCAGTGGGTTTGAAACAAAAATAGCATTAATTTAAGAAGAATTATCCTGAATGAGAAAGAAGAGAATTTTGAGGGGAAAGAAGAGAAATTTGAGGGGAGTGGATTTGATCAAAGCATATAGGCATGTATAAAACTTTCCAAATAAAAACAATGTAATAAAAATCTTGAAATACTTCTGAAAAATAGAACATCATTTTGAAGCTGATATAGTAAAATATTATGTTATAGTTCTAGAAGCAAAATCAGTCCAAGTAGCTGCCTTCATTGTACTTGAATGTGCTAAAATGAACTGAGGCTTCAGTCTTTCTTGCTGTTGCCCATATTCCATCTCTGTCATTTTTCATTCTGTTTCATTCTTTTTAAAAAAGATGCAACAGTTCATTGTTGAGAAGATACTATGACTCAATCAAGATGTTATTAGTGAGGATTTTGAAACAACCCAAAGCAAGTAGGATATTGTCTTTCTGTATTTAGTTCATTGATTAATGAACATACCACTTATAAATATGTCGATTCTGGTAATAAATACTAATTTGTAGCCACAGATATTTGCTTGTCTAAGAATTTTATAACTATCATATTGCAATGAGTCAATAGCCTATTATTTTTCCACTACACCAATGTTTCACTGGGACTCAAATCAATTGCCATCTTCCATTCAATAACTCCTGGTTTTTTGATAATTTTCCTCCTCCTATGTGCTAATTAAGTTTTTTGTCAACTTGACACAAGCCAATGTCACTTCAGAAGAGGATACCACAACTGGAAAAATTTCTCTATCAAACTATCGGCTAGTCTGTAGGGACATTTTCATGATTAGTAATTGATGTTCTAGGACTCAGCCCTCTGTGGAATGTGCTACTTCTGGTGAGTTTGCTCTGGGGTATATCAGAAAAAACAAGTTAACAGACCCTGTGATCTATAATGGGAATTTGCCTGTAATATGCTGGTACAATAGTGGTTTAAATGCAGGAATAACCAACCACTCTTTAATTGTACTTATGGTCCATTTCATGATATGGAACCCATACTTGACATGGCTTTGGTGGCAAAAAACCTCAGATTTGACAGATCATGGGTCTAGAGGAAAACAAACACTATTGTTTACTAGAGAAACATAGCAGTAAAATAATTCATAAAGATAATCTGCTATGCTCATAGACAGGTTCCTCATTCAGTCATTATATGAAGCTTTCTCTTGCAATAGATGGTAGCTAACACAGAGATCACCACTTGGACAATGTTTAGAGAGTCAAATATTTGGGAACACTCAGTCCTCAATGGGATATCTTCACCCAAACCTCTCCCTTTAGGGCTCAGAAAGCTATTTGGAAGATGAAGAAGATAGATTATTAAAGCCAGAGGGGAAGGATAATTCCAAGGGAACAGTGTCTTTCAGACACAACAGGACTAATGCACATAAAAACTCACAAAGAATGTGGCAGCATGAACACAGTCTGCACAGGTTGATGTTGGATGAGGTATCTGTGCTGAGAAGGAAGTGGGCATTGGCTTTCACCTCTAGACAAGAGGCCATCTACAAATGACATCTGCTTGCAAAAGAAAAATTAGTACTCTTCAATGGAGTGTCACTGCGTTTATTAAACATACTTGAGTAAACTCTATGCTGGGCCAACAGAAACAAATTCAATTGTATTTTGGTAGACCTTCTATGTTATATTTCTTTCTTTGGGAATTTGTGATATTGAAATTTTCCTTGATTATTATGTTTTCTGATTTTGTGTTTTTGTGGATTTGGTTTATGTTGTGTAGGTTTCTTTTGATTTATTTTTAGTTTTATTTGTTGTTGCTACTGTTTGTTGCTTCCTAAGTAAATAGAGAAAGAAAGGGCATGGAATTGTGTGTGTGAGCATATGGAAAGGATTTAGGAAGTGTTGGGTAAGAGGAACTGTGATCAGAAAAATGTTGTATATAAAACATTTTTTTTCAAAAATAGAAAGTTGAAGAAGCCATGGAACATTTTGTGTATAATGTTCTATGTTTTCTGTTTCAGTTCCTGCCTTTAGTTTCCTGCTTTACCTTAGTCTAATTATGGATAGTAATCTGTTATACAAATAAACCTTTCTCCACAAGTTGCTTTTGATCCGGATGTTTTATCACAGCAATTGAAAACAAAGTGAGATATCATTTTAACTTTGTTCATCAAAAGCCTGAGAAACATAGAGAGACAATATAATCAATGTAGAAAAATATAAGTGCTCTTAAAAAGTATGTTTTTGTGAAGATGTGTTTAAACAATTTTTCTTTGGATTTGATCACAACTGTCTTTAATTTATACAGACAATTGATATATTTTACTTGCATTAAATAACAAACAAGTTCTCATTTAGGCAGAAAATTTTCTTGACTGTAATACTGCCTCCTTTTAACCTGTTACTGACTACCATATAGCAGCAAATAGATGATTATAAACAAATCGGATTAATTTAAAATTCAGAGAACTATAAAAGATGCACTCTGAACTAAATAAATTATGTCCTCTTTTATTTGAATATAGGGCATATAGTAGATAGCTAGGTGGTTCCCAGTTGCTTAACAGATAGTATTGGCCACACTTGAATGATATTTTGTTTCATTTTGACCTCATCAGAATGCCTACAATTAGGACACAAAATAAAACATAGCCTGGAATGTGAAAGAGACTCAAAAGTAATTTTCTTTTTGATATTTACCATAAGGCTGGGAAGGAATGAGAAAGGTTGATTGTTGAGTAGATAGTAGATTGTAGGTAGATAATGAATAAAAGTTCTAATGTGTTATCCAACAGTAGAGTCACAATCAATACTGATTATTGCAAATCACAAAAATGCTAAAATGATTTGTAAAGGTGTTGCTGAAAAATATGTGTTTGGGGAGATAGGTATGCATAACCTGATTACAGAATGTTCACAAATTCTGAAACATCACACACAGACACACAGACACAGACACAGACACAGACAAAGACACACACACACACACACACACACACACACACACACACACACACACACACATTTCATATATATCTCTCTATATGTATATAGATATATATAGAGAGATATATATGAAATCTTTGTTGCTACAGTAATCTAAATTTCATTTATTATAAATTAGAGCACTATAGTTAGCAGTTAGAAGCACAACTTAGTGATGAGGTCTCAGGACACAATTTGATGGTCAGTAGATTGCATATCTAAGAATGGTGATGCTGGTTATGCAGTCCTCCGGATTTTTCAGTTAAAGGTTAGTCTTTCAAGGTCAAGAGAAATGCTGAAATATGACAGTTTCTTACTTCGACACAGATGGTATAACTGAAAGAGCCAGAATTTGTGAGCATGTTGTCCTTTCTCTATGGAAAACACTTTTAAAACCATTTTCAAAGGATAGCTTATTTTCTTCTCTTCTGAATTTGACCCATGAACACCATGAGCCTCTATTTATTAGAATATTTGTTTATAAGAGTCAAACAAAAGCTGTTTGTTGAAATTCAAAAAATATTACATTCAGCTTTTTGAACAGGCAAGACCACTCTGTATAACAGATGGTTCAGCAGTTGTAAGAAAATTATTCACAACCCAAAAGCAGCATAAACAATCACTTGAAAACACTGTTTGTTCTCAATTTACATATTTTAGAAGATAAAATGATTCTGTTTTGTCTCCCTCTCATAATAAGTCTTTGAGTAGACAATGAATTTTTAAAAATTTCAACATAGAAAAGAAAATCAAGCCTCTTAATATACACTGGATTGATCTTATTCTTACAAGCAGTTTTTAAGGACTTTGAACTAATTGACAATAATTGTGAGGTTTAAATCATATTAAGTTTCATTTACTGATATTTAAGTAACAAATTAGAATATGGAATTTAGTTTAAGAAATTACTTTTCTATTACCAATTTCTGGGGCTCATTTTGTGCTTTTGTGTGTTATGTGAAAGAGAAATTAAGTATTCCAATAAATAATTTCATGGGAAATTCTTTTAAATGAAGTGTTCTAGTTTGGTTTCCATTTTGTGATAAATGCCGTGATCAAAACTAGTTTCAGTAAAGGAAAGAGTTTATTTGGCTTCATAATCTATGAATAGCAAGGCAGACACTTTTGCTGGCAACTTAGAGATAGAAACTGAAGAAGTGACCATGAGGAACACTGACAAATGCTTTGTTTTGCCAGACCTGCTTAGTTGATTGGCTTTCTTTTATAACCTAGGCCCACCTGGTCAGGGATGGAACCAGTATTATTTGGTTGGACCCTCCTACATCGTTTAGCAATGAAGAAAATATCCCAAAAATATGTTCCCAGGCTATTCTGATGGAGAAACTTCATCAATTGTGGTTCTTCTTTCCAGTTACATTTAGTTTTGTGTGAAGTTTACAATGACCAAACAACTATGATGACGGACACAGCTATAGTTGTTTAATTTACTGCTTTACTCTTTGGCTTTTCAGGGACCCTGCCACCATCCTATCAAATAAATCACACAGAGGCTTATTCTTTCTTATGAATGCCGTCCTTAGTTTAGCTTCTTTGTAGCTGGCTCTTTTAAATTGTCCTGTCTACCTTTTGCCTCTAGGATTTTATCTTTCTCTATTTCTGTCTGTATACTGTTTTTACTTCTTTCTCCATGGTGGTTTGCTGTGTAACTGGATGGCTGACCCCTTGTGTTCTCCTCTCCAGCTTTGTTCCTTCTTCCACTTTCCAGATTTCTCCTCCTATTTATTCTCTCTGCCTGCCAGCCCTGCCTATCCTACTCCTGCACAGATTTTGGCCATTCAGCCCTTTATTAGACCAATCAGGAGTTTTAGACAGGCAAAGTAACACAGCTTCACAGAGTTAAACAAATGCAACATAAAAGATTGAAACATATCTTTGAATCATTAAACAAATGATCCACAGCATAAACAAATGCAACACATCTTAAAATAATATTCCATAACACACATTTTAACACTATGTGAAATTTAATTGAGATGGAATTTCAAAGAATTTCAGTAGACTGGTCATTTTGAAATGGTCTATTTCTTGTTTTGAAAGAAAGAAATACATTCTCTGCTTACACTATTTCTACTTCCTGATCATAGGGCTATCTGATATTTATGTTGACTCACATTTAAGTAAAAATTCATGCTTCTATGTCCAGTTATCTGGCTTGAACAAAATATTCAAGCTTTTTTGAGATATATAAGTAGATTTCCTTTGAGCTTTCATTGATCTGTGACCTTTTTATTTTAGTCAAATGACTCTTATTTTGGGAAGAATTGCTAGTTGCATAGAAATAGAATTTTTTATATCTGAAGAAAACTAGCTAATATTTGAACAGATCCAGTTACAATTGTCTATGTTAATTACATCATATGCTATTTACTTTTATACTTTAAAAAAGTGCTTATAATTTTGAACAGAGTATGTAGATTCACCCCAAACTAAATATACTCTACATTTATATTACCTCAACTAGAATCATAAACATGTAGATGATGGACTTGAATGGTTTGCTGTTTTGTAACAGGATCTTATACCATAGTTCAGGCTAGACTTGAAATCACTCAACATTTTACCTTAGCTTCCTTACTGCTAGAATCATAGGGTCACTACACAAATTTTTAAATGTATCTTAAAAGAGAGTTAGGAGATATAACTATCTTAAAAGATATTCAAAATAGTTTTGTAAGTGTATTATCTTCTACCAAGATCATATTTAACATTATTTTCAACGTAGAAAAGAAATACAGATTATGTTATTCATTAAAAAAATACAAGTCTGTAATAATGGAAAATGCCCATTTCCTTAAGAAGCTAGAAAAAATTAAACATTTTTCAAATTTGATTCTTAATTTCATTTGACTTCATTTTCCTTTTGGAGGAAAGAAATACCCAAAATAATTTAGTGGTACGTTTACATCAAAATCTCCTTTCAGATATCTAAAAGGGAAACTGGTGGGGATTTAGTCTGTCTATGTAGCTAAATTATACTTTCAATCTCTTTTTTAGGGGAACATCTGCTTCATTAATTGATTCAGTTATATTATTTATTTATAAAGTAAAACCTCCCATCACTGTAGTGGAGAGGACTATTGTTAACAGACACAGTCTACTTTATAGGAAACATAATTTAATGTTTAATGTTTGTCTACAGGAGTACCAGAAATCCCCCTTTTGCATAGATATTGCATAGGGATAACAAAGTCATGCCCTATCCTGTAATGCTTTCATATCTCCAAAGGTAAGCATTCATGCTAATTCCCATGATAACAATGCAATTGTTATTGTGTCAGCAGTGTACATAAGTGAGCTATGCTCAGCAAAGAAAGGCATATTTTCCTGCCAAATCAATGCCAGGAACTGTGTTTTACATCTCTCCCAAACTGGTGTTTGGGGAGAAGAGTTATAGGGGCTATCAATCACTAGTAGTCGCCACCAGATCAGATTGATTCTGAGAGTTAAAACTGCCTTATGGATTATAGTCCTGTGAACATTGTGCTGTTTTCCAAAATGTCTGTAATTTAGATATTTCCTCACCTCTATTTCCAGGATAAGATGTTACAGTAGCCTATTGATTTTTCTGCAAGCCAAAGCTCTTTTGCCAGGGCATTTCCTATGTATTTGTTAATTGATGCTTGGGCTGCCAGTCATAAAAAATCCATAGGTTAAACATACAAAAACAAACAAACAAACAAAAATTAAACAAAACAACAAAAACCCAGAAAGTAGCTCTATATCTTCTTATGTAAGAACTTGAATCCTACATATTTCTCTGATATCACTAAGAAAAATAAATTCTATTCTGTGTTGTCTCCTCAGTTTTAGTAAAAGAAAAATTAAAGGGAGTATTGACATAGAAGGAAAAATATAGTTTCCCATTGTTAAATATCAGTCTCTTCCCTTGCTTGCTATCTAGTTCAATGAACTTATACAGGAGATTCACATAACCTTCAGAGCCTTAGTTTCCTCCCCTTCAGATAGGAACAGAACCAGGAAGGTGCTTTGAAACAGCCATGAATTACACTAAATAAAAGGTAACATTGTTAATATTACTCTGAATACACTATGCAGTACACATTTTGCTTTCCTTATAAAACTTAAATAAGCTCTGCACTCATTTACCCCTCTATTTATTTTCCCCTATTATGAAAGAAGTACTAATATAATGTCTTGAATTCTCTTCTTTCGTTCAACAAAAGTTTGTATTTTGGAGGGGTTCGTTAATATGTTTAGACTTGAAACTGTTGTTCTCTAAGAATCATGCCTGTCTTCTCAAAAATATCTTATGAAATAAAGCAATGGAAAGAACTATATTCTGAGCTTTTGCTAGAATGGAATTCAATTTTCTGAAAACTTGAAACATTTTTCTTCTGATGTTTCTATTCCACTCAGATTTGCAAATGCCTGAGGGAGATGGCATTCTGCTATATTGCTTGACTTGCTCCAGTCTCCACCGAAAAAAGACTCATGAAATGTCAGCAGTAGGAACCTCATTTTGCAATGTAAGCAGGCATTAGGTTCCAACACACTGAAAGTCTTTGTTGATGTGCTGAATCTCTCAGATTGTCTATTTGAGGACAACAAGCAGTAGGTATTCAAGAAGCTGGAGAACTATATTATCTGTAGGGATAGAAATGAACTCCAAATAGACTCTGAAGTGTCTTTATGCCTTGTTCATCCTCAAGATTGGTTGAACCCCAAATAGTCTACCTAATATTAGGCATAGCCAGATTGTTTCATTATTTATTCCTTCATATTTTCATACAAATTCAGTATACTTTGATAGTGTATTTCTCTTATGTTCCTAGAAGTTTTAGCATTATTTCGTGATGAAAAAGTGTTGCATTTTGTCAGTCATGCTTTTCTGAATCTACAATGAGATATTCATATTATTGATTTTATTGTGTTAATATAGCATAAGATATAATTTAAATGTTTTAAATTTAATTTCTAATTAACATTCTTGAATAAGATTTATTTTGCATATATACATGAAACATATATATATATATATATATATATATATATATATATATATATATAATGAAACAATGGGGGAATGCAATGTAAAGTGAATTATGCCTTATAAGCAGTCAGCAAAAATGACATGTTTCATCTATATGGAGAAGTGATGTCAAAGAAATGTTATTTTCTTTATGAATCTAACCATGAGCCTAGATGAGGAGCTATAGACAATTAACAGTTGCTATGAAAGGGGCAATCAGTCTTCCTCAGGGATGAACTCTTTGACTGGTTAAATGTTTATAACTAGAAACCTACATATTATCAACACTTGATAGACTCAGCAGGTTATCTTGTAATATTTATTCATTTAAATCAATCCTTTAAAAGTAATATGTAAAAATATGTGTTTCATTATGACATTTTAATACATATATGTGATTTAACTTTGTTTTTATTCATGTCTTACCTACTGCCTTCCTGATCTATTAATTCCACACTGATCTTTCTTACAGGTCCCTTTCTTTTCCTCTTATTTTCTGATCTCAAGTCACACATATTCTATTGCCCTCTCTTTACACCCTACTCAACTGAGATCTCTTTTTTCTCTCTGATGACCTTCTTCAACTTCCATGACACACTCAAACACACAAATTTAAATTTAGATAGGAGTGAATGCCTTTGGTATTTGCCTTTCTAGGTATATCTTCTTCCACTTAACAGTGAATTCAAGTTGCCCTCATCTTACTGAAAATAGATTATTTCATTTTCTATTATGGGTGCAAAGAATTCATTGTGGATAGGTACCATATTTTCTCTATCCATTTATATTCTGATAGATATCTGGTCTGGTTTTATTTCTTAGCGATTGTGATTACTACAAAATTAAACAAAATTGTGTAAGCATTTTTGTGGTATACCAACTTAGAGATAGATGAGTGATTCAATACTTGCTGCTCCTCCATAGATCTAGTATTTTGTTCCCAGAACTTAGATTGGGTGGATCACAACTGCCTGTATGTCAAGCTCCAGGGTATCTGACACTCTCTTTTTCCTCCTCAGGTGCCTGTGCATTTGTGAGCATGCATACACAGATACACACTCAGACACATAAATCAAAATTTCAAATTATTCAAAAAAGTGTTAGAAGGGATATTCCTTGCATATGTATTTGGTAATACACCTCAAAGCCAACCATCATTAAAGAGAAATCTGGTGCCAAGTGTGCAATATATCATGAATTATAACAGGTCAAGGAGGTCCTAGATATCTCTCATTGACACTCTCATTGATTAACGAACACAGTTATTGATAAGATTCAACTTTTGCATCCTTATCAACTATTCAACTACATGGTTTTGTTGTAATGTAAAGAGAAATGAAGCTAGAAGTGATATGGAAACTTGCTTGCCCATAGATTAACTCTGATAGTATTGGAAGATACTATACTGGCTGGTAGGAATGAAACAGAATTTTTGGTATCACCTCAAAGATGAACTCTACAATCTACAATACCAACTTGGCAAGCAACAAATACCAACCTGTGCAATAGTGGTATGACTTTAATGGGGTAATTAACTATTGTTTCTGAGAATTTTAGGGCTCCACCACAAGACAAAATCCATAGCTGGTACTTTGAACCAGGGCAAAAACCTGTGTCTTAGGTGAATTTACTACAGTTCTTTCATTAAATTATCATGGTATTGATCTAGCTTCTAAATATTTATATTTATGCCCATGGACAAAAAGGACTCCTAACCTAATTCAGAGAAGCCTGTCTTTGAAATGACAATGAGGAAACATGCTTGGCTTCCCAGAGTGATGGCTATAAGCAATGCCTGAGTCCTTGGTTCTAAATATGACATTTTATACTGTAACTTCCAAGACTCATGAATCATTGTGGAAGACAGGACAGAAAGAATGTAAAAGCCTGAAAATAAGTATAAATGAAATTAAATGCTGACTTTTGGCATTGAGCAACCAAAGTGTCATGGTGTTGTGCCTTCATGATTATGTTACATTGGGTTTATATTTATTTTTAGCACTAAGAACAGAAAGTTAGGCAATTGTTTTGAGAACTTTCTCATGGGATATTTTCCATTTTATTTTGTGTTATAAATCTATAATTTCTAGGAATTTTTAGTGCTAAATCATTTCTTAATGAGACATTCATTATAACTGTCCTTTTCTACTTTTCCATCTACCTGTGTGCCTGAAAGATTTATTATTGTAAATAATTATCATACACAGAAAGGGATAGAATAACTTTAAAATGATGACACTTGCAATTTAGAAGTAGAATATTGTGGTTGTTTGACTAAAAATGTCCTTCATAGGCACATATTTGAATACTTAGTCATCAGGGAATGAAATCTATTGAATAGATTAAAAGGATTAGGTGGTGTGGCTTTTTGGAGGAAGTGTATCACTAAGGGTGGGCATTGGGGTTTCAAAAGCCCATGCTTGGTTCAGACTCTCTCTCTTTCTGCCTGTGCATGGGCATCAGCTCTCAACTACTTCTCTTGCACTACATGTGGCATTCCTATTGTTAGTATTCAGGCATCTGTACTGGCCTGTCCTTGGGGTTCTGACAGGATACATCCCCAACTGCAGCCACTAAGAGCACCACCTGTGCATACTCATTATGTTCCCTTTTAAAAGGGCCCTGCCCACCTCCCATCTCTCTTTCTCTCCCTCTGTCTATCTCCCCATCCTCTTTTCTCTCTCTCTCCCCAGCTTCTCCCATTCCCAGAGGCCAGTCTCCCTCTCCCCTTTTTATGATCCCTTTCCCTAATAAAAATCTCATCTGCTTGAACCCTGTCTCCTGGAATCATTCTCTCATATGTTGACCTTCTTAAATTACAACACTTCCTGTCATACTTCCTACCATGATGAAATGAATAAACATTTGATACTGTAAACAAGCCCACAATTTATTCCATGGCTTGCAAAAGACACTACACCACACACACACACACACACACACACACACACACACACACACCTTCTTTACTTTTTCTGATGTGAACTAGTACTTGCTCCAGAAGTTATTGAATGCCTTTTCATCATTTTGATCTTGGCTCAACGAGAGTAATATATTTCGTGTTGTAACTCTGCAATGGCCCTTATTATACACACTGAAGGACTTATGTTTGTATTACTTATATTAAATATACTTCTGTCTGCTGATTAATTCTAGTATTTTATCCTATTTCAAATAATTTGGGGTGATATAACTTTTAATCCACATAGTTTTGAGAAATAACAGTATATAAATATATTCTAAATAATATAAATTATTAATTTATAATACATAATATTATAAATAATGTTATGTTTCCTATATTGATAACATTTATATGATTCTAATACATATAATTTATGTGTATATGTATGGCTGAGGGCATGTATTTGGACTATGTATGTGCAGGGCTAGAAATTATAAAGAAAACAAAATCATACATCCTGAAACTATAGTTTCAGGCAGTTGTGAGCCCAGCATGATATTTCTGGATATATATTAATGCAAAAGCTAAGACTTCTACTGGGAATACTTGTTTTGACTTTGGTTGTAAAGTAATACGTTTTCACCAATAATTTTATTCTAGTAATGATACTTTTGATTGTCTTTAGCATGACATTTTATGAATGATTGCTGAATTTTATCAACTTTTCTTCATATTAGAAGATAACAATACTATCTTCATCTAAATTTTATTATGTAATGAAGCATATTGCAATTGCAATTTTGATAAATAAATTTTCTAATATAGCTGTATTTTTGCAATGTGAGAACCAAATCATTATAGTAATAGCAAATTATCATGTTTTGTTATTTATATTGCTTTCTTTTTACTTTAAGATTTCTCAATCTGAGTGTAATAGGGCTGACAGTTTCCTTTGTCATATTTTCCTTAATATGATAGTATCAGAATAAAAATTAGAGAACAATTAATCTAATTCAGAAATTTACTTAGAAGACAGACAATGCTCTTGGGCATAGTAGACCCTACTTTTATAAAAAGAAAATGAGGCCTCAAAGAATGGAGAAGAATGCTATGAAATGGAGATGAAGTTTGTTTTGTATCTAATCTCTCTGAAAAGGACTTTATTACAGTGAAAAGTACACTGCTTTTAACCATATCAGAAAAAGTTCACTGACTAGTGAAATCTAACACAGAAAAAGATTGTTTTTAGAAAAAAAAGTCATGTATTATTCCCCAGTCAGGTCAACAAATCCAAGACATCATTGGAAGATTTCAAATTTAAAAAATGCAAAGGTAGAAAAATAAAAAGAATGGGGGGACCTTTGACAACATAATGATCCACCAAGTGATTACAGGCTATATGAAAGTATCTTATAGCAGGAAATATGAAGATTGACTTAAAATAATAAAAATGAATTATTAGATGAGTTTCAATGGAGTGGATTTATTTAAGGTGAGAATTTTGTGGCATGCATTCTAAGGGAGAAAATGTAGGAGTTTTAATGTAGGAACAGAAAGATGGTTACAAAAAATAAGAAATTATTAAAGGATAGTGAAACAGGACAGTGATAGATCAAGTTCAGTCTGGGTTAGAACTGACTTGAGAATATCTCCTGGGTACTATTATCGAACTCTAGAAGATGAAAGTGGACATAATTTGTCTGAAGACTAGATACTTTTGACATGCTCAATTTTTACTGACTTTTTCAATGTCTTACTACTATGTGGGACAAATGAAGATGTAGTTTGAAAAATATATTAGTGAAAGAAATATTTGCATGAGAAAAAAATTAAAGACTCTACCCAACTGCAATGTAATATATCAGTAGTCTACATATGATATTAGAAAATGAATGGACTTAAGAAGGCAGTTTAAAGTGGTTCCCACTGAAGGAAATAGAACTAATTCACATTCCACCTGTTCAGAAAAAATAAAGAAAAAAAAGGAACAAATTTTCTTATATTTTTTGAGAACCAAAAGATGAGAAAGGCATTAAGTTTAGGAGCACAGGAGACAATTAGTGATCAGAAAGTTCCCTGAGAGATGAGGTTCAGAAATCTAAATATTGCCTCCACTTAAGAAATTTGTAGAGGGTGATATTCCAGTAGAAGAAAATCTTGCAATGAGAACAAAACCTTCTTTAAAAGAAATAATTCACAGCTAAGCACTGAGCCAAACTCCTGGAATACAGTTTCAGAGAGGGAGGAGTGATGAACGAAGGGGTCAAGTCCAAGCTGGGAAAACCCACAGAAACAGCTGACCTGAGCAAGGCGGAGCTCATGGACCCCAGTCTGACAGCTGGAGAAACAACGTAGGACCAAACCACCCCCCCCTTCCCGAACGTGGGTGTCAGTTAGGAGCACTGGGCAATCAGTCTATGGGGCCTCCGGCATTGGAATCAGGATGTGTCCCTAGTGCAAGAATGGACTTGGGGGCACATTTCCCATGGAGGTATACTCTGTCAGCCTAGATAAATGACTTGACAGATTTTCGCTATCCCTTATGGAAGGCCTCACCCTCCCTGGGGAATGGATGGGATGGGGGGGTCAGTGGGGGGTATGGGAGGATGGGAGGGAGAGGGAACTGGGATTGACATGTAAAATAAGATTGCTTCCCTGGGCTTGTTGGCACATGCCTTTAATCCTAGCACTTGGGAGGCAGAGGTAGGTGAATGTGAGTTCCAGGCCAGCCTCGTCTATAGAGTGAGTGCCAGGATAGGCTCCAAAATTACACAGAGAAACTCTGTCTCGAAAAACCAAAAAAAGGAGATTGTTTCTAATTTAAGTAAAATTTATATAAAAAAAGAAATAACTCACAAAACCAGGTTTATGGTTAGTTTAAAAAAAAAACAGGAGAGGAAGTCACTGTGATATAAATGTGAAAATGCTTATTCTCGTAGCATATTGAAAGCTTTGTCTTTAGGCTTTGACTATATTCAGTGTGGCTTTGGGGTTTTATAAACATAAAAGCAAAACAAAAACTGGAAAACAGTGTGACATTTAAAAAATGAATAGAGGCTTAAAGGAAAATTACCTGGGCCATCACAACATCCAGTAGATAACATTTGCCTGAGATTATAAGTGTCCCAAATGACACTCCCTGAGCTATTAAAGAACACATAAACATGTGCAATATTTCCAGTGAAAGTCTGCATAGTTCCCAAACTAATCTCTATAAGAGTAATTTTCCACTGTTTTGAGGTTCACAAGTCATTGACTCTGATAAATTGACATTGACTTGGTGGCATTTTCAAGAATCTTCAAAAAATATTTTTCTCTGCTATTGTACCTAATTTAGATATCACATATTGTTAGACGTGGCGAATAGACATTCTTAATAAAAAAAAAAAAACAGTATATTATAGAGTTGGCAGTAAAAATTTGTAGGCCTCAGAGGAACTACTTTAATTCCACTTAAGAGAATTTCGTGTGGTTTTGTTGGAAATTAAGTAAGTCTATGTACAAAGGGTGAGTTTTCTGTTCTACAGATCTGTGCCATACATGTTTATTGAATGCATCCTCCATATAAATTCAACTTATAATGTACAATATGTTTTAATGGCCCTTCCCTTTCCTAATCCCCCCCAAGGTATCAACTGCCTAAAGATCCTTGAGGAGGTATGACATTTCATATACACTATTCTTTTTCATGTTGTGATTTTTGTCTGGCTGCACAGATCTTGTGTGCATTGCCATATTTGTTATGAATTCATATTTGTAGTTGCCTTATTTCCAAAGACAATGTTTCCTTGTATTTCTTAACTGCATTTGGCTCGTACACATTTTTTGTTCCTTTTGCAATGACCACTGAGCACTGTGAAAAGTATGATGTAAATGTCCCATTTAGAGCTAATTATTCCACAGTCTCTAATGCCCCCACTATATAACCAGTTGTGGGTCTCTGTGTCAATCACCATCTACTCTGAATGGAAGCTTCTCTGAGGATGGTTGAGAAATTTGTTAATCTATCCGTATAATGATAAGTAATTAGAGGTCAGTTTAATGTTATATCTATTTAGCAGAATAACAGTAGTAGATTCTCTCCTAGAACTCATGAGCAGTCTAGCCATAGGTTGTTGGCTCCTATAACAATGTCAGGCATGGGCTTTCTAGAGCAGGACTTAAATAGAGTCAGAAAGTAGATAGTTACTCACATGATATTCATGCTACTATTGCAACATTGGGCACACATTGCCACAGCAGTGGTTAATTTAGATTTCAGAGTTCACAGCTGAGTAAGGATGATAATTACTTTTTCTTCCAGCAGTGTGAAATAACACCTTCCAGGATTATGAAAACTAAGCAATAGATATGAAGCTTTCATGTCAACCCAAGTTTAATATCTACATGATATCTACATGTTCTATACCTCAAACATATGCTTACTTAAATAGTAGAGTCTTACAATCTAATTTTGGAGGGCAACCAAAAGCATTGATAATAGACTGCAATGTTTATAGATATGTGGTACATTGCTGGACCATGACCCCCAAAAGAGGCAATTCATTCCTGATTATGGACTTTCATTTGTTAGCTTGGGGTGGATAGTAGAGGCATTATTGCCCTGTTCATACAGGCTTTTACAGTAGTAGATATGTTTTCATATAAATTTTTGAAGGGGTTTTTAATTCTTATTTATTCCTTCTTAAAGTCCTTCATCTATCTTTCAACCCTATCCTCACCCCTTTGTTATTATTCTTGTCCCATTAATTATTAATTCCCCTTAAACCTTTATACCACCAAGGGACAGCTCCCTTCCCTTAAAATCCCCCATTGCTGTTTACTAATTACTGACTTCTATGGATATTTCAGATTAAAAACACATGTTTAAAGATTTAGAGCTAACATCCACAGATGAAAGAAAATACTCTAGGTTTGTCTTTATGGATCTTGGTTACATAAATACCCATATATTGAGGTACCATTCAAGTATAGAAAACTGCTAATGATAACATCTCCATTAAAAACTAATAGATTGTTCCCAGCTTCTGCCTACTAAAACTAATACTGCTGTCAACATAATTGAACAAATGTCCTTGTGGTATGATTGAGCATCTTTGGGGTATATAACCTAATTGTTGTAGCTGAGTATTGAGGGAGAAAGTTTCCCAATATTCTGAGAAACCACCATATTATTTTCCAAAGCAGCATTACAAGTTTGCACTCCCATTGGCAGTGGAGTGGTCTCCTTACTCCATATCCTCTTCAACATAAGCTGTTATCAGTGTTTTTGATATTAGCCATTCTGACAGGTGTTAAGTTGTATCTCAGAGTCGTTTTGATTTGCATTTCCCATTTTCTCCTACAACTGAGGATGTTGAGCAAT
Organism: Cricetulus griseus; assembly: GCF_003668045.3. Taxonomy (NCBI): domain Eukaryota; kingdom Metazoa; phylum Chordata; class Mammalia; order Rodentia; family Cricetidae; genus Cricetulus; species Cricetulus griseus. The sequence continues at coordinate 47,004,414 of NC_048604.1, forward strand.
TCCTTAAATTTCTTTTGGGCATTCTTCTATGCTGTTTAGGTCTGTAGCCCAGTTTTTCAATTGGATTATTTTGTATTTTGATGTCTAGTTTCTTGAGTTCTTTATGTATTTTATGCAATTGACATCATTTTTACAAAACAAAAATTAGTTTTCTCCTATGAAGTCTCACTGGGTGTGTTAACCACAATAAATGGTAGGCCTCCATACCCAGTAATAGTTTGTCAACCCAAAACAAACTCAATCACATTTTTTTTCTAATTATATTGCCATGTTTGGGCATTTGTTGTCTTATTGGACTTTTGCATCTATATTTTGGTTTCTGTTTTGTGTTTATATGTGTTTTGTTTGCATTTATGAGTATTTCTTGTTTTGTTTATTTGTTTGTTTCTTTTCTACTGTGAGAGAGAAAGAAAGGGCATGGAGTTGGGTGAGTGTGGAGGTGGATATGATCAGAAATAAGTTGAGGTGTTTGTGATCATAATATATTGTCTGAAAAAAATTTTAAACTGAAGAAAATAAATAGAATGAACAACATTTGTTTTTCTGGGTCTCAGTTGCCTCATTCAATTTAATCATTGCAACTATTATCCATTTACCTGCAAAGTTCATGACTGAATTTAAATGAATAGTATTCCACAAGACCCATGCTTTACATTTTAATTATCCATTCATTGGTTGAATGGTGTTTATTTTGTTTCCATTTCCAGGATATGGTGAATAGGGCCAAGGATCTTGGGTGAGCAAGTAAATGTGGAATAGTGTGTTGATTCCTTTGGGTATATTCCAAAGAATGGTAGATCTGGGTCATATGGTAGATATATTTTTATTCTTTTGAGAATTCTTCATACTACCATATTTTTCTCATGTAGGCTGACAATGCTCCTTACAAATCCAAAGACCATTTAACAAAATCCCAACACCAGTAATGAGATGTGATTGTGATAGTCCTTGCTTGTTCCCAACCCCTTGAGAGATAAAGGTATAATCTTATAACTGATCATTCCAGATTTTGAGCATTTCAGACATAGGGACAAAAGGGCCCCTGGCTAGAACAGACCCAAATGCCTCCTCCCTGGGGACTAGCTTTCATGGTATCAGAAGAAGCCATGAAAGCTTCCAAAAGGAGAAATAAACAAAAAGTCTTGGTACCTATGGGGCACACAAATGATCACTGTGTCATGATAAGCCTAAGGGTGTAGTGTGGCACATGAACGTTTTGTTAACCAACAGCTCTATAATTGGACTTAAGAACCACTTAACAAGAGGGATATTATGAATGGGTACAGGAAACCTAGCCAACTATTCAGGCCTAGTGAAGGCATAGATCGTGGAGGAGAACCTATATCCATCACTTTACTAATCTGGCACAATAACTAACAACATTCTAAATATTTATCTTTATGCTGTCAGATAAGTGTAGTACTCATGCCTCATCAAAGAAACTTCTCTTTGCAACTGATGGAGACCATTACAGGAAACAACAGCCAATCAAAAATCAGAGTTGTGTTGCCCACTCACAATGAATACATCTACAAGAAAGCAAGTGAAGCTAGGGCAACAATGGAAGTGAAGTGGATGGGGAAAAGCCCAGGAATTCTTGCCATTACAAAAGAACTATAGTCAACAAAGGGCATAGTAACTGGTTATCCAATACCAAATGACCAGTACCGAAAACATACACACAATGTAATAATATACCATAAAGACTGAGCAGGTTGTCTTTATGTCTTTGTGTGTGTGTGTGTGTGTGTGTGTGTGTGTGTGTGTGTGTGTGTAACAATAATTAATGATAAAATACTCCATGAATTTCAAAGAGAGCAAGGATGTTGTCTTAATTAGGGTTTTTATTGTTGTGAAGAGACACCATGACCACAGTAATTCTTACAAAGGAAAACATTTAATTGTGGTGGCTCATGGCTCACTTACCATTCAGATATTTAGTCAGTTGTCATCATGGCACAGAGCATGATAGCTGAAAGGATGGCATCATGAAGGCTGATATGGTTTGGAGAGGGAGCTGAGAGTTAGTACATTGTGATTCACAGTCAAAAGGAAGTGGTCTGTCTCACTTTCTGTGGCTTTAAACATATATGAGACCTCAATCTTCCTCCAAAAAAGACAACACTTACTCCAACACGGCCACACCTCCTAATAGTGCCACTCCTTTTGTGAGCCATTTTCTTTCAAACCACCATAGGGATATGTATGGGAACATTTGGAGAGAGCAAAGGGAAGAAGGAAATGGTACAATTGTATAATGATTTCAAATATAAAAGATGTAGTAAAAATTATTTGAAAAGATGTAAGATGTTCAAGCTGCATGCTATCACCACCACAAATTCTACCATGCTTTCTATGCCATTGTAGACATGACTTTCTCAAACTGTGAGCCAAACTGAGTTGTTTCTCCTGTAAATCGCATTGTTGTCAATTAATTCCTTTCAGCAATGAGAAAGGGAACTATTATACCCAGTGTACTTGAAACTTTAAATTCAAACCTACTCCTAAAGTTTATATGTATCACAACAAAAATTAATTCAGTACTTCTAGAGGAGTTCCCCAAATATATACTCTTTCATTATTTTAAAAATTTATGTCTGATTTTTGTGAATCAAGTGAAATTCACAAATCAGTGAATTCCTACAAATAAGTATTTCAATTACATACATCCAAGATACAAGATATGTTAAGCCCATGGCAAGCATTATTATTTCAAATTAGAAGGACAGAAACCTAGTAAATATGGATCAAGAGCCAAGCCTATTAAGGGAAAGATTATATCTTTGCTTTATGGTATGCTGTAATGGTATTTGAGTTCTAAAGCACTTCACAAAAACTACCAGTGTGGCACTGCTATTTGGAACCCACATTTCCTTGTTGTTTTTAAATAATGTAAAGAAAAATACACTTCCTTTTCAATTATTTTTAAGAAACAACATTTTAATTTAATTTTTATTTTTTTGGAGAAAGTCATGCATTGCTGCTCTTTGGATGTGGTTTTGCCTGCTGGTGGTGCTTCCATGCTTCTAGCATTTCTTCATTACATGGACAGCACTGGCTTTACTCCCACAGTTGCATATATCACATAAGAGTATAAGAACAGAAATCTGAGGATGCAACAGCATGCTCCCTCCCTGAATTTTCCTTTGATTTCTTGCTGGAAGCTTCCATGACCCATAACTTTACTATATAGCTTTTCTGTAAAACTAGCATCATATAGATGACAAAAAGGTCATCCAACAGAAGCTTTGCATTTGAATATGTTTTTGCCATAACTGCAGGAATTTCTTCATATTGAGGACTGAAATCAGAGAAATAAATGCATAGGTACCTCTGAACATGTAGGATTCTCCAGGACCATTGTTGTAAACAATTCTTACTTGAAAAGAACAGGACATTTCTAATTTTGTGACCCTATGATAAATTTCATCAAAGCATCTTTCCTATTGTCCTAGTATAAAATGCTTGTATTCTTTTGATGGACACTAGAAGGTGTAGCCACACACACATTAGACATACATATACTTTTATATGTGATCATATTTTTTCTCCATTTTTAAATTTAAATTAGAAACAATATTGTTTTACATGTCAATCCCAGTTCCTTCTCCCTCCCTCCTTCTACCCCCCACTAACAACCAAACTATTCCATACCATTTCTGCTCCCCAGCAGGGTGAGGCCTTCCATGGGGGGAGGTCTTTAGAGTCTATCATATCGATTGGATAGGGCCTAGGCCCTCCTCCATGTGTGTAGGCTGAGGGAGTATCCCTCTATGTGGAATGGGCTCCGAAATATGGTATGAGTAAGTACCGATCTACTACAAGAGGCCCCATAGATTTCCCACACCTCCTCACTGACACCAACATTCATGGGGTCTGGTTCAGCCCCATGCTGGATTTCCAGTGATCAGTCTGGGGAACAAGAGCACCCCTTTATTCACATCCGCTGTTTCTGGGTGTTTCACAAGACTGGACTTGACCACTTTGCTCATCACTCCTTCTCTGCAACTAGATTCTAGTTCAGTTCAGTGTTTAGCTGTGGGTATCTTCATCTACTTCAATCGGCTGCTGGATGAAGGCTCTAGGATGGCATATAAGATAGTCATCGATCTCATCAACAGGGGAGGGCATTTAAGGTAGCCTCCCCACTGTTGCTTAGATGGTTAGTTGGTGTCATCCTTATAGATCTCTGGACATTTCCCTAGTGCCTGATTTCTCTTTAAACATAGAACGGTTTCCTCTCTTATGGTATCTCTTATCTTGCTCTCCTCTATTCTTCCCCCTATACAACCTTCCTGCTCCCTTATGTCCTCCTTACCCCTCTACTTCTCTCCGTTTCATTCTCCTAGCTCACTTTTGCCTTCCGCCATGCTCCCAGTTTGCTCAGGAGATCTTGTCCCTTTCCTCTTCTCCGGGGGAATATGCATGTCTCTTTTAGAGTACTCTTTGTTTCATACCTTCTCTGGTGGTGTGGAATGTAAGCTGGTAATATTTTGCTCTGTATCTAAAATCCATATATGAGTGAGTGCATACCATGTTTGTCTTTTTGTGACTGGCTTGTCTTGCTCAGAATTGTTTCTTCTAGTTCCATCCATTTGCCTGTGAATTTCAAGATTCCATTTTTTTCCACTGAGTAGTACTCCGTTGTGTAAATGTACAACATTTTCAATATCCAATCTTCAGTTGAGGGGAATCTACTTTGTTTCCAAGTTCTGGTCATTACAAATAATACTGCTATGAACATAGATGAACACATGTCCTTGTTGTATGAATGTGCTTCTTTTGGGTATATGCCTAAGAGTGGAATTGCTGGATCTTGTGGTATACTAATTCCCATTTTCCTGTGGAATTGCCATACTGATATCCAAAGTGGCTGTACGAGTTGGCACTCCCACCAGCAGTGGAGGAGTGTTGCCCTTTCTCCATATCCTCTCCAGCATGAGTTATCATTGTTGTTTTTGGTTTTAGCCATTCTGACTAGAGTGAGATGGTATCTCAGAGTTGTTTTGATTTGCATTTCCCTGATGGCTAAGGATACTGTGCACTTTCTCAAGTGCCTTTCAGCCATTTTGGATTCCTCTATTGAGAATTATCTACTTAGTTCTGTACCCCACTTTTTAATTAGATTGTTTGGTGTTTTAGAGCCTAGGTTCCTGTGTTATTTGTAAATTTTGGAAATCAGCCCTCTGTTGGATGTTGGTTGATGAATATCTTTTCCCAATCTGTGGGCTGTCATTTTGTCTTGTTGACTGTGTCCTTTGCCTTACAGAAGTTGCTCAGTTTCAGGAGGTCCCATTAATTAATTATTGATCTCAGTGTCTGTGTTACTGGCATAATATTCAGGAAGCTGATCCTGTACCAATTCCTTCAAAGGTACGTCCCACTGTCTCTTCTAATAGGTTCAGTGTGGCTGGAGTTATTTTGAGGTCTTTCAACTATTTTGGACTTAAGTTTTGTGCATGATGATAGATGGATCTATCTGCAGTCTTCTACTTGCCAGCATCCAGTTGTGCCAGCACCATTTGTTGAAGATGGTTTCTTTATTCCATTGTATATCTTTTGATTCTTTATCAAAAATCAGGTGTTCGTAGGTGTGCAGGTTAATATCAGGGTTTTTAATTTGATTCCATTGGTCTACCTGTCTATTAATGCCATTACCAAGCTATTTTCTGACTATAGCTCTATAATAGAGCTTGAAGTCAGGGATGTTGATTCCTCAGAAGTTCCTTTATGGTACAGGCTTGTCTTGTCTAACATGGCTATTTTATTTCTCCATATAATGTTGAATATTTTTCTTTCAATGTCTGTGAAGAAGTGTGCCTATATTTTGATGGGGATTGCACTGAATCTGTAGATTGTTTTTGGCAAGATTGCCATTTTTACTATTTTGATCATACCTATCCAAGAGCATGGGAGATCTTTCCATTTTCTTGTATCTTCTTTAATTTCTTTCTTCAAAGACTCAAAGTTCTTGCTATACAGGGCTTTCACTTGTTTGGTTAGTGTTGCACCAAGATATTTTATGTTGCTTGTCGCTATTGTAAAGTGTAATGTTTCTCTGATTTCTTTCTCAGCCCCTTATCACCTGTATATAGTAGGGCTACTGCTTTTTTTTTTACTTAATTTTCTTTCCTGCCACTTTGATGAACATGTTTATCAGCTGTAAGAGGTCCCTGGTCGAGTTTTTTGTGTCACTTATGTAAACTGTCATATCATCTGCAAACAGTGAAAGTTTGACTTCTACCTTTCCAATTTGTATGTACATGATATCCTTTTGTTGTCTTATTGCTCTAGCTAGCACTTCAACTACAATATCATAGTGATATGGAGAGTGGACAGCCTTGTCTTGTTCCTGACTTTATAGGAATTGTGTTGAGTTTCTCTTCATTTAGTTTGATGTTGGCTGTTTGTTTACCATATATTGTTTTTATTATGTTCAGGTATGTTCCTGTTATCTATGATCTCTCCAGGACCTTTATCATATAGGGGTGTTGGATTTTTTCAAAAGTTTTTTCAGCATCAGTTGAGATGATCATGTGGTTTTTCTTCTTCAATTGGTTTATATGGTGTATTATATTGATTGATTTTTGTATGTTGAACCAATCCTGAATCCTGGAGATAAAGCCTACTTGATCATGGTGGATGATTTTTCTGACATGTTCTTGCATTCTGTTTGCCAATATTTTATTGAGTACTTTTGGATCAATATTCATGAGGGATATAGTTCTCTTTCTTAGATGTGTCTTTGTGTGGCTTGTGTACCTAGGTAATTGTAGTCTCATAAAAAGAGTTTGGCAATGAACCTTCTGCTTTTACTGTTTGGAACAATTTGAGGAGTATTGGTATTAGCTCTTCTTTGAATTTCTGCTACAAATCTGCACAGAAGCCATCTAGTCCTGGGCTATTTTTGCTTGTTAGACTTTTGATGACTGCTTCTGTTTCCTTAGGGAATATACATCTCTTTAAGTTGCTTATCTATTATTGATTCAATTTTCTTAAGTTATATCTGTCCAGAAAATTGCCCATTTCTTTTATATTTTTGAATTTTGTGGAGTACAGTTTTTAAAGTATGATCTGAAGATTCTCTGTATTTCCTCAGTGTCCGTTGTTATGTCCCCCTTTTCATTCTTGATTTTAATTAATTTGCATGTTCACTCTCTGAGGTTTGGTAAATTTGCATGAAAATTTGTCTATCTTGTTGATCTTCTCAAAGAACCAACTCTTTGTTACATTGATTCTTTGAATTGTTTTCTTTGTTTTGACTTTATTGATTTCTGCCCTTAGTTTGATTATTTCCTGGTGTCTACACCTCCATGGTGAATTTGCTTCCATTTGTTCTAGAGCTTTCATTTGTGATGAAAACTCTCATGTGAATGTTATCTAGTTTCTTTATGTGAGCACTTACAACAGGAAGTTTCCTCTTAGTACTGCTTTCAAATTGTCCCATAAGTTTGGGTGTTATGTGTCTCGATTTTCATTGAATTCTAGGAATTCTTTAATTTCTTTCTTTACATCTTCATTGACCAGGAATGGTGCAATTGTGCATTATTCAATTTCCATGAGTTGGTAGGTTTTCTGCAATTTGTGTTGTTCTTGAATTCTAACTTTAATGCATGGTTGTCTGATAAGACACAGGGGGTTAATTCAATTTTTTTGTAACTGTTGAGGTTTGCTATGTTGCTAAATATGTGGTCGATTTTAGAGAAGGTTCCATGTGGTGCTGTAAAGAAGGTATAGTCTTTTGTGTTTGGATGAAATGGTCTTTAGATGTCTGCTAATCCCAATTGGGTCATAACTTCTGTTAGTGCCTTTGCCTATTTGTTAACTTTCTGTCTGGTGTTCCTGTCAAGTGGTGAGAGTGGGGTATTGAAGTCTCCCACTATAATGGTGTGAGGTCTTATTTGCAATTTTAATTTTAATAATATTTCTTTTACAAATGTTGGTGCCTTTGTATTTGGGGCATAGATGTTTAGAATTAAGACTTCTTCCTGATGGATTTTTCCTGTGATTAATATGAGATACCTTCTTCATCTCTTTTGATTGATTTTAGTTTGAAGTCTAATTTGTTAGATATTAGTATAGCTACCCCAGCTTGTTTCTTGGGTCCATTTGATTGAAATATCTTATCCCAACCCTTTACCCTGAGGTAATGTCTGTTTTGGAAGTTGAAATGTGTTTCTTGTATGAAGCAGAAGGATGTATTCTTTTATTGTATCAATTCTGTTAGCCTGTGCCTTTTATAGGCACGTTATGACCATTAACATTGAGGGAAGTTAAGGAACATTGAGTAACTATTCTTGTTTGTTTTTGATTTGTTGTTGCTAGTGGTGTTGTGTGTGGATTTACCCTGCTTTTTCTTTGGGGTTTTGGTAAAGTGGGATTATCTATTGCCTGTGTTTTTGTGAGTGTAGTTAACTTCCTTAGGTTGGAGTTTTCCTTCTAGTACTTTCTGTAGGGCTGGATTAGTGTTTACATATTTTTTAATCTGGTTTTGTCATGGAATATCTTGTTTTCTCTGTCTACAATGATTGAATGCTTTGCTGGGTATAGTAGTCTGGGGTGGCATCTCTGGTCTCTTAGTGTTTGTATCATATCTATCCAGGACCTTTTGGCTTTCAGAGTTTCCATGGAGAAGTCAGGTGTAGTTCTGATAGGTTTGCCTTTATATGTTATTTGGCCTTTTGCCTTTGCTGCTCTTAATATCATTTCATTATTTTGTATGTTTGGTATTTTAATTATTATGTGATGAGGGGACATTTTTGTAGTTCACTCTGGTGTTCAGTAGGCTTCTTGTACTTTCATTGGCATGTCTTTCTTTAGGTTGTGTAAGTTATCTTCTATGATTTTGTTGAATATGTTTTCTGAACCTTTGAGTTGGGTTTCTTCACCTTCTTCTATACCTATTATTCTTAGTTTTAGGCTTTACACGGTAGCCCATATTTCCTGGAAATTTTGTGTTAGGGATTTGTTGGACGATTTCTTTAAGATTTTCTTTAAGATTTCTTTAAGATTTTCTTCTGTTTCTTCTGATATATTTTCAGCACCTGAGATAATCAATTCCATCTCTTGTAGTCTGTTGGCTATACTTGCATTTCTAGTTCCTGATCATTTACCAATCTTTTCTAATTCCAGCATTCCCTCAGACAGTATTTTTTCTCTTATTGTCTCTATCTCAGCTTTCCATCCTTGTACTGTTTGGATTGTTTCTTGCAATATTTGGTTTGTCTTTTCTTCCATTTCTCTGAAGGATTTTCTCATTTCCTTTCTTTACGTTCTTTATCATCTGCATGAAGTCGTTTTAAAGGTTGCTCTCTTCTGCTTCATCTGTATTGGGATGTTCAGCGCTTGCTGGTGTAGTGTCCCTAGACTCTGGTGGTTTTTCTCTTGTTAAATGTGTTCTTTTGTTTTCCCATCTTTTCTTCTAGTGGACACAGGTGGTATCTGTTCCTCTTCTGGTGTATATGAGTCCAAGGTTCTCTTCTGGTGGATGCAAGAGTGTCTGATAATCTGGTGGGTCTCAAGGTGGGTGCGGGCAGGTTTGAGGCACTTGCTTTCCAGGTGGGTGGGAGGGGGACTAGCACAGGGATATCGGCAGACGCTGGTTTGCTTGGTCCCCTGATCATATTTTTTTTTAGATGACAAGTTCTCAAATATTTCTACATTAGTATTTTCTCCTGTTGCAGATATTTTCATATAAATCTGGCTGAGAGTAACTAATAATTTTCCTACTGCCCAAGTGTTTTGCTACTTAGAGATTTTTCTCTGCCAAATAAATTAGTCCTTCACTTTTAAGCCCAGTATTCAAAAAAGCTTGAGTATATAGACAAAACTTTTGACACACTGCAAACAAGTGTGTCCTTTATTCTAATTTCCAGTAGAATGCTCATATTTCTCTGAACCTATGTCAGACTATCTTCTATTATTGACTGTGCAATCACCATTTTTATTTTCTCTGGCACCACCTGGATCATCTGTGAAACTCTGCTTACAGATTTCTAGATTTTCTCTGATTCTGGTAACTTTTTCCAAATTCCTCTTGTAAATCAATGCCAAATCTTTCCCCACATTTTCAACAAAACCTTCAGGTCTCAGTGCCTTTTTCCTGTGTTATAACAAATACCTGAGATAACCACCTTGGAAGGAGAAAGGTTCATTTTGTTTCTTAATTTTAGAGATGCAAGATTGCTTTGGCTTTATTGTTTTAAGTCTGTAGTGGCATGTAATTGGCAAGTTTGTGTGGTTACATAAAACTTCATTTCTTGTGACTTATAAGTAAGAGTGTAGAAAATCAGGGCCAAACCACACAATTGCCTGCAAGAGAATACCTCCAATGACTAAAGGCTTCATGCTTTGCTCTTTTCTGTCTTCTAACAAATTCCAAGTTTGAGAAAACAGCCTTAGCACATAAGTCTTTGGATCTTAAGATCCAAATATTTCATCTGTATTATTCCTTTGTTTTATGAATACTTATTCAAAAGAAATTACAAATAAATAGCAGAGTCAGACCTGTGGCATATACTGAGAATCACAACACCTGAGAGAGAGATATATGAGGAATCTCAGTTTGAGGCCAACTTGGATTACCTAGTATGTTATAGGCCATGCTTCACTTTTGAATAAGATCTTGTCTCAGGACAGCATCTTCCCCAATGAACATGGGGACTTTTAGAATAGTTAAGCATATGAAATATATGAGCATGCTATACCAACTGATGTATAAATTAGATATAGAAATACCAGCAAATATTAGAAATTAAAGTCTAGCAATACACCCCCAAACCCAGAGACACATGTGTCCCTGAAATTCAGGAATTTGTATTTTAAAGCAAATATTTTCCTTAAACTTTCTAGTTTTATGAATATGGCATAAGAGATATACAGGAAATACTCCTGGCATAGAACATGTTTATAATGTTAAACTTATTTGCATATAACTGGATGAAGATAAGCTAATTATGCCAAAAAGCAAAAGACATTTAACATGTTTCTCAGAACTGGTGAGGACAGGAATCTTCAGCTATAGTTGCAAGAGAACTAATGAATCTTCACAAATATAAATAAAATTCATGATTTTGCATTTTATAGCCAAACCTCAGAACATTAAAACAACAATAAAGTGGTCAATAAAAGAAAATCATTGATGAACCTTAAAAGGACAGTAAGATTGCCAGCTGTCTTTCAGCTATTGCAGTAGAAGCCAGAGACCAGTGAAATAATACCTGAAGTGTCAAAAACTACATAAATGTAAAATTTAGAATTTCATGTATAAGTATAAATAGTTTTTAAAATTGATAGAAAAAATAATATGCTTGGACAAACATAAAATTTGATAATTAGTATGAATTTATGCTCATAAATTCATTATGAAATTATGAAACTTGCTGTATATATGAAGATGCTAAGTGAATTGCAACATCAACATTCCAGCTAGACATACTGTTCGACTACATAAAACAATAGTACACAGGAATATTTTCTAAGACTAAATACAACTGTAAAATCTCTCGTTACTTTCTAGAACAGAGTGATAAAAGAACTTCTATACTGAACTTGGATTCTTATGGCCAAGGGACAATGTAAGGCTATTTAAAAGATTGACTGTTAGCCAGAGATGGTCACAAATATCTATGATTGCAGCACTTAGAAGACTGGAGCGTGTTTCTGTCTCAAAATATACTGAATAAAAAACGAAAGACAATAAAATGTATTCTGTCAATTAGAATACTATCAATCCTGATAAAATAGTATTGATCAAAGAAATAAATATGAATAAATCTATCTTTTATATTTCAATCATTACATAACCAAATGTGTAATCTTTTATTATATATATATATATTTATATATATATATATATAGCCTATTAATTATATAATGGACACATGCTATGAATACAAATATGAATGCCAGGATCTCAGTTTCCTTATCTCAAAATTATGACAGGACAACTAAGCATTTTTAGTTTTTCAATATGTATATAACTAAAACAAATTGCTAGTCTTGGTGTCACTTAAGCTGGATGTTTGTCATAAAAAGTCCCTAGAAATGTCTTCTGTGCTTCCTAGGTTTAAGCAACAACTGAAGAAATATTTCAAACAGTTAAGTAAAATTAAAGAACTAGAGCAGTGACTCACGGCTTATGGGTATTTGCTATGTAAGCCGGGTGATTAGAGTTTGATCCTGAGAACCAAGATTAATGTGGAAGGAGAGAACTGGCTCCATAAAACTGTTTTCTGACAGCTACCCCTTGGCATGCGTGTGCAAAATCACATCATTCATTATGTGCACGTGTACACAAGCACACGCACATATATGGAATAATAAAAAATAAAAGGAAGAAGAATGTAAATGTTACTTGATCACAGGCTCAGAATGTAAGCAGAGATTTTTTTTGGCTGTGTAACAAACTTTAAGTTCCTTAATGTGACAAAAGAAAGCCATAAACATGGTGTTTTAAAAGTATATTGAGAACATCAGAGTGGAGACACACTTTAATAATAAAACCGTGCTTGTAAAATATTTTACACATTGTTGACATGCTAACAAAGAATTTCACACTTCATTGAAAGTCATTAAGACAATTACCAGGTCATTAGTGTACAAGTTAAGCCTCAACTTTGAAATCCCATTCTCTAAAGACTTCATTTTACAGATAGTTTAGCTCCTAGCATTTGCTGAGTCATAACGTAATCTGTTCTAGGCTAGCCTTCAGAGACTGCTAAAACAGTGTTTCTGGACTTTGGCAAATGTAGGAAACTTATTTAACTGTGACTTGCATATTCATTCAGGTTTCCTTAAAGGAAATTCTGCTAACCTGGCACAATGAATTTATGGTCTAGTGAGACTTCTGAGTGACTCTTTTATTTTTATTTATTTATTTGATTGATTGATTGATTTAAATATATACAGTTAAAAGGAGAAATGCTTTATAATTTACTTATCCATTTATCATGCTATTACTTTATAGCAACACAAATGGTACCAAAATTCCACCAGAATTTTTGTAAGTTTTATATATTTATAGTATTTTATAGGCAGATTCTCATATTGCATAAGTGTCTTGGAAATTATTTTGTCAATTCATGTAGAAATTCCTGTTAGGCCGGGTGTTGGTGGCACACGCCTTTAATCCCAGCACTTGGGAGGCAGAGGCAGGCAGATATCTGTGAGTTTGAGGCCAGCCTGGTCTCCACAGCGAGTGCCAGGATAGGTTCCAAAGCTACACAGAGAAACGCTGTCTCTAAAAACCAAAAGAAAAAATAGAAATTCCTGTTAGATAGTGACATTTCATTTTACTTTATGATTTATTACTTAATAATTTTGTTATTTTACTGTTGATAAATACTTGAATATTTTTATAATTTTGACTAGTATCACATGAACATCCAAATATATATGATTATGTAAATATATACATATATGTATGTATACATAATTAATGTACTTTAATGAAAATATCCATATATTCCTTCATGCTTTTTCTAGTTCCAACAGGAATTGAGAAGTTTTTCATATGTATAAAGGGTAATAAAAATGTATTTGTATCAGTGTAAAATTAAAGATAATCCAATGATCAAAAATGTCTTTGAGGTGTTCTCATATACACCTGTGTTACATTAGTCTCTGCCATTTCTATATCCCTTTGACTCTCATTCCAATTTTCAAAATTTAAAAGCAAGTATGATTTGGAAACCCAGGGAAAATGATGAGGCTGACACTATTGAATGATATAATTCTAACCAAATGTGAAAGTATACTGAAAAAAGTAAGGAAATTTTACTTGCTGAATATTTCAAAACTCTGCTATTGAATAAGATAAAGAGATATGAAGAAGAGATACTCTATATTTGACAGGATTATTATTTTAGACAAATATTTGGAGAAGGGAAGATGAGTGGTTCAAAAGAAGTCTTTGGTTTTTAGACAGGTAGTTTTCCTACATTGCTTGAACCTGGCTTGTCTCCTAAACTCAAGTTATCCTCTTTCATGGCTGAGATTATTGTCATAAAGGACCGTTCCAGGTGTTTACTCATGGAAAATTTTAAAACATATATTACTAGTTCTCCTTGTCTATTGAGTATATCCATAGAATTCAATACTTGGATAATGAGATAAAATTTTAAGAAAATGCTGCCATGTATCTGGAAAATAAGGTTAGAAGTAAGAGGCTGTTAACATCTGATGGTTCTTTGGGTGGCTGTGACTTTCCTAATTTTAGTCTGCACATGAACTGGATTAGACCTCAGTCACAAGAGATCTTATTGGCTCTTTTTGAGGCCCTGGGACTCCTGATTCATGACATTCTTGTCTAGACACTCACTGAGCTGAATATAACTTTGCTTGTTGACCTAGCACATAGATAGCTCTGTATGACCTGAGTAGTTAGAAGAAACTGACCACAATTTAACGTCTAGTGGTTTATGAAAAAACCATACTGCCGTTTAGGAAAAACTTGCAAAAACCTCAGGAAGCCTGGGAATACAGCCCTTCTTAAAAGACTTGCAACTAGAGAAAATTATGTCCTTTTGCTCTTCATGATTGTAGGACAGTTTATTTCCTTTTCGTTCTGACATGCATGGAACTGATGGAAGTAAGCCAATGAAGCCCAAAGTACAAATCTATATCATCTTATTACTTTCCATGATAATGGGTCTATATTAAAACAGTGCTCTGTCTTTGCTCGCCTTCCCCACCACCACAGTATTCAGCTGATTTCTTTTTATGATGCTCAGAATGATCTGAAGCTCTATGTGCTATTAATGTATAATTGAGTTTGTAATATAACAGTTATTTCTCATAGTTACTGGTACATATTCCCACTAATTTACTTTAACATGAAGTAGAGTCACTTACTTGAATGTTAGAATGGTATTTTCTTTCATTTATTGTCATCCAAAACAAATATTCACTGTGCCTGGAAAAATGCTAAGATATTATTATTACAATTATCAGTGGTTGGTTGATCATTACTGACTCCAGTACACATTACCTAACTATAAGATTGTGGTTTAAGGTGACCTGAAGATTAAGCAAACAGAGGGAAATGCAGACCCATATGAAGCTTCTATTATGAAACAGCTTCTATTCTATGGTTGATATGCTATAGCAATTCCTTTGTGGGAACAACACACTAATCATTCACTAAAAGAAATTAACTTCTGTTCTAGAACAGTTGATCAATGACAGATGAATTTTGTCAAATTATCTACTTATGTAGAACTTGAGAATATACTTTTGATCATACAGAAAATAAAATCCTTCTTAATTTTGACAAATATCTTGTCTCTGTATATATTAATTTAAATTTGATGCTTATTGATTATTTGATTTTATAGTTGTATCCACATATTATTTATACTTCATTAATTTATAAAATAAATTATGTGCTTCTGCCTCACCATATAAAATGAAAAGCACAGTAAATCAATTAAAAACCTACTGCATACTGTAAGGGTTGTAATCAAAGTCGTTTTAAAAATAATGTATGGAGAATCATATTAAACACCATCTCTGATTATTAAAATATTAAAAGTAACAATGAGTCAGGTAGGGTGGCACACACATTTAATCCCTCCACTTGCAAGGTTAAAGCAGGAGGAATTACAGGAGTTTGAGACCAGCCTGAGATTCACACCAAGTTCCACTCATGTCAGGTCAATGGAAGCATATATTGTCTTAGAGTGATTATAGTTTCATATGCATAGTATTTCACATTTGATGACATTCTTTACTTTATTTTCTGTCTTTTCACACTAAAAGTAAATTTGAAAATTGTATTATCTTATCATCCTATCATGAGTAGTGTAAAATTAAAACAATCTTGCTCTGTATTATGAAGATTCATAAAATGTCACATTATCCAGGAAGGTTAATGGGGCTGGTCTGTGGAAATTATTACCTGTTCATTTTTTGAGATGTAAACCTAGCACTTTTGTAGTATGAGCCCTAGCTTAACTAAACCAAATTATTAAAACTTATGAGCAAAAATGTTGTCTTCTTTCTCTACTGAATGTTACTTTAAACTGGTTTTCGAGAGTTAACTCTGTGCATATATAGTTAGTTTTAGAATTTATTAGGTTATAATTTATAAGGTTTTACATAAATAATGCCTCAATGAGACCCATTGTGAAGTGCAAAACTGAGTTTTATAACTATGATTCCAGTCATTATTTTTTTCTTTTCGAACTAAAGCATGTTTTTAAGCACAGTACATGATTATTTTCATGGGAATATTTATGTTGGATTTTGTTTTAAAAGGAATAAATTATTCTTGAATGTATAATATTTTGAGCAAAATCATGAATAGAAAATTTATAATCTGTTAATATAGAAGCCATACTACTAGAGACTGGGTTATGACTCACAGATGAAATGCAGTCATTTATTTACTATAAATACATTTATTGGAAACTTTCACAAACAAATTTACTTCTTCAGGTTTCACATATCACAGATGAAATGCATCACACCTTGATTTGATACATTTTAGGTGAGAAGTTAATTTAGAATCTGCCCTTCTAGAGCTTCAGAATTATTTGTGTGCATGTTGTGATATGATTATCTAAATGGTTTCTTGGGTTGATATGTTTATCTACCTATAAAGTCTTTAATCTTTATCTCTGCATTTTTGTATTCCATGTAATTCTATTGATTTGTATCCAAACTTGCCCGAAAATTATTTATTTTACTGAATGTGAAATTTGAAAGAGGAAGAAGTCAGAATGGCAAACATACACTTGTCAAATCCTCTGACATTATGTATTGAGCCTCCAAGATTATCACATTTTATTTTTCCACTCTTTTGGTGTTTGATCAAATGAATGCAAATTATTTAATAAATATGTTAATCAATTTCCCTAATACTCAAATGAGTATGCTGCCAAGAATAGATCTTTGATGCAAATTCAGATGTTCTAAAGACCTCACTTTTTGCTAATAGATATTTAAATAAGATTTTTTATTTCTTTTAAATTGCCTATATTTTGCCATCTGAACACTTACTAAAATGGAATTAAATATTATGCCAGTTTATTCATAATGTTTTTCAGGAAATGTCTTCATTCACTGATAAAAGTTATTTTGTGTGTGATTCTGATCTTCAATTTTGTACTAATGTCCTTCAATATTTAATAATAATGTACAATAAACTTTATAAGATAAACATGCGTATACATCCAAGCCTACAGTTTTGTGAAGATTTTATTCCCATGAAAAAATTCATGATGCTAGAGGAATTTGGCAATAAGATTTCGTTATTAAAATCAGACATCATTCAAAAAGGTGTTTGAGCATGTTTTTTTGATTACTATCTTTTTAATATCACTGCACATTTCCCCCTTCCTGTTGAGCAGATTCCTCTCTGTTATCTTTTTTACATTAAAAGAATATATTTTGGTACCATTTTTACTATATACTTAGTCTTGTAATGAAGGAAGTTAAGACCTACCAAACCTAGAGAACCTTCACAGTTGCTGTCAGTGGTCCTGATCCTGGCCAGCCAACAAGGTGTAACCACGTGATCCTGCCTGAGGCCCTAGCAACAGAAGAGGTCAGAGGGCCTGTTCGTGCCTAGACAATAAGGGGTGACTATGCAGTGTCACAAGATCAGAACGCCTGTGTGCTGGGTCAGTATATAAGTTTGTATCTATTGCTAAATAAATGAGTCTGCTGTTTCCTTTCATCTGACTCCCAAGGTCTGTGTTGTTGACTATGTGCCTTATCAACCCCTCCCCTGAGGGAGCCATTGGGACCCAATACCAATGTAATAGCAAAATATTAAAAGGGATGAGCTTTGATTGCAGTCAATTTTGGATTCAAAATCGTGCTCTAGTTATTATGAACTACATTATGGCTTTAGGTAGTTTCATCATTTCCATTACTCTTCATGTCACTAATTATTTTACCTAGAAATTGGTACGCAGTATTATATCTCATTCATTTAGGATGTTATGTGAAATATAATAGAATTATGTACATGCACTCCTCAACAAAATGCCCATAATAGAATAAGTGTTCAAAATGTTCCATGCTACCCTAGCATTCTTTCCATTCTGGCTCATTTGAAATTCCCCCTTTTGCATTATATATAATTAGATATAATTGTGCTAAACTGGTTGTAAGTGCATAGCTTTATGGAGACTTATAATTACATAAAATTTCACATAACATTTCTATCATGTCAAAAGTACCTTTGTGCTCTTTTGCTCTCAATTTACTCTCCAAATATTATACTTCTCCAAGAGAAGACCTGCTTTTAAAAGTATATATTTGTGTTTTGTAAAAATTATTTTAGGATGATTAATATCATATGTAACCTTTTGCATCTGCTTCTGATGAGGTTAATTGATATTGAGTGTGTCAATAGTCACCTTATTTTAATTGCTGAATTGTATTGTATAGCAAATATATCATGTTTTATCAAAGAGATTTCATTATGACACTTCAGTATATACAAATAATGGACTTTGAGCATGATCATATTTTCATTATCTTTTCTTTTGACCTCACCCACCTCAATATTCCACATAGTTTTACTCATGCTTTCAGGCCTATTT
The DNA here is from genome assembly GCF_003668045.3 of Cricetulus griseus. Taxonomy (NCBI): domain Eukaryota; kingdom Metazoa; phylum Chordata; class Mammalia; order Rodentia; family Cricetidae; genus Cricetulus; species Cricetulus griseus. The sequence goes on from NC_048604.1 coordinate 47,022,968, forward strand.
CCAGCTAGATTCCAATGTGAGAGAAAATGCGCTGCTAGTAGTGTGAGAATAAGTAATTTGGATTAAGATGATAATCTCCAATTCCATCCATTTTCCCTTGAAAAATATCATTTCCTACTTCTTTATGGCTGTTTCAAATCCCGTGTGTGATTGGAGATGTTATTCTGTACATGTTTCTCTTAGTGTTTGATGAATAAAACACAGAATGTTCAGGCAGGAAGATAGGCGGGGCTAGGAGATGAGGAGAATTCTGGCAAGTATAGACAGAGAGGAGTCGCCATGTAAGATGCCAAAGGAGTAAGAGTAATATAAGGCCTAGTGAAAATATTTAGATTAATAGAAATGGGTGAATAATTTAAAAAAAGCTAGCCAATAAGAAGCCCAGGTATCAGCCAACAGTTTCTTAATTGATATATTATCTGTGTGTTTCTTTGGTGCTCAAGTTAGCGGGACCAGACAGACCAGAAAACTCATGCCTACACATGTATCTATATTTTATTTATCTTTTCATCCGTTGTTGAGCACTTGGGGTGATTCCATTACCTCATTATGAGAATACATAACAATCATGACTACATATATACTTCTATAGCAAGCTGAATTTTATTCCTTTGGATATAGACAATTTTAATTGACAGACCATATGGAATTTTCCTTAAATTCTTTTATTTTTTGGAAGAAATATAGTGTCAGGGATTTACATCACCACAAGTAATGTATGAATTCCTTTCTGCCTGGGTCTTTATTGTTTTAATTCTTTCTTCTTTTGTTTATGCTAGTTATTCTGACCATTGAAACTTTTTGTTTATTTATTTATTTATTATTTTACATATTGGTCACAATTTTTCCTCCCTCTTCTTTCCCCCAAGTCTCATCCTACCACCTCTCTCTGTTCCTACCCCATCTACTCCTCCATTTCTGTTCAGATCAGATCTTCCTTGAATATCAACAACACATGGTGCATCAAGTTGCCATAAGACTAAGAATCTCCTCATGTATTAAGGTTGGGCAAGGTGACCTAGTATGAGGAGTAGATTCCCCAAATCCAATAAAGGTGTCAGAGACAGCCCCTGTTCCCCACTGTTAGGAGTCCTACAAAGGACCAAGCTACACAATCCCAACATATATTCAGACTCAATCCCATGCAAGCTTCCTGGGTATTGTTTCAGGCTCTGGGAACACCTATGAACCCAGGTTAGTTGATTCTGTGAGTTTTCATGAGGTGTCCTTGACCCTTCTGGCTTCTGGAATCCTCTCTCTTCCTCTTTAGCAGGATTTCCCAAGCTCCGCCTAACATTTGGCTGTGGGTCTACATGTTTCAATCAGTTGCTGGATGAAGCTCCTCTGATGTCAGTTGGGCTAGGCACCAATCTATAAGTATATCAGAAAAATCTTTAGGCATTGTTACATTGACATTTTTTTTTGCTACAGTCATGTTTGGCTCTATCCTAGGTCTCTGGGTCCTGGTGCCCCAGGCAGTGTCAGGGGTGGGTTTACTCTTCCTGGATTTTAGGCTAGACCAGTCATTAGTTGGCCACTCCTTCAATCTTCAGGCCACCCTTACCCCAGCACATCCCATAGGCATTACATAATGTAAGTCTAACATTATGTGGCTGAGCTGGTGTCCCAATCCCTCCACTGGAAGTATTGCTTGGTCACAGGAAATGTCTAGTTTCGGCCACATATCTCTTAGGAGTCTTAGCTGGTGCCATTGTTGTAGGTTACTGGGAGATCCCCTTGTGCCTGGTTTTTACCTGACTCCAAAATTCCCCTCTTTTTAGTAGTCTCTTTCAGTATTCCTCCCACAACATGATGGCTCATGATCCCATCTCAACCAGCCTGCATTTCACTCATGGAATCTCTATTTCCCTTCCCAGGGAGATCTGGCTGTACCCCTTGAATCCTCCTTGTTACCTCATCTCTCTGGGTCTATATATTGTAATGTAGTTATCCTTTATCTTACAGCTAATATCCACTTATGAGTCAGCATATACTGTGTTTTCCTTTCTAGGTCTGGGTTACCTCACTCTGAATGTTTTTTTTCTAGTTCGATACATTTACCTAAAGATTTTATAATGTCATTGTTTTTAACAGCTGAGCAATACTCTATTGTATAGATGTACCACATTTATTTTATTCATTCTTCAGTTGAGGTACATCTAAGAGGTTCAATCTGGTCTTGTTGGATGCAGTTTCAGGAGATGAGCAGTATCTTAGATCTTCAATCAAGCGAATCCCATCTAACATGGACTGGATACATCCATTTAAGACTTTTACTATACTAATATTTTCTTCCTACAGGACCGCACTAGGCTATCACCATCCCATTTCAGCAGGAGTAACTTAGAGGATGCTATGCCCCCTTTCCCCCATTGTTGTCATTTAGGATAGTGTAAATACCTAGTTAGGGATAGCTTCCTACTGTTTATGGTTGGGACTGGAATCAGGTGTTCAGGCTTGGACACTTCTTTTATATGACTTTAGGGTTTAGTTAAAATAGATGTGACATAAGCAGATTGTTGTATCTTCTTATATTTCACCTTTATGATTGTTAATTTTGGACACTTTGCACTATTAAGTTTTAATCCTCTTTTAGACTAAAAGGGGAATAGTAGGGGATGCTGTAGCTTTGCCTGCTTACATGACAGCCCTGCTTTTGCTTTCATCTTCGGCTTGCTGTACTTACTGCTGCCCACCAGCTGGCTAGGTCACTCTGTAAGTAAGGAATTTCCCTATTAAATTCCTTTGTATTTTTACCTGACTACGCATTGGTAATTTCCCACATTAGGGACCCCTTGACTTAGTTCCACTTCTGGTAAGGCCAAAGTCTTCTGAATTTGAAATACAGAATATGGAGTCCAGGGAAGGGTGTGCAGTCCCCTGGTCATTGAATCTTTAGAGTGTGAGTCTAATTATGTATTGTGATGTAATCTATAATTTCTTTCTTTGCTGATTTGTAATTTTCAATATAGCAGTCCTTAATTGTTAGGTTGATTTTAATTAAATTTTTATTATGAATGCAACTAGTTTTCTAATTTAATTTTAAGCAATATTCTTGTGAGAATTCAGAGTTTCATACACCTGTTTTCATCATACTTAACTCACACACCCCAATTCCTCAAAGATCCTTATTTCCCTTCTTTACCCATGCACATTGTTTGTGTCCTTTTAGTTTTTTAACTCTCTTCAAGACCAATTTGTGCTACTCTAGTATTCTTTCTTTTGTCTTCTTCCATTGGACCATGATCACCTTCTCAAGGAATATATATACTCTTAGGGATAACTGTGTCTCTGTTTCGCAGACACTAGCTCTAGTGATATGTGTTGGTTCATGCTCCCCATTCCTATTTTCATGCTGGGATTTAGCATTTCTTAGGCTTACACAACTGCAATTGCTGTGACTTCCAATGTGCAGCTGCCTTGCTGTATTTAGAAGATGTTCCCTTGTAGTCATCCACCACATGGGCTTTTACAATTTTTTGCCCTCTCCTGCAATTATCTCTGAGCCTCGGAGAGTTTGGGTTGGTATACTTGTCTTCTTTACTACATAGCATCCTGTACTCTCTTATTCTGTTCATCTTAGCAATTGGTGTGTCATTTTGGCAATTGCCATCTACTGTAAATAGGAGCTTCTCAGATAATGTTTGAGAAATGCATTGATCTAAGGATATTGGGACAGTCATAAGGAGTTGGGTTTATATTGTGGGCATTTAGTAGGATAGTAGTAGTAAGTTCTCCCTGAGGAAATAAGGCCTCTCTAGCCATAGGAACTTGGCCCAATAATGGCATTAAACCTGGATTTCATCTTTGAAGAAGGATTTAAAGCCATTCGTAAAGTGGCATTTTACTCTCATATGATGTGCCACTATTGCTGAAGTGGACATGTCTTCCAGGACAGTCACTGCTATAGCTCACAAGGTTCACAGTTGTGTATGATTACTTTTCTTTTCCAGTAGCTCAGATAGGGCTTTTCAGCACTCTGAAAGCTAGATATAAGAATGGAGCTTTCAGATCAGTAAGTACAATGTTGGTTTTTTTAAATGCAACGTGGCTCAAACGTGATATTTTCAGTGATGTGGTATTTCCGTCAAGTTCTGGATGATATCCAATAACACTGGCAATAGCTTGTACTATTTCTCAGTCTAAGGGATCTCCCTGGACAATAATTTCAAAAGAGGAAATAGCTGAAAATATTCAATTATGTAAATATATCATGTTTTTATTATTCATTGGGTGGTGGACATCGAAGCTCTTTTACATGTCCAAGTTGTTGTAAACAGAGTATCAGTAAATGTAATCTACCACATAAGTAAAAGGACCAAACCATGTAATCGTCTCCTTGGATGCATAAAAGACCTTTGAGAAAATCCAACATCTATTCACATTCTGGAGAGAATAGGGATACAGGGAAAATATCTTAACTTAATAAAGGCAATATACCAGAATTCTAATGTCAATGCCACTGTAAGTTGAGAAACATGTTTAAAAGCATTTCCAGTAAAATTAGGAACAAGACAAGAATGTCCACTTTCCCTACAACTGTTAATATAATAACTGACATCTTAGAAAGAACAATATGAATGTAGAAGATAAAAAAGTTGAATCAGAAAAGGAGAATCAAAGAGTCTTTATTTACAGGTGATATGATTCAATTTAGAAAATACCTTAAAACCTCCACCACAAACATTATGGAGCTGATAATATAATCACAAAGTACCTGGCTGCAAAATAAACACACAAAATATACAGTCTCTTTGTGTACAAATGAAAAACAACAAAGAATGAAATCAAAGATAAAATACCATTCCTAATATTTCCAAAATATCATGGATAAATATAACCAAGAAAGTAAAAGACTATTACATGGGGCTGGGATGGGGTGGAGGGTATGGGAGGATGGGAGGGTGAGGGAACTGGGGATGATATGTAAAATAAGATGGTTTCTAATTTGAATATAAAGAAAATATGAATATAATAAAAACAGATACCAGAAGACAGAAAAACCTCTCATGTTTATGGGTTGGTAGAACTAATATTAAGATAATAAATATCATATCAAAAGTAAACAATAGATTCAATAAAGTTTTCATTTCATTTCAATGCAATTCTTTATAGAAATTGAACAAAGGATTATATTTTGGTATATTAAACTATACTTTGATTTCCAGTTCTTAGTAAACTTTGTCACGAAGCCATGTTGAATTTTTGAACCTGCCAAAATAATCATGTAAATTTTGTTTGTCTATCATCTATCTATCTATCTATCTATCTATCTATCTATCTATCTATCATCTAAAAATCTATGTATACACGTGGAAACCTGTGCTTGTGCTCATGTGCATGTTTGTATGTGTGCATACATGTGAATTCTGTAACAAGATTAAACAAAATTACCATTTTTTTAAGATTAAACAATCCCTGTATTCTTAGTATGAGAACAATTTAATCATGGGATAAGATCATTTTAGTGCTGACCTTTATTTAAAATTCTGTTATCAATAATTTTGGTGTCAATGATCTTTGAGGAAATTTCTCTGTAACTTTCATTTTCTTAGTTATGGCATCATCATTTTTGGTGCCAGAATAATATTGACTTCATAGAATAAATATAGGAGTGTGTATTTCTTTCCACTTCCACTTGTTTGTTTAATCTACTTTGAGACATTCTGGCATTAGTTATTTTTATATTAATTAAAATTAAAATATAATTAATCATTATCCCCTCCTTTTCTCTTTCTAATCCCATGTACCACTTACTTCCTTCTTCTCAAAATCATGGCCACTTTTTATGTAGTTGTCATAGTTATGCAACACGCACTCACACACACACACACACACACACACACACACACACACACACACACATATATATATATGATATTAAGTCAATTTATTATTAATACTGTTCATGTGCTTAGGGCTGACCACTTGCTATTAGATAACTGAATAGGGATCCTGTCTCTGGAAAAGTTTGTTTCTATTTCTTTCAGTAGCCATTGATTGCTTGGACCTTTTCATCTGAGTATGAGGCCTTGTGAGATTTACCCCATTCATACTGATATGCTGACTAGTGCTTTCATTGTGATTGTCTTTTTAGTTAACCATGTCATGGGTATTTCATGGGTACAGCTTTCATATCATAATTAGGAGACGCTATCTCAAAGCAGACTTCCTGGTCCCATGGCTTTTATTATTTTACTAGGGGCCACACTCAGTGAAAATTGATTCTTCTTCTTTTTGTAGCTATCAGTTGCAAATAGCTCCTCGACTCAGGGTGGAACTTGTCCATTCTTTTCTTCTGTTGGGATTGGTTGACTTTGAGGTTGTACAAGTCTTGTGAATGCTGCTGCAACTACTATGAGTTAATGTGTGCAGTTGTCCAACTTATCCCGGAAGACAGTGCTTTCAACTGCCCCCAACTTTATTCCTTATAAACAAAGATTCCACCCCATTTTCTGCATTCTTGAGTCCTGTCTGTGTGTATTGGGAGGAATGATGTTCATATGCTCCCTTTAGTGTTTAGAATTCTGAAGTCTCATATTCTCTGTACCCTGGCCATTTGTGGGTCATTGTGCAAATAATACAAATAGAAGTTCCCTTGATGAGTATGATAGAGAGAAGTATTAATCTATGGGTATAAAAATTGGTTACTGGCACTCAGATTAATACTATGTAAATTTAGCAGGATAAAAATTTAGCAGTTAATTTCATAGAGCCTATGACTTAGCTAGCCATAGGTTCTTTGCCTGATAATGGTGACAGTTATGAATTTTGTCTTGCAGATCAGGACTTAAATCAAATCAGAAACTGGTTGGTTACTCCCTGTGTCTCATGAAACTATAGTATTAGCGGGCATATCATGTGGGGGCAGACATTGTTGGAGATCACAGGGTTCATAGCTAGAAATTATTTATGACTACTTATCTCCTCTGGTAGCTTTCATAGCACCTTCCAGTATTGAAAAAGCTTGTATCAGGAATGAATCATCCAAGTACATACTAGCTTGATGTTGCCATGATCAATAACTGGAGCAAATGGTGTATTTAGAAACAGGGTCTTCTCATCAAGTTCAAGAGAGTAAGAAAGAGCAATGATAATAGCTTTTAATGTCTGAGGAGGTGTCTATGGTAATTTCCTGGTCAAAAACTCCAAAAGCAAGTAATTTCTGGCAATATGCTTTTTGATTGTTAGATTCTGGTGTCCAGTAGGATGTCCTTGTCCTGTTGTAGGTAATTCAATTTTATATTATATATATATATATATAATATATATATATATATATAGAGAGAGAGAGAGAGAGAGAGAGAGAGAGATGGAGATAGATAGATAGATAGATAGATAGATAGATAGATAGATAGATATAGAGAGAGACAGAGAGAGACAGGGAGAGAATTTCTATGGTAGTATGTTTCCATGTTATTTCCACAAGCTCTCTAGTATGTTATTTATCCCACCCTATACTTCCTTGGATATCCTATCACCTGCTCTGTCACTCATTTCTCTGTTTTATTGTTCCATTTAAATCTTTGATACTAGTACACCCTGTACTTTCTCCATTGAGCTCCAATCCCCAATGAGTCCTTAGAAATTTTCTAACTTCTATGTGTATTTTAATAAAAATTATTGTGGTGATATCTTGGATGGACTCTAAAAAATAAAACTTGCCTGAAGATCAGAGGGCAGAGCTAGCTACTAGTTAACCATAGAACTCTGGAGGTCTGTACAGACAGACAGGAAGTGATATGGCTGGGTGGAGAGAGGACTATAAGGCAGGAGGAGACAGGAGTTTGGTCTTTTTTCAGTCTGAGGATTTTGTAGAGGTAAGAGCTCTAGTGTCTGACTGCTCTGCTTCTCTGATGTTTCAGCTTTCACCCCTCACATCTAACTACAGCTTCTTATTATTAAGACCAATTAGAACTCACCATACAATTTATATCTGAAGATTCAAAGGTATCATCTTCAGTTGAGACAAAACATTGGTCGTTTGTCATTCTATGTCTGGGTTAACCCTCTTAGAATTATTATTGTTTGCTCATTCATTTACCTGTGAATTTTACAACTGTTATAGAGGAATAATAGACCATTGTATAACTATACTATCTTTCATTATTCATTCACCAGTTGAATAAGTCATCAGTGACCATGAATGAGCATGTATCATTAGTGTAGCATATGGAGTCAGTGGGTTATATATCTAAGAGTGGTATAAATGTGTCATATATTGGACTTATTTTTAGCCATTTTAGGAACTTCCACACTTGCTTCCATAGTGGTTACACTAGTATGCATTCCCACCACCACCGAATAACTGTTCCCATTTCATGTCCATGCTAGAATCTGTCTTTCTTTGATTTTCTTTACTTTTTTTTGGGGGGGGGGTGAGACAGGGCTTCTCTGTGGATTTGGTGGCTGTCTTGGAATTAGCTATTGTAGACAAGACTGGTCTCAAACTCACAGAGATCCACCTGCCTCTGCCTCCAGAGTGCTGGGATTAAAGACATGCACCACCACCCAGCTTATTTTCTTAATCTTAGTCATTCTGACTGGGGTGAGAAGAAATCTCAAAGCAGTTTTAATTTTTATTTCCTTGATGTCTAAGGAAATATTTCCCATCCATTTATATTTCTTCTATTGAGAACACTCTTTTTAGTTCTATTTTTAGGCTATAGAGAAACATTTTGATTTCATGAGGGCTCATTTATCAATTTTTGTTCTTAATACCTGTGGTTTAAAAATTTTTGACAATAATATGTTCTCATTAGTTGTCTTTAATGTCTAGCTTATATTAGTATTTTCTTTGTGGTTATCAGAATCCATTATAGCCCATTTTAATTTGCTAACAATTGACTATTAAACTGTATACAGAACCTCTTCCACATTTGATCCTATTAATGTAAAATTTTTATTTTATATTAAATAATTCCTAATATATTTGTGGTGTTATAATGTCATCAATTGTGTAACAAGTAACAAAAAATTAAGCTTTTACATATTTGTAGATTTAGATATGAAGCTATTAAGCCCTGGCACAGGTGCTGTTTAAGGGCTGTTTGCTCTCTCTAGAATGTAACTTTCTTACTATATTCTCACATGGAAGAAGATGAAAGTGCTAACATATTGTCATTTAAATTAAAATGCTTTTCTAAGACCGGATGTCTCATGTGTGAGGGTAAAATCCTCATGATGTTGTCACTAACCAAAATCCAAATCTCTTGATATTATTGCATTACAGATTCAGTTTTAAAATTAATATTGGATAGGCTATCAACATTCATCAAACTACAGCATATTTCCGCTAACAAATTATTGTACCGCAGATTTTGAGTTGCTTTTTTCATGTTTTATTGTATAGTTAAAAATAACTTACTTACAATTAAAATAGCAAAGCATTCTGATTTTCTCATTGTGCCTGTACCACTGAATTTTATGCTTGCATATGAGATTATCTGAATACTTAGTGTCCTTTAATTTTAGCATAAAAGCAATCCTTTTTAACTTTTCCTATAAGATAACTTTAAAAGAAAAATTTACTGGTGATGGCTGTATCTTTCTGTCTCCATTTATTCAATACCACTCTACTTTTTATGGCTTTCTTTATTTTGGAAGGTTTTTCTTTACGTAGTTTGAAATATCATTCCACACTCTGCTTGTTTACAAAGCATCTGCTGAGAAATCTGCTCACATTCTCACAGTTTCCTTTGCATGCAATGAGTCCTTTTTTATGCTTTAATGTGAAATAGCATTACACTTCTCCATTTTTCTTCACTCCTAGCTCCTCCCACATTCCCTCTATTACCCATGCTCACCCCTCCCTCAATTTAATAACCTCTTTTACTTTAATTTTATTTGTTACATATGTGCACATACACACATACACCTCTCCCTCTCCCTCTCCCTCTCTCTCTCTCTCTCTCTCTCTCTCTCTCTCTCTCTCTGTGTGTGTGTGTGTTGTGTGTGTGTGTGTGTGTGTGTGTGTTTGTGTGCACACACGCATGCATGTATCCTACTGAGTCCATTTTTGATGGTGGTGTATATATGTTTTCTAGAATGATCACTCACCATTGGACACCAGTAAGGGGGCTTCTCCCTGAAGAGGCTACTTTTCCTTCTCCCATTAGTCTTAAGTTGCCTGTAGTTTTTTGTCTAGATGTGAGACCTTAAGAAATTCTCCAATCCCCACTTTTGTTAAATCAGTATCCATTGATACTGCTATTGTTCTAGTGTTGTTATTTCAGTCATCGCCAAGAGGCGCTGTTTCACAGTTTTGTTACTATCCTGGGTCTTGCAATCTTTACAGCATCTCCTCCAAAATATTCTGTGAACCAGTCTCTCCTTTGGGATTTCCTGAGTCATAGATGCAGGAGGGGTCATATAAAGGTATCCTTTGGGGCTGGGCTTTACATAATCTGTTGACCTCGGCATAGAGTCTTGTGTTTTTTTTTTTTTTTTAATAGTCTCTACTTGCTGTACAGAGAAGCTTTTTTATTAGTGGTGGTAGTTATGCTTATTTGTGGGTATAAGGATAAGTTTTGGAATGTAGTAAAGAATTATGCTCATCTAACCTGGGCGTTGGTGGCATATGCCTTTAATCCCAGCACTTTGGAGGCAGAAACAGGTGGATCTCTCTGAGTTCAAGGCCAGCCTGTTATACAGAGTGAGTTCCAGGACAGGCTGCAAAGCAACACAGAGAAACCCTGTCTTGAATAAAAAACAAAAAAAAAAACAAAATATTATGCTCATCTAACAAAGTGGTAGTAACAGATTTTTTCCCTAAGGTCTATGAGCTCATTAGCTTCTGGAAGTTGGTCAGGTTTCCAGTACCAGACATAATTTCCCTCCAGATGAGTGGTCCTTAAGTCCAATTAGATAGATTGTGCTTGCTGCTGACATGTGAGCGCCATTTATTGTGTTTTCATAGATATCTTGCCACGATGGTAATTGTTATGGTTCAGAAGGGTTGCAGCTGAGTAGGACTGCTTAATTGTTTTCCCTCCCTTGGCATAGTATTTTCTGGAACCATGGAAGCTAGACCACAGGAAAGAGGCTTTTAGGTCAGACCCAGTTTCAGTCATCTGGCTCATGTCTCCTAATTGTATGGTGACTTCTGCAATAGATACCAACCTCAACCCCTAAGGAACAACCCAGGGCTATACATATAATCTGTATTGTTTTGTGAGTTACTTGGACTGTCCTGGATAACAAACCTTTTGAAAGGAGTGTTGTGTGTGTGTGTGTGTGTGATACTTGGAATGTTTGTTAGCTCATGGTTCTTATATTGTCAGCCCAAGTGGCTTAACTTCCTTAAAGATTACATTGACATGTTTTTTTTTTACAATTTGATAACATAGTTGACCTTTAAACAATAGATATTTGAAGTATAAATTTATATAAATATGTAAATTTCATTTTTTGAGATTTGCAACAATTTAATAAATCCACCGTGTACTTTAGAAATAAAAGTTAGGGGAAATTAGATGTATCATAATTTTTAAAACACAGGTATAATATTTTTGTCATTTGCTACCATAAAACATAGAAAATATAAAAAGCTAACACTTAATCAATATTCACTTGTAAGCATAGATGATGTATCATGTCAGTCTCAGTAGAGACATATATAAACATAAGTATGTAAGTATTATATCACATCTGCATAAAATGTCTCAGCTTCCTGTTGCTATTAGAGAATGTACAAGTAGTTAGTATTTACTTAATACATTGTTTAATACTAATCACCTCAGTATGAACAGTTTGTCTCTCCAGTAAATTGCATATCATACAGGGAAAAGTAATCATTTGCAGCTGTCATACTTCACCTGGCACATGAAATGTGTTAATTTGCTGTTAATGTTAATGATAAGTCTCCTGGACAACAGCAGAAAATTGGCAAACATTTTGAGAAATTAAACATTACAGAGGAATGTAGGGTAAGCTGTAGCCACGCCTTCTTAGGGGCTGGCTACAAGAGTACCTGAGGGCTTGTGAGGGCGTGGTCAGAGTGAGTAGGGGGACTGCGTTTTCGGTTTCGGTTTCTCTTTGCTTCTTGCTGTACAGACTACCACCAGCTGGCTGGTTCGCTCTGTAAGTAAGGCTTTTCCCTATTAAATACCCTTATATTTCTACCTGACTCCGTATTGGTAATTTCCTACTATATCTGGTGTCAGGAGTGGGATATTGGAAACCCACACCCCATTTGGGACAGGCTGTGGGTTCCATCGGGCCCGCCGCCTAGGCCCGGAAAGCACCCACTCTCCACAGGCGTTCCCGGCTAGCAGCCGACCCACTGCTGCTGAGCTGCTCAGAACCATCCACCCAGCTCAGAGACAGTTTCTAGCTGCCTAGAGTCCAGGTAGGCCTCCGCTTTCAGCTGTGGCTTCCCCTGGCCTGCGGGAAAGCCCGAATCTGTTTCAGTGGTTGTAGCCGCAAGGCCGTATACTCTCTAAGATAAGCGCAGCCGCTTTTGTGACCTCTCTCCACCGCTGACCGACTGCTGCCAAATGCCTCGGAATAACTGAACGCCTGTGCTACCTGCTGATCAAATATATTTACTGCATCTGGAGTAGAAATCAGGTAAAATTATGGCGGAATATTTATCATTTACTAAAATTGGTAATATTTTTGCTTATTACGTGAATTCACTGTTTGAGGAGGATGTTAATGTGCCAATTACTGGCCTATATGCCATAATGGCAGTTAGCTTGCTGGTACAAATAGTATTACTAGCCAGAGGACACAGGAATAGGGATAAGGATAACCTCACCACCTGCTTGCAGGAAATAACAGCTTTACGATTAGGTCAGACCACAATTGTGCAGCAAGTGGAACAGAAATTGGATGATAAGCTTGGCTCTGTGTCCAATACACTAAAGACAGAGCTGTCTGATGAGATACAGCATATTTATGATAAGATAAACACAGAGAGATCCTCCATGTCTGAGGCCTTAGAGGCTAGGCTGTCAGAAGACCATGACCAGCTAAAGAATATCTGTAGCCAACTAGAAACTCAGATAAGCAATGTTACTCATCAACTAGATGCAACGGTACAAAATACCCAACATAGGGTTAAAGAATTGGACAATGCCATTCAATCAGTCATTGAAGCATCCAAGGTAACAGATCAGAAGTTTGAGTCTAGATTTAAATGTTTGGAAGATAATTTACAGTACAGGGCTGACAGATTACATAGGTCCATACGGTCGATTGCTGAGAACTCAAAATCAGCAAATCATGACCTGGAATCTAGACTCCAATACCTAAAAGGCAGTTTCCATGCCATCCAGATGCTGTCTAAGGATGATCGTATAAAAGACCTAGAAAAACATGTAGATGAGCAGTTAGAGCAATTTACAGATTCACTAACGTGCTTAGAATCTTTTATGATTAAGGAGATTAAAACTTTTCAAAAGGATATCATTGCTAGGCTTAAAGATCAGTGGGATGCCTCAGAAGCAGAATCACTCCAATCCCAGGCACCTACTCCACCCAGGTATCGTGACTATTCTTCTAAGGTTGTTACTCGTACACCATTAGTGTACCCAGCTACCATGGTAGAAAAGCCAGCTTCTAAGAAACACCCTCATGGACGAATGGTTTATGAATGGCAACCTATACAGCCGAAGGATCTTAAGAATATTAAAGAATCAGTTGTCTCATATGGTCTCCATAGCCCATACGTAAAACAGCTATTACATTCATGGGCAACCTTTAACAGGGTGACACCCACAGATTGGGAACGATTGGTAGCAGCTATACTTGAGAATTCATGCCAAATCCAGTGAAAGACATTGGTAAGGGAAGAGGCAAAGCTCCTTGAACGTCAGGGCATAAAGGAAGGTTTTGAAGCGCCTCTAGATAAGCTTCTTGGTCAGGGTATTTATGCTGACCCACAGGTTCAGGCTAAATATGATGACGATATACTGTCTCTTTGCAGGAAAGCAGCATTAAATGCCTGGGATAAGGTTCATGAGCCAGGAGAACGTCTAGAAGCTTATACCAGAATAAAACAGGGACCTACAAAACAGTTCCAGGACTTCTTACAAAGGTTAACTAGGACAGTAGAATTACAGGTAACAGATCCAGAAACAAGACAATCAATTATATATACAATAGCTTATAAAAATACAAACCCTATATGCAAAAGAATACTTTTGCCTTTAAAGATCAGATCAGCTCCGTTAGAAGAATGGGTTTTGTATGCAGCCAACATTGACTATAATGTGCAAGATACTAGAGCTTGGGTAGGAGAAGCCATCTCCAAAGGTTTAAAACGACAACAGAAAATTAAAAGGTCTAGAGGTGAGGATGTAAGGGCTTGGCAAGGAGAAGCACCTTACAGAGGTCAACATAGATACCAAGAGGCTAGAGGTTACTACTACTATGAACCAGAACCTTGGGTAGGAAGAGCCTTCCCCTGGAGACCACGAAGGCTCCAGGAACCTAGATGTTCCAACTGTGGTAAAATGGGACATACTAAGAGAAATAAATACCCTTATATTTCTACCTGACTCCGTATTGGTAATTTCCTACTATAGAGGAATTATTGATTGTCTGAGGGATATGCTCTCAAAGTCCCTCATTGTCCAAGTTCAACTGTAATATGCCTAGAGTATTCTTTGGGTTGATTTCATTTGGAGTCTGTGCTGGCTAGTCTTACGTAAAATTGACACAAGCTAGAGTCATTTGAGAGGAAGGAGCTTTAATTAAGGAAATGCCTCCAGAAGATCAAGCTGTAAGACATGTACTTAATTAGTGATCAATAGAGGAGGGTCTTGTCCATTCTATTTGGAGCCACCCTGGGATAATATTCCTGGGTTCTATAAAAAGCAGTCCGAGCAAGCCATGAAGAGCAAGCTAGTAAGAAGCACTCCTTCACAACCTCTGCATTAGACCCTGACTCCAGGTTCCTGCCCTACTTGAGGTCCTGTCCTGGCTTCTTTTATTGATGGACTACATCATGGAAGTACAAGCCAAATAAACTGTTTTCTCTCCAGCTTGTCTATAGTGTTTCATTGCAGCAACAGAAACCTGAACTAAAACTGAGTCCTTTGGAATTTCATGAATATATCTCTCTTAATATTTGAGCTATCTTCAGAAATATAGAACTTTAAATGCATTTATTTCCTCTTCTTCCTCACTCCTTAAAACTCTAGCAATTCATTTTTAAACTTAATATTATCTCATGGGGCTGTTATGCATGCTTCTCCCATTTTAATTATCTTTCTTTTCTATGATATATATCTAATTTCTTATGGTGTCTCTTAGAATTCACCAATCAAGGAAGCTGCTGAAGCATTTTGACGTGTGTACTTTTCTATTATTTTGTTCTTCATCTCCATGGATTTCATTTGCTTGAGTTTTATGATTTACACTACTTTCGTAAGCTTTTCTTTTTGTTAATGTATGTCTTCTTTGATTTTGTTTATTTACCTATTTAGGTGCTTTCATAAAGCTTCTTTGTGCTGTTTACTTTACTTCTTCATAAAAATGACATGCATTTCCTCTTCCTTGGAGTTGGTTCCTAGAGGTTTTATAGCTATTAAAGCTTTTGTTGTTGTCATGTTTATCTCATTACTATTCTTGTAACACTGCATTAGGTCAGAGGATTCAAAGGAGAATCATGCATATATCTTTCAGTCTTTGCAGATGAGTTTTGGCAGTTGGTTTTAAGTTGATTGCACATTTCTAATATCATAGTTAAGTGGTATTGCAGTTACTTTTTGTATCTGTTAATAGGTATACAGTGAAAACTGTGTTTTCAGGTCCTTTTTGGATGCTCAAATGAGCTTACAACCTCACTTGTCACTGAGAAGATAGTGGCAACCTCTGGTTATTTGGCCTGGCACTGGGACCGGAGCCTGCCTTAGGGTGTGCAGATGATAGACTACTTAACTGTGCAATAATATATATGACTTCCAGGAGGTTCATGAGAGTGTTTTTATGCTTGTCTGTTCCCTGGTGGATTCTTAAGTGGACACAACTAGTCTTATACTATAGTTAAGTTTAGAAACTGATCCCCAGGTACACCTTTAAGAGCACACTCACGACTATAATCTTCAGCATGTCTCCAGATCTATAGTCAGTGATGCCTTTCACTTTGTTACTTGGGGATTAGGAATATTCCTGGGTGGTGATTTAGTGGTGTTGGCCAAGACCACCGGGATCCTTCAAGATCAACATTTACAAAATTATTTGGGAGTCCACATTCAGTGACATGAAGAAGTGTACTTCTCTCAAGATCAATGATATGGCCGATATGCTGTTAGAATGATGCTGAGAGTAGCTGAAGAGAACTCATAGAGCTTCTTCATGACAAATGACAGCAGGCTTGCCTTTCAGGGATACAGATGAGTGTCTTTTTCTCTAAGTTGTTGGGCAAAGAAGACTACACCCACACTTCAGTTGGGAGGATGTGGAACTTAATTACATGGTTTCCTCAGGATCTGCAGGCATTGTTGTTTGACAGGCCTGCATTTATGTGCACATGTGGGCATGTCTCTGTGGGCATGTCTCCTGTGGAGTTCCTGGATAAGCACTACTTCTCTTATATAAAGGGAAGAGAGTCCAGAGCAGATCAAAAGCCATGCCAGAACCCACAACTGGGTCTGTTACCTGAAGTTTAGTGCGTTTGTTTTCTCCTGGGTCTCTTGTTTGATAGTGCTAGTTTTTGGATTACAGTCAAATGGGATTATAGCCAATTCCTTGGAGGTACAGGCATGATTCCAGCCTTATTGGGATCTGTCAGCATTTTGAACCTCCTACCTGGATTCCAAAGCTCCTGCAAAGTCTGATTTTTTGTCAAAGATAAATGCCAAATTATTGTCACTGTAGGAGGATAACAGCAGGGGACCTACTGTTCTATCATTGAGTAACCACATTGCCTTGTTTACTGTTCTGTTTTTTAAAATTTTGCTTTGTAGTATTTCTTTACTTATTTTATAGCATAATTTAAGCATGATATTGTATGTCTTTTGCATTCCAAACTTTTGATTTTTGTTTTATTTTTGGTACTGAATGACACTAGGGTAATAACTAAGGTTGTTATTTGTGTTATTTGCTTTTCTTTAGAACACAAATCAAAGCCATTATCCTAAATTTGAGGTATATACACAATACATATTCAACTTTAGGCAAAATACTTTCCATAATATTACATTTTAAAAAACTGGAAACAGTGTCTGTGCTGATTTGTATTTGATTCAATGTAATGAGAAGGGAATGTTCAACCTGGGATGGGGTGGGAAAGTCACGTTGACAACAAAGATCTCCAGTTCAAATGTCTTCCGTTTCCTTCATACTCACCACAGCTATACCATATCCTGAGAGGACTCATCATGGGAAAATGTCAGTCATATCTTCAATGCACTTTGGAAGGAATGAGAAAGCAATCTGGGTGGTGACATTTCATCTTTGTTTTCAAATAAGTGGCCTTAATTTTTCTTCTAATAGAAAAACCCTCAAATCAGTTTATTATAAATATATGTGAACCGTTTTTTGCAGCTTTCAGGTAAAGTCAGCACTTTTTTGATAGAGTCCATGGGAAGAGGTCAGTAGAGATCATCTTCAGCCATGACATCATCCACTCAAGTCCTTGGCATAACCCCTCGCCAGTAAGAGCGTAGCATGCTTAGATATGCCACTGGTGGTCTTTTATAGACGTTAGCTTCAAAAACTTGGAGATCTCTGCTACTGTCATGCATTCTTTTACATCTTGTTTAATAGCAAAAATCAGCAATCAAGCTTTTCTTAGATCCTCGTGAGCAAGCATTTTGTAGAGCTCTTCTCTAGTTATAGAAATCCTTTCTCTGTCTGTGCTGTCCACAACTATTACAAACTCAGTGTTAGTATAGTAAGTGTTCCAGGAAGAATGAAGGGACTCTTGACCACCAATATCCCACATCAGGAAATGCATATTATTAACCACGATCTCTTCTACATTGCTTCCTATTGTATAAGGGATGTGTGTACAACTTCATTCATGGAAAACTGGTAAAGGATGGTAGTTTTCCCTGTGTTATCCAGCCCAGCAATGATAACTTTGTGCTCCTAGTGATTGAACAGCCTCCAGATCCGGGTGAAGAGAGTTCCCATTCTCGGGCAGTGGAGCCTCCAGCCGTCCCGGCTCAGTCTGCAGGGCAGAAGGACACACCAGGGCCTGCTCCCTTGCAGGCCCACTTCCAGGGACCCGTGGGGAGGCTGCTGCATTCCAACCTTGTCAATGTTATCTGTGGAATAAACAAAAGAAAAAGTTAGCTGGCTTTGTTTGTGATTACATCAGAGAAGTAGCTCAACTTTGCTGTTGAATATCATTTGAAAAATCTGAAATTTTGTTTATAATACTCTATTCTTCCACATTTTTATATTTTAATCATTCTCTGATATTTTTCAGTTTCCAATTATTAAGATATTTTATAAAAAACAACCATAATTATGAGTCATTTTATTTTATTATGTGTAATAATTTATACTTTTGCACTGTAATATTTGTTGCTTGCTAGTAATAGAAATAGATTTTATTTTACATACTGATGTTTCTCTTATAATCTTGCTAAATTCATCACTTCAATTTGCCTTTAGTCAGTTATTTGATTTTTTTTCTATTTAAATCATTTTCTTGATTATTCCCATAGATAGTATGGTCATGAGAGTGGTAAATGGAAGTAGTGAAAGTATACATTATTATGCTATTTCAAATTGTATGGGAAAGCATGCATTCTTTCATTGTAATATATTTGATATAAACTTTTGCCCAATGCATTTTCTCATCACATTAAAGATATTCCATTTTCACTTTGCTTAGTAATTTTTCTTTAATTAAAACTGGGCACTGAATCATGCCAAATGAACTAAATTATGCCAAATGTTTCTTATAAAGCTATTGGGATTGTTATAAGTTTTTAAATTTAACAGCAGAAATTGGATCTTTTTTTTTTAGATTGTAGTCTTGTGAATATCAATAGTCATGAAGTTTTATCCTTTTGATATACAGTTATGGCTCAATTTTCCAGAACCATTTTATGAATTATGATACTCATGAGATATTCAAGTGTATTTTCCTATATTAATTCTTTTACTGGTTTAATATTAGAATGATGAGTTCAGAAATTCTTCTGACTTTTGAACCTCTTGAAAACTAATCTTTGGATTGGAATTATTTCTTCCTTTAGTGTTTGGTAAGATCAATTATTGAAGCTATTTGGCCCTGTAAATTTCTATGAATATTTTCTATTATCAGTTATTTCAAATAAAGAATTGTTTATGGGGTTTCCTAGTGTAACTTTGAAGGTAAGTAAGCAAATTTTTATATTTTATTTTTTGTGATGATAGTTTCATGATATTCCTATACTCTGTATGATATATATTGACGAGTCAGTGACACAAGTTTGTCATGAGACATTGTACTCCATATCTGGCACTCAAAATCTATAACAATGTCCTTTGCTTTTTCCTACACTTTGGATATTGTAAAAATGCTAATATGAACATTGACATACATATATGTTTGGGGTTTTCAAGTTTTCTGTGTATAACTTTTTTGGTTTCTTGATTAGTACTTTTTAAATTTTATTTTTTGATACTAATAATACATCTTTATTTAATTTTTGATCAGTGATTGCTAAAGGGAACTTAGTCTGTATATTGATTATATATTTTGAAATATTTATAGTAACATGGCTGGTTTGATATTAGCTTTTATTGTTTTCATTTAGAATCATTTAATCAGAGATCAGAGATAATTTTGAAGTATTTTATTTTATATAATTGTGTAGGCATTATCACTAAAATCTCATTACTAGGCTGAGGGATATCTGAATAGAAGTTGGGACTATTCCATTATGATGACAGCAGTAGGGATTGTAAGCATGATCTTATAAAGCAGAAAGTCTTCTACTTTATTCATATGTGGTTTTGTATGCTAAAGTTGCTGGATTTTGTGAAACTCTTTTATTGCATTGACTGAAATGATCACATATTTCATTATTCTTCATTCAAGTAATGTAATATATTACATTGAATGATTTCCCATATATCAATTCAGTCTAACATTCTATTAGGGTTTAATTGTGAAATATCCACTATAGGATTGTTTCTTTGAAACATGGCTCCAGGATGTATGAAGGAGGTCCCTACTGGAAGAAAGTAGGTGGTTACTGTGTATATGCCTCCAGGTTTTGTAGCCCATACCTACTACCTGTTCATTTTGTCTTTTGTGATTTTTGCCACAAGATATTTGATCACCTTACATTTCTGTTGTCTTGCTTTCCTCACAATAATAGATTGTCTCTTTTCTTGAACTGTAACCCAAAATCAATTAAATGCTTTTTACTGTCAAATATTAGCTCAATGCAATGAGAAATGTAAATCAGAAATATTCCACATAAAGTTCTAATATTTATGACTTAATAAGACTTTTAGTTTACTTTGTATGCAATCTCAGTCAGTTAATATTACCTAAAATTTTATATAAATCTTTATAAGACATATTGGTTTATTGATTTCTTTTTATTTTACTCATTAAATGTACTCTTTGGCACTTTCATATATGCATATATTGCATTCTGTTTACTCTCAGATTTACCCACTTTTATCTCTCTAATCCCTGACACTACCTCTTCTGTCTATGTGTCCTTTCCCACATGCATGTCTTTTTGTTTTGTGACCCCTTGATTTAAAGAGGCTTATCTTTTCAGTCACATTTGCTCAATTATCCACTGAACTTCGGTGGGCTCACCACTTGGAACATATCAAAAGACAAAAGCTGTCCCTCTCCAAGAATCCATCAGTAGCCAACTATGTTGGTTAATTTTATAGCTACTTTAGGTAATCTAGAGTCTACTGAATAGAAATTCTCTCACTTGCTAAGAATGATGACTCAATTAGATCCAGCTGTAGGACGTTTTCTGAATCAGTGAATGATGGGGGAGGAGCTAGTCCATTGTGCATGGTATCATTCCTTGGCTGGTGTCCAGATTCTATAAGTGAGCAGACTGAGCAAGCAGTGATGAGCCAGCTAATAAGAGGTGCCCTTCCATGGACTCTGCATCAGCTCTGGCCTCTAGAATACTGCGCTGTTTGAGTTCCTGCTCTGACTTCCTTCAATGGTAGATTATGGTATGGAAGTGTAAGACAAACAAATCCTTTCCTCGCCCACTTGCTTTTGGCCATTCTGTTACTTTTTTGATTTTCGAGACATGGTTTCTCTGTGTAGCTTTGGAGCCTATCCTGGCACTCACTCTGGAGACCAGGATGGCCTTGAACTCACAGAGATCTTCCTGCCTCTGTCTCCCGAGTGCTGGGATTAAAGGCATGTGCCACCAACGCCGGGCCATGGTGTTTCATGATAAGAATAGTAACCCTAATAAAGACACCAACTATTCAGTTATAAAGAGTAGGGCACCATGAGACACTCCATGATCTACCTTTAGTTTTGGACGTGCCAAGTCTTGTGCATGCCCAGTGCAGGCAACACAGCTACTGTGATATCATGTTTGCAATGGCTGTGTCCTGCCCTTACGATAGGATTTTCCTGATCCCTTTTCTATCTTCCAGCTCTTACATTGTATAAATAGCATTGAGATGAGCACTTAACTTTCACTTACTTTGTCTCTTTCTGGCTGTACTAATTTGTTTTGGCTACCAGCACCAAGTGCCACAAAATAGTTGACTTACTCATTATAAAACTATTTTGTTAGATTTCTTAAGCATAACACTCTGATATAAGTCTTAGCATATGAACTTGCTGAAGTATCACTCCTTTACATATCCATGGTTGTCTTCTATAACTCTTTTCATAAGATCTTCCTCATTTGCATGCCTGTCTGGTATCTTTTTGTTTGCTATAATATTTTAAAGTATATAAACCAGATTGGGATAAGGCTATCCCAGTTAACCTATTTTTAAGTTAATTATCATTTTAAATTATTCACTTGAATTGATTTTTTTAAATGTTCCTTGTCCATATGTAGCACCATTCAGAAGTATTCAGAGTCAAGAATTCAATATATGAGTTTTTGAAGAATACAATTAATTCTATAACAAATCTGCTATCTAAAGCCCAGAATTCATGTCAATCTCACATATAAAAAAACATTCATCTTCTTTGTCCAACAACCAGATAATTTAGTCTGCTCTAAAACCATTTTAATTGCTAAATTTTATTTAAATATTATGTTCACTGACTGTGGATGCAGTATGACATATAATGATGGCATGATTTTTATACAATAGGCATTCAAATTCAAAAAAACAGAAAATGAAATGAAGTTGCTAGTTCTAAACAAGCCCAACACATGGACAGGCTATTCTACAACATTTTAAGGGTCTAGAGTTTGCCTCCATGTTCCATAGTCTGAGTGTAAGTTGGTGGCATCCTTACTGTTACTGTGATATTGGTATCCCTTGTAGGTTCTTCATCTCTTAGATAAAATAATTTATAATGGGACTCAGGAGGAAATCTCAAGATAGTGTTATTGGAGTTTAAGAGAGAAAACAACAGGACCGAGTAGCTGAAGTTCTTGTTAGCAACTAGAAGAAAGAAGTTGTTAAAAGAAGAAAGAGAGCTACAATTTTTTATGTTATAGCTCAAGAAATTAAGCAGACTCAGTAACAGAAGTCTGTAAGTAGCTAAAGGGGAGGGTTATATCTTAAGAGAAAGAGAGAGAAAAGACAAGGGTAAGAGGGAGTAAAAAGTATGTTTTGTGGAAAGGCTATGGGTTTTTTGTTTTGTTAATTAAAACCAGCCTGCAATCCATATCACCAAAGGCACAAGGAAACAAGGAGGACACCAAGAGAAGAATGCATGTTACCCCAGGTAGAAGGGGAAGGAGACAGGATCTACTGAGCTAATTAGGAGCATGGGGTAGGGGAGAGGGAGTAGGGAGAAAGAGATGAAGAGAAGAGGAGGGGGCAGGAGGACATGAGGGAGCAGGAAGTTTGAGTCTGGGGAAAAGAAGAGAAGAGCAGGATGAGAGATAACATAATAGAGAGAGCTAATATAGGTTCGAGGAGAGATCTGGCATTAGGGAGATTTTCAGAGATCTACAAGAATGACATCAATTGGCAATCTAGGCAATAGTGAAGGGGCTACGCTAAATGCCCTTCCCCTATAATGAGACTGACGACTACCTTATATGCCAACCCAGAGCCTTCGTCCTGTGGCTAGTGGAAGCAGAGGCAGACACCCACAGCTAAACGCTGAACTGAACTCTGGAACCCAGTTGCAGAGATGGAGGAGTGATGAGAAAAGTGGTCAAGACTGGGCTGCTGAAACCCACAGAAACAGCTGGCCTGAACAAGGGAGCACACAGGGACCCCAGACTGATATCTGGAGGCCAACATGGGACTGATCTAGACCCCTGAACCTGGATGTCAGTGAAGAGGTCTCCACACTCTATGGGGCCTCTGGTAGTAAATCTGTATTTATCCCTGGCATAAGAAAGGACTTTGGGAGCCAATCCCACATGGAGGGATGCTCTCTAAGCCTGAGCACATAGGGGAGTCCCTTGGTCCTGCCCAGGATGATATGACAAACTTTAGGGATCCCCATGGAGGGCCCATGGATGGGGAGCTGGAGGGGTAGGGGAGGAGGAGAGGGAGAAGAAGCAGGGATTGACAAGAGAAGCAGGCTTGTTTCTAATTTGAACTAATAAAAAATATTTTCTTGGGAAAAACAACTCAGAAATCAGCAAGGTTCAATAGTGTTAGCAAGCAACTCCAGCAAGAGAGGAGCTTTTGTGTTATTTAACTCCATCTCTAATGAAAGGAATAGGCATTCCTTCCATTGTCATCATGTTTTTGATTGTACCATGTGCCTTTTCACCTTTGGCCTCCAGGGTTGTTATCTTTATGAGTTAAAATGGATTGTTTTCATCACAGGAATACTGTATGGGTAAGGAAAGAACCTGCTGTTCATATCCAAAGGATATTATCAACCGTTGGTCAAACCACTTGTTTATTAAGAAAATTAAGCATGTTATTTGGGATCGAGAGTATCAACAGGCTAGATTTCCTGTGAAATTTGAGTTCTTGAAACTGGAGGCAGCTGATATTTACAATCAGAAAAAAATCATTTTCAGAAGAAGAAGCCATTACATATGACCCGGTGGCACCTGAGAATCAGATAGCTGCAAATGGTTCTTTGTATTTACTTCCTTTATAGTATCTTCTGCCATTACCATTCTACTGGAGCTGTGGCCCTGTTCTCAATGTTTTATAGAGTAGCTCTACCACCAGAGACCCTGAGTGGTGGCATCTCCTTTGAAACTGTGTTGTAGAAGCATGACCCAGTGAAATGAAAACTGAAAATGAGACACCTACCTCCACCTATACCTGTACCTTGAGGACCTGTAATAGTACTAGCAGCTTGCTGATCAATGAATTGGCTTTGGGGGCATTTTTTTCTTTTGCTTAGATAATAACAAATTCTTACAGCTAGTTAAATACATTGTTTATTAATTTGTATTGTAAAAATGGATACCACACCCCAAAAAACAGTGAAGCCAAAAAGGTGGATACTAAATCTTAAAAGTCTAAGTCATGCATCCTTTTTACATTGCAATGGGAATATGCTATAAATGTCTTGGAATACAGTGTCCTTTTAGCTTTACTACTTGTGATTTATTTGACTGCTCTGTAGTTGTTGCCTTGCAAGTCCTTGTGTTCCATAGTTTTAATAGTTCTACCTACCTTTCTTCCTGTCTATAGCTCTATTCCCCTGAGTGTACTTATCATCCTAGGGGAGTATCCCTCTAAAGGTTCTGTCCATTTGGCAAGACTATGTAATTTTGAAGGCTTTATCTTAATTGCGCTACAAGATGTCATGATCACCACTTAAATTTTTCTTGCAACAGAACTACAATCATGGCCAGATCCATTCTTCAGCTCACTTCTGTCATGACTAGAGTAGCCATGGAGTACTTCACTATAAAGAATGGAGACAGTAAACCTGGTGATTTCAGCAGTAATGCCACAGAAAGCACATTTGAATATTTCTAAGTAACTGCCCTTTGAGACATCTGGTTCTCTGAAATTTCTGAGCTGTCATTTTCCTGACAGTTAAGATTTTTAGGATAATTTAAAATATAAGTCTGTTGCATGCTTCCAAAATGTGGAAAACTCAAAGAATTACACAGCAAAACAGACATTTGTCTATAGCTCACCAGGTTAGTACAGTTCTCATAGAATAGGAAGTGTTTCTTCCTCATCCATTCATTGTTTGGAAGCTAATTGTTTTGGGTATTAATTCCATAAATGTTAAATATAATTCACCAGTGACACCACCTATTTTTGAATGTTACTTTTTTTCTGGAGAGTTTTTTTTAAATAAAACTGATTAAGTCTCCTTACTATTTCTTGAATTTTTTTCCTTCTGATTCTTCCACAATTCTTCCTTGATGAGTTGTGAGTTCTTAAGAATGCATCTATGTTTCCTAAGTTATTCAAATTAATGTGTACAAATCTTTACTCATCTCATATTCTCTCTTACTGCTATAAAACAGTTTTCACTTCTTATTGTATTTCACTCACACCTTTGTTCCTTATTTAATCAAGCTACGATTTGTCAATATGTACAGATATTTTTAAGAATTAGCTCTGTTGTTTTTTTTTTCTTTGTTATGATGACTCTTCACACCAGCCTGGGCTCATACATCTCACCTGACTCTACCTATATTTCCCAGAATCCTCCTCATCTCCCAGTCCCACCTATCTTGCTGCCAACAGTTTTATTTACCAGCCAATAAGATAAACATATGCAGATCATTCCCCATCACTTCTTTTTTTCTCTTTGTGTGTGACAGTTTTACATAGGTTTTAGATTGCTTGCTCCTTGTAAAGTAGAAGTAGTCTGCATTCTAGATTCCTTTCTTGTAGGGGAAGCTGTAGCCATGCCTACTTGCGTGGCTACACGCCCTCACAAGCTTGGTCAGGGGACATAGGGTGACTGCGTTTGCTCATTCGCTTTCACTTTTCTTCTTGCTGTACAGACTGCTGCCACGCCGGCTGGCTAGGACGCTCTGTAAGTAAGGCTTTTCCCTATTAAATACCCTTATATTTCTACCTGACTCTGTATTGGTAATTTCCCACTATATCCTAGATATAACAAACACAGTCACACCTGTAGCCAGCCCCTAAGTAGGAGTGGCAACAGCCTCCACAACACTTTCTTCTGGGTGAGACTTACTACTTTCTCACATACAGTGTCCTAAATAGATTTACTGTGCCAAATATCTAAAGAGTAGTGTATTATCCTATTGATTTTTCATACTTTTTTTACATTTTTTAAAATTCTTTTATTACTACTCATATTTACATATCCATCCCCAATTCCCAACCCCTCCCATCCTCCCATGTTCTCCCCCAACCTTCCCAACCTACCCATGAACCACTCCCCATGGATACTGAGACCTCCCACCAGGGACCTTCAAAGTCTGTCATATCGTTTGAGGGAGGGCCCAGGCCCTCCTTGCTGTATCTGGGCTGCAATAGTATCCCTCCATAGGGAATGGGATCCCAAAGGCCATTGTGCTCTAGGGATAAGGACTGGTTCCACTGTTAGAGGTCCTATATATTGTCTTGGCCTCCTAGCTGGAACCCACACTCATAGGGCTTAGTTTGGTCCAATGCTGTTTCTCTAGTTTTATAACAAATGTCTCCATGCTATCAGTAGGTCAGGTCCACTGTTTCTACAGGTCTCGCCAGCCCCGTCATGGCTCATTCGCTCATCCCTCCTCCCTCTCCACAACTGAATTCCAGTAGTATGGTTCAGTGCTTAGCTGTGGGTGTCTGTTTCTGATTCTATTGTTTTTTCCCACTAAGTAGTAGTAGTACATTGTGTAAATGTACCACATTTTCTCTATCCATTCTTCAGTTGAGGGGCATCTAGGTTGCTTCCAGGTTATGGCTATTATAAATAATGCTGCAATGAACATAGTTGAACACATGCCCTTATTGTATGAGTGTGCATTTTTGGGTATATACCCAAGAGAGGAATTGCTGGATCTTGAGGTAGACTCCCATTTTCCTGAGAAACCACCATACTGATTTCCAAAATGGTTGTACAAATTTGCACTCCCATGAGCAATGGAGGAGAGTTCCTCCTTCTCCAATCCTCTCCAGCATAAATTATCACTGGTGTTATTGATTTTAGCCATTAGGTCAGGAGTAATATGATATCTCAGAGTGGTTTTGAGTTGCATTTTCCTGATGGCTAAGGATGTTGAACACTTTCTCAACAGTCTTTCACCCATTCCTCTGTTGAGAATTCTCTATTTAGTTCTGCACACAACTTTAAATTGCATTGTTTGGTGTTTTGATGGCTAGCTTTTTGAGTTCATTATATACTTTGGTGATCATCCCTCTGTCAGATGTGGAGTTGGTGAATATCTTTTCCCAGTCTGTGGGCTGCTGTTTTGTTTTGCTGACTGTGTCCTTTGCATTACAGAAGCTTCTCAGTTTCAGGAGGTCCCATTTATTAATTGTCGATCTCAATGTTTGTGCTACTAGTGTTATGTTCAGAAAGTGGTCTCCTATACCAATTTATTCAAGGGCACCATCTAAATTCTCTTCTAGGAGGTTCAGTGTGGCTGAATTTATGTTGAGGTCTTTCATCCATTTAGACTTATGTTTTGTGCATGGCAACAGATATGGATCTAACTGCCATTTTCTACATGTCCAGTATATTCTTTAATTTCTTTCTTTAAACACTCAGAGTTCTTACTATACTATAACCGTTTTTGGTTAGTGTTACCCCTAGATATTTTATGTTGTTAGTTGCTAATGTAAATGATGATGTTTCTGTAACTTCTTGTTCAGCACTTTTATCTTCTGTATATATTAGGGCTACTGAAATTTTTTTGAGTTAATCTTGTATCCTGCCACTTTGCTGAAGGAATTTTTCAGCTGTAGGAGTTCCCCTGTAGAGTTTTTTGGGTCACTAATGTAAACTATCATATAATCTGTAAATTGTGAAAGTTTGAATTCTTCCTTTCCGACTTGGATCCTCTTGATCTCCATTTGTTGTCTTATTGCTCTAGCTAGGAACTCAAGTACAATATTGAAGAGATATGGGGAGAGTGGACAGCCTTGTCTTGTTCCTGATTTTAGAGGAATCTCCTTGAGTTTCTCTCCATTTAGTTTGATGCTGGCTGTTGGTTTGCTGTATATTGCTTTTATCATGTTTATGTATGTTCCTGTTATTACTGATCTCTCCAAGACCTTTATAATGAAGGCATGTTGGATTTTGTCAAAAGCTTTTTCAGCATCTAGCATGGTGAGCATATGTTTTTTCTTTTTCAGTTTGTTTATATGGTGGATTACATTGATGAATTTTCATATGTTGAACCATCCCTGCATTCCTGGGATAAAGCCAACTTGATCACGGTGGATATCTCTGATGTGTTTTTGGATTCTATTTGCCATTATTTTATTGAGTATTTTTGCATCAATATTCATGAGGGATATTTGTGGATATGTATTGCTTAAATATGGTTTTGTCACAAAATATCTTGTTTTTTCCAACTATAGTGATTGAAAGCTTTGCTGGATACAGTAGTCTGGGCTGTCATCAATGTTCCCTTAGTGTTTGCATGACATCTATCCAGGATCTTCTGGTTTTCAAAGTTTCCATTGAGAGCTGGGAGTAATTATCATAGGTCTGCCTTTATATGTTACTTGGCCTTTTTCATTTGCTGCTCTTAATATTTTTTCTTTATTCTGTAAGTTTGGTGTTTTGATTATTATGTGGCAAGGGGACTTCTTTTTGTGGTCTAATCTATTTGGTGTTCTGTAAGCTTCTTGTACTTTCATAGGCCTATCCTTCTTTTGGTTGTGGAAGTTTTCTTCTATGATTTTGTTGAATGCTTTCTGTACCTTTGAGTTGGATTTATTCACCTTCTTCTATACCTATTATTCTTAGGTTCGGCCTTTTCATGGTGTCCCATATTTCCTGGATATTTTGTGTTAAGGATTTGTTGGACTTGAGATTTTCTTTGGTCGATGATTCTATATCCTCTAAAGTGTCTTCAACACCTGAGATTCTCTCTTCCATCTCTTGTATTCTATTGGTTATGCTTACAACAGAGGTTCCTGATCGTTTACCCAGCTTTTCTATTTCCAGAATCCCCTCATTCTGTGTTTTCTTTATTGTTTCTAATTCTGCTTTCAAACCGTTGAACTGCTTGAATTTTGTCCCTCACTTTTTTTTTTCTTGGCTTACTTTAGATTATTTAAGAGATTTGTTTATTTCTTGAATTTTTGGTTTGTCTTTTCCTTGATTTCATGTAATTTTTTCCTTGTTTTTTTTCTTCTATTTCTTTAAGGGTTTTTTTCTTTCCTCTTTATTTGTCTCTATCATCTTCATAAGATAATTTTTAAGGGGCATCTCTTCTTCAACCTCTGTGTTGTGCTTTTCAGTTCTTGCTTGTGTGGAGTCCCTAGATTCTGCAGGTGTCTTATTGGTCTTTCTGTTGTTGAGTGTGTTCTTATTCAGTCGTCTTCCCATCCCTTCTTCCAGTGGGTGCAGGTGGGGTCCCTCCCTCTCTCAGGCAGCAGGTGGAAGGCACAGGCTCAGGCAGCAGGCTCCGGCTCAAGTGGCAGGTGGTAGGCAGAGGGCAGAGGGTTGGGGACAAGTGTGAGGTGTGTCCGGATTCATGGTGGACCTTCCAGTCTGGGCAGGTTCACTCTTGTCCAGAAGGAGGCTCAGGAAGAAGTGAGTAGGGAATTTGGGGGGTGGGGTGGGGGCAGAGCAGCGCCCAGACTCACCTCAGGCTCAGGCAGCAGGCAGAGGGCAGAGCTACCCATCACTTCTTGGCTTAGCCATTTCCCAGTTTTCTTTAAAAATGTCTGAATATTGTTATTATCTTTTCTTAGGAAACTTTGAGTTTAAATTGTTTTTATTTCTAGTTCATAAGTACAGAATAAGGTTTTAATTTTATATTGTCACATTTATTTTCCCACAATGCTTAATATTTCTCAATACATCTTCAGTGTGTTCTATAAGTTTTGGACCATGGTAAACTCAGGTTTATTTATTTATATTTTTCTTTTTATTTTTTTAAATCAAAAACAAGCTTGTTACACGGAGTGGGGTTGGCACATCCAGTTAATCCCAGCACTCAGCAGGCAGAGGCAGGTGGATCTCTGTGAGTTAGAGACCAGCCTGGTCTTTGAGAGCTAGTTCCAGAACAGACTCCAAAGCCAAGGTCTCCAAAAAAAACAGAAAAAGCTTGTTTAACATGTCAATCCCAGTTGCCTCTCCCTTCCCTCCTCCCCTGCCACTCACCTACTCCCTATCACATCCCCTTTCTGCTCCCTAGGGATGGTGAGGCTTTCCATGGGGGATTTTTCAAAGTCTATCATCTAGTTTGGAGCAGGGCCTAGGCCCTCCCCCATTTGCCTAGGCTGAGGGAGTATCCCTCTATGTGGAGTGGGCTCCCAAAGTCAATTTTTGTACTAGAAATAAATACTGATCTACTACCAGAAGCCCAGAGCTCCTAACTGACAAGCACACCCAGGGGGCCTGAATCCGTCCTATGCTATTTTCCCAGCTATCAGTCTCAGGTCCATGAGCTCCCCCTTGTTCAGGTCAGCTGTTTCTGTGGGTTTCTCCAGCCTGTTCTTGACCCCTTTGTTCATCACTCCTCCCTCTCTGCACCTGGGTTCCAGGAATTCAGTTCACTGTTTAGCTGTCTGTGGGTGTCTGCTTCTGGATGAAGGTAATCTACAATCTCATTATTGGAGAAGCACATTTAAATTAACTTCTCCAGTATTGCTTAGATTGTTAATTGGGGTCATCTTGTAGATCTCTGGACATATCCCTAGTGCCAAATTTCTCTTTAAACCTATAATGCCCCCCTCTATTATGGTATCTCTTTTCTTGCTCTCCTCTATTCTTCCCCTGACTCAATCTTCCTGCTCCCTCATGTCCTCCTCTCTCATGAGGAGGAGGGGAGAAAATCCTCTTCTCCCCTTCTCTTTCTCCTAACTCCCTCTGCCCTCCCCCATGCTCCCAATTAGCTCAGGAGATCTTGTCCCTTTCCCCTTCTCCTGGGGACCTTGTATGTCTCTCTTAGGGTCTTCTGTGCTTCCTAATTTTTCTGGCGCTGTGGATTGTAGGCTGGTAATCCTTTGCTCTATGTCAAAAATCCATATATGAGTGAGTACATACCATGTTTGCCTTTTGTGACTGGATTACCTCACTCAGGATGTTTTCTTCTAGTTTCTTCCATTTGCCTGTGTATTTCAAGATACTATTTTTTTTCTGCTGAGTAGCACTCCATTGTATAAATATACCATATTTTCTTTATCCATTCTTCAGTTGAGGGGCATCCAGGTTGCTTCCACATTGTGGATTATTATTAAGTTGTTCAGTTTTATTTTTAAAAAATATTTTAAAATATATCACTGCATTTGTTTTCACAATTATATTAGTCAATTTCCATGTATATGAGTTTTCAACTGTAATTTTGCTGTGACTTTCTAATTGACATATTATGATTAGAAAAGATGTTTTGTGTTATAACAACTTATTAGAGCTTTCCCTGGTCTACATAAGAAACAATTTTCCTGGTTGAGTTAAGAAAATCTATATTTAAATACTTTTATTCTTAAAATTGTTTATACAATATTTTGATCATATTGTCTCTCCTTCCCAACCCCTCCTTACCCACCCAACTTCATGTTCTTTTTCTCTCTTAAACTAAGAGAAAACCAAATCAAAAATGTACCAAACACAACACAACAACACAACCAAACCAGACATAACTTCTCTTGTAGAGACATACACCAAAAAGGCCATTTACTCCTGAGCATGAGTCTTGCTTGGACTGGGGTGTGGTTCATGTACCAATGTCAGTTCATTGAAGAAAACTGATTTTTCCCTTTCCTGGTTGGTACCAATTGCAAATAATTTATTTGTTTGCAGATAGACTTTCTGGAGTGTTCAGGGTATGACTTTTAGTGCTGTTTGGTTTATGGTGTTAATCTTTTATATTTTTTTCTTTTCTTCACAAAGGAAAAATGATGTTTTTATTTGTAAATACTTCCCTTATCCAAAAGCCCTTATTCTTCTTTCTCATTGGGTTTCAATGACACTCCTGTAATTATACTGTAAGGCCCTGTATCCTTTAATACAATGTTGTTTTAAATATATTCCTGTTTTCTTTTCTAAGAAAAAAATACCTTAGAACTTTAACCATATTTTTGAGCATCTTTTTCAAGGAAAGGATTGAAAGAAAAGGGAGAAATTAAAGTTGTAATATCCTGTACTTTTACTTTCAGTTAGCTCGTATAACTTGTTTTGCTGAGGAGTTTAATTAAGCCTCTTGGATATTGTGATGGTGATTGATGGCAGTCAAGTTGACAATCTTGAGTGCCTGTGTATACCTCTGAGGGACTTGTCTTTATTTTAGTGATTAAAAATGTTATATTATTATCTTTTTTGTTTGCTTTTTTATTTGAATTACAAACAAGATTGAATTACATGACAATCGCAGTTCCCTTCTCCATCCCTTCCTCCCCTACTAGCACCCCACAACTAAAGCCCTACCAATCACATATCCTTTCTTCTAGTCTACACCTGAATCAACCTTTCTGCTCCCTCATGACCTCTGCATTCTTCCTTTTTTTCCCTTCTCATTCTCATAGCTCCCTTCCCCCTCTTCCCATGTTCTCAATTTGCTCAGGGGATAGTGACACTTTCCCCTTCCCCAGGGGACAAAGTTTGTCTCTTTTAGGGTCCTCCTTGTTTACTAGTTTCTCTGGAAGTGTTGATTGTAGGCTGATGATCCCTTACTCTATGTCTAAAATCCACATATGATTGAGTACATACCACGTTTGCCTTTTGTGATTGGGTTACCTCGATCAGAATGGTTTCTTCGAGTTCCATCCATTTTCCTGCAAATTTCAAGATTCCATTGTTTTTTTCCGCTGAGTAGTACGCCATTGGGTAAATGTACCACAATTTCTCTATCAATTCTTCAATTGAGGGGCATCGAGGCTGCTTCTAGTTTCTGGCTATTACAAATAGTGCTGCTATGAACATCGTTGAACAGATGTCTTTGTTGTATGAATGTGCTTCTTTTGAATATATGCCTAGGGCTGGAATAGCTGGATCTTGTGGTAGACTGATTCCCATTTTCTTGAGGAGTCGCCATACTGATTTCCAAAGTGGCTGTACAGGTTGTCACTCCCACCAGCAGTGGAGAAGTGTTCCCCTTTTTCCACATCCTCTCCAGCATTAACTGTCATTGGTGTTTTTAATTTCAGCCATTGTAACAGGAGTAATATGGTATCTCAGAGTGGTTTTTATTTGCATTTCCCTGATGGCTAAGGATGTTGAGCACTTTCTTATGTGTATTTCAGTCATTTTAGATTCCTATATTGAGAATTGTCTATTTAGTTCTGTACCCCACTTTTTAATTGGATTGTTTGGAGTTTTAGAGACTAGCTTATTGAGTTCTATGTATATTTTGGAGATCAGCCCTCCATCAGATGTGGGGTTGGTGAATATCTTTTCCCAGTTTGTGGGCTGCAGTTTTGTCTTGCTGTCTCCTTTGCCTTACAGAAGCTTCTCAGTTTCAGGAGGTCCCATTTATTAATTGTTGATCTCAGTGTCAGTGCTACTGGTGTTATGTTCAGGAAGCAGTCTCCTGTACCAATTAATTCAAGGGTATTTCTCACTTTATCTTCTAATAGGTTCAGTGTGGCTGGGAATATGTTGAGGTCTTTTATCCATTTTGACTTAAGTTTTGTACAGCGTGAAAGGGTTGGGTCTATCTGTAATCTTCTACATGTTTGCATCCAGTTATGCCAGCACCATTTGTTGAAGATGTTCTCTTTGTTTCAGTGTATATATTTGGATTGTTTGTCAAAAATCAGGTGTTTGTAGGTGTGGGTGTTAATATTAGGGTTTTCAACTCTATTCCTTTGGTCTACCTGTCTATTTTTGTGCCAATACCAAGCTGTTTTCAGGACTATAGCTCTGTAATAAAGCTTGAAGTCAGGGATGGTGATGCCTCCAGAAGTTCCTCTATTGTGCAGGGTTGTTTTGGCTATCCTGGGGCTTTTGTTTCTCCATATAAAGTTGAGAATTGTTTTTTCAAGGTCAATGAAGAATTGTGGTGGAATTTTGATGGGGATTGCATTGAATCTGTAGATTTCTTTTGACAAGATTGCCATTTTTATTATGTTGATCCTGCCTATCCAAGAGTATGGGAGATCTTTCCGTTTTCTGGTTTCTTCTTTGCTTTCTTTCTTTAGAGACCCAAAATTCTTTCAGTACAGGTCTTTCACTTTTTTGGTTAGTGTTACCCCAAGGTATTTTATGTTGTTTGTGGCAATTGTAAAGGGTGATGTTTCTCTGATTTCTTTCTCCACCAATGTGTCATCTGTATATAGTAGGGCTACAGATTTTTTGAGTTAATCTTTATCTTGCCAATTTGCTGAAGGTGTTTATCAACTCTAGAAGTTCCCTTGTAGAGTTTTTCGTGTCACTTATGTAGACTATCCTATCATCTGCAAATAGTGAGAGTTTGACTTCTTCCTTTCCAATTTGTATTCCCTTGATCTCCAATTTTTGTCTTATTGCTC
Organism: Cricetulus griseus; assembly: GCF_003668045.3. Classification (NCBI taxonomy): domain Eukaryota; kingdom Metazoa; phylum Chordata; class Mammalia; order Rodentia; family Cricetidae; genus Cricetulus; species Cricetulus griseus. The sequence goes on from NC_048604.1 coordinate 47,057,549, forward strand.
TAAGTAGGACTTCAAGGATAAAATTGGAGAGGTATGGAGAGAGTGGACAGCCTTGTCTTGTTCCTGAGTATAGAGGAATTGCATTGAGTTTCTCTCCATTTAATTTGATGTTGTGTGTTGGCTGCTGTATATTGCTTTTATTATGTTGAGGTATGGTCCTGTTATGTCTGATATTTCCAAGACCTTTATCATGAAGTGGTGTTGGATTTTGTCAAAGGCTTTTCTGGCATCTAGTGAGATGATCATGTGGTTTTTTCCTCAGTCTTTTTTTATGGTGGATTACATTGATGGATTTTTGTATGTTGAACCATCCTTGAATCCCTGGTATGAAACCTACTTCATCGTGATGGATGATTTCTCTGATATGTTCTTGGATTCCATTTACCAGTATTGAGAATTTTTCCATCAATGTTCATGAGGGATATTGGTCTGTAGTTCTCTTTCTTAGTTGTGTCTTTGTGTGTCTTGTGCATCAAGGTTATTGAAGCCTCCTAAAAAGAGTTTGGTAATGACCCTTCTTCTTCTATTGTGTGGAATACTTTGAGGAGAATTGGTATTAGTTGTATTTGAATTTCTGGTAGAATTCTGGCCCTTTTTTTTTGGTTGGGAGACTTCTGAAGACTGCTTCAATTTCATTAGAGGTTATAGGTCTATTTAAGTTGCTTATTTGTTCTTGATTTAATTTTGGTAAGTGAAATCTGTCCAGAAAATTGTCTATTTGCTTTAGATTTTTGAAATTTGAGGAATATATTTTTTCAAAGTACCTCTGTGGCTGTTGTTATGTCCCCCTTTTCATTCCTGATTTTATCAATTTGCATGTTCACTCTTTGTTGTTTGGTAAATTTGGATAACTGTTTGTCTATCTTGTTGATTTTCTTGAAGAACCAACTCTTTGTTATATTGATTCTTTGTATTGTTCTCCTAGTTTCCTTTTTATTGATTTCAGCCCTCAATTTGTTTATTTCCTGGCATCTGCTCCTCTGGGGTGTATTGACTTCTTTGTTTTCTAAAGCTTTCAGTTGTGCTATTAATTCTCTATTGTGATTATTCTCCTGTTTCTTCATGTGGGCATTTAGCGCTATGAACTTTCCTCTTAGCACTGCTTTCAAAGTATCCCATAGGTTTGAATATATTGCCTCTGCATTCTCATTGAATTCTAGGAAATCTTTAATTTCTTTTTTTATTTTTTCCTGGACCCATGAATTGTGCAATTGGGTGTTACTTAATTTCCATGAGTTTGTAGGTTTTCTGTAGTTCGTGTTGTTGTTGAATTCTAATTTTAAAGCATGGTGGTCTGATAAGACACAGGGGGTTATTTCAGTTTATTTGTACCTGTTGAGATTTGCTATGTTGCCAAGTATGTGGTCAATTTTAGAGAAGGTTCCATGTGGCGCTGAGAAGAAAGTATATTCTTTTTTGTTTGGATAGAATGTTCTATAGATGTCTGTTAAACCCAATTGGGTCATAACTTCTATTAGTTCTTTCGTTTCTTGTTAAGTTTCTGTCTGGTGTTCCTGTCCAGTGGTGAGAGTGGGGTGTTAAAGTCTCCCACTATAAATATGTGCAGTTTTATGTGTGATTTGAATTTTAGTAATGTTTCTTTTACAAACGTGGATGCCTTTGTATTGGGGGCATAAATGTTCAGATTTGAGACTTTGTCCTGACGGATTTCTCCTGTGATGAGTAGGAAGTGACCTTCTTCATCTCTTTTGATTGATTTTAGTTTAAAATCCAATTTGTTGCATATTAGGATTGTATCCCTGCTAGTTTCTTGGGACCATTTGATTGGAAAACCTTTAATTCTTAGGTACCGTCTGTCTTTGAAGTTGTGGTATGTTTCTTGTATGCAGCAGAAGGAAGCATTCTGTCTTCTTATCCATTCTACTAATCTGTGTCTTTTTATAGGGGAGTTAAGACCATTAATGTTGATGAATATTAATGACCATTGATTTTTCATTCTTGTTTGTTTTTTATTTGGTGATGGTGTCGAGATTATGTGTGGGATTCTATCTCTTTTAAAAAATATGGAACTCTTCATGAATTTGCATGTCATCCTTGAGTAGGGTCCATGCTAATCTTCTCTGTATCGTTCTCATTTTAGTGTATGTGCTGCTGAAGCGAGCACAATCTTTTATATTTCTTAATTGATCTTCCTACTCACCTTTTTTGCATGTGATGTCACTGTGTCAGCATAGAACACTGGTCTATGGGCTGAGAAGACTTCTTTCTTGCAGGCTCTAGATATCACCACTAAAATTTCCATGGGCACCAATGAAATATTGAGTGATGTGCACCTGCCAAAACCTGGATACTAGGTGGGAGCCACAAACCTACACATCTCCTTTTTTCTCCTATGGGTTGATCATCCAGCAAGTGTTTCACAATGACAGCATTTACAATCTGAAAGTGATTGGCATCACATGTCTGACTCTGCATCACTTCCTGTCGGGTATCTGAAATGTAGCCAGTGTTTTTAAGTTTATCTGGTAGTTGCCTCAGTATCACACTCTATCCTCAATGGATACAGGTAAGTCCTGTCTTTGTCTGTGGAGAATAAGTACACCTTCCCACATCCTGAGAAGATCAAAGCCTTCTTCTGTGTTCAATCTGAACTTAGGGCTGTTCTTTCTGCTGCCACTGAAACCCCAACCAAGACTGAAGCAAAGGAAGAGTCAGCAGAATCAGCTGAAGAAAGGGTATTTGTTCTCTTTGAATAACCCATTAAAGCAATCAACTGAGCCAAATCTGAGAAACTTAGAAATTGGGGTCTGTCATATTCCTATAGAAAATGCTACTTCTATCAATTCTCAATCAAAGGAATCAATAGACGGAAGCCCTCTTCATTTTACTTGCATGAAAACAACACCAGAAACATAAATTTTCAAAAGCACATTCTAGCTGTACTAGGAAAAATTTATATTCACCATTTTGCAACATTTTCTATCAATTTTAGAATTTTTTCCTCATTTTTTCTCGTGCTAACTTCCTTTGTATTTGTTTGACTGTGTGTTGTGTTATACAATGATTTATTTTTACCTTCTTAAGTGTATTATATAGATTGATTTTCTGATTTCTAGTAGAATCACATATAACATCTTAAAATTATTATAATCTATTTTAAGAGGATTTAGTTCAGTGTACACATAGAACTCTGAGTTCTGGGATTCTTTCTAATATTGGTGGTGTGAGTTCCATCTTTGCATATTTTAAATCAATTACATATTAAGTAATTATTTTATGAATTTGTTTTCAAGTACTATGAAAAGAGAGTGGAGTTATAAATGAATAGTATGGTACTATTAGTTTCCATATGTATAAATGTATTTAACTTTATTCTAAACCTTTATATTTGTATGTGCTTTGAGTCACTATATTTTGCTACTTAAACTTCACTTGAAATATTCCTTTTATCATTCTTTTAAGATTATCTAGTGGTAATTAACTCAATTATTTTTATTACCATTAGTATTTTTATTTGTTCTTTGTTTTGGAATAGTAGTTTTCTTTGAGATACAATATTTAGTAAGAACTTTTTCTTCTGTTACATCATATATTTATCTAAATATTTTTTACTTCCAAGGTTTTAACTGATAAGTTTTTTGATATTAGAAACATGGATCCCAAGAGTTGAGGGATTCAACTTTCACCATATTGATTCAATATGACTGAATCACCTTTTTTGACTCTGTATTCTGGAGTCTAAAAACAGACAGTAGTATTTGGTAAAAAAATAAATTCCCTATGATGCCCAAAGATACAATATAAATTCATAAACAAATTTTGTGGGGGTTTTACATATTGGCTTAATAGAAGAAATTAGGAACTTGAATGTTTTTTATGTCATATTGTCCTGCATGATAAAGAGTGTTGAGCAAAGGTAGTAAATAGAACATGAGACACCCTATGGTTTTTAATATATTTTAACTGATATTCTTGTGGATACCATAACTATTCAACTTTTTTCTAAAGTTATTTTATTTTGTCTCTTTGGGAAATGTAGGAATTAGGGATAGGAGTTCTCAAGTTTGTCATCTGTCTAGTGTAATTTCTCCATTATTATGTTTAAGTATATTTTTATCTAGATTAATAATGTTTTTACTCTAAAATAAACCTTTACTGGCATTATAACATTCTTCAGTGGTTTTACTAAGATCACTTGCCAATTTCTGCCTATCATTAATTTCACAATGTGAACTGCTTTATAAATTATGTCAATTCAGATATAATCAGTATACTATTATTTTTTAGAATCATCCAAAGTCTGAGGATTAATTTTTTTTAAGTATATCAGAGAGTGCTACATCTCTGGTGGAAGTCTTCCACCCCATTACAAGGTAGGGCAGTTACCTGAAAAACAGCTAAGTCACTGCCCCATTCCATCCCTGTCCTTCATGTAGCTGTTAGCTGAATCTCCTTTCCTTGTCACACCTCTAACAGAAGGCACCTACACCATCATAGTCCAGGCCAACATCCTGTACCCCAGGTAAAATTGTTCTCTATCTGGTCCATCCTGTCCAACTCCACCTGCCCTTCCTCTCCTCATCACTATATCCCAGCCCACATATCTGGCAGAAGCCTTCCCTCCTACACTATCAGGACAAAATCCTGAACAGGGGCCAGACCAGCATTCTGAATCACAGCAAACAGGTCAGCTCCCCTCAAGGCAGGACAGGATCCTGAACCTCAGAGAGCCACTGGCCAGATCAGAAACCAAGTACCTAACCAGAGCTCTAGTCCTAAATTTGGCTACAACTCCCTATTGGACCAAAGGCTATCCAGGCCATCAGAAGTCTAGCCCTCAACACGGGTTGAGACCCTATACTCAAACACATATCATATCAGCCAGAAGACAAGAGAGGAAACAGAAGCCAATGAAGAAAATATCCATCCAACAAAGACAAATCCAGAAATAGAACACCTAGAACTATAATCATCCCAAATCCAGATGCCACAATATAAGAGTAAGAATACAGATGACAATAGCCAGGAAATATATAACCACCAGTGCTCAGCTATCCCACTAAAGAAAGCCCTGAATATCCTGAAACATATGAACTACAAGAAAATGACTTTAAAACAAACTTTATGATGAGGATAGAGGCCCTTTAAGAGATAATGAATAAACTCCTTAAAGAAATTGAGGAAAAGGCAATAAAAGGATGGAGGAAAGCAATAAATCTCTTAAAGAATGCTGAGAAAACCAAGAAAAAACTAACAGTACACAGAAACTAATAAAACTGTTTAAAATCTGAAAATGGAAATAGAAGTAATAAAGGAAAAACAAGCTGAGGGTATTCTAGAAATGAAAAAAATCAACATACATGAAAAGAAACTATAGATGCAAACAACAAACAGAATACAAGAGATGGAAAAAAGAATCTCAGATGTAGAGGACATGATAGAAGAAATAGATACAACAATCAAAGAAAATGTAAATCTAGATATTTCTGACACAAAAAATCCAGGAAATATGGGACACAGAGAGAATATCCAAATTAACAATATTGGAAAGGAAAAGGGGAGAATGACAACAAACATGGAAGAAATCCAGGGAATCACTGGGTCATACTTCAAAAACCTGTACTCCACAAATTTGGAAAATCTAAAGAAATGGACAAATTTCTTGATATATAGTACTTGCCAAAATTGATTAAAGATGAGATAAACAATTTAAATAGACAGTTAATCACTAAAGAAATAGAAGCAGTCACTAAAAATATCCCAACCCAAAGAAGCCCAGATCCAGACAGTTTTAGCATTGGCAAAGCAGACAACTTATTGAATGGAACAGCAATAGCACAGGCATTAAGACTGATAATTAATAAATACGACCTCATGAAACTGAACACTGTCGATAGGACAAAACAATAGCCTACAATATGGGAAAAGATCTTGATCTTAATGAACCCCACTTCTGAAAGAGAGCTGACTTCCCAAAATACATAAAGAACTCAAGAAGCTAGACATAAAAATCCAAATAATTTAATTAAAAATGTGGGTACATAACTAAAGAGAGGATTCTCAACAGAAGAATTGCAAATGACCAAGAAACAAAGAAATGTTCAACATCCTTAGCCATCAGGGAAATGTGAATCAAAGGGCCTCTGTGATTTTATCTTACCCCTGTCACAATGGCTAAGATCAATGACACAAATAACAAGTCATACCGGAGAGGATGTGGAGTAAGGAGAACACACCTCCAATGCTGGTGGCAATGCAAATTCTACAGTCACTTTGGAAATCAATATGGGTGTTTCTCAGAATATTAGGAATTAATGTAAGCTAAGATCCAGGTATTTCACTCTTGGGCATATATCCACAGGATGCTCAATCATACCACAAGGACTGCTCAGTTATGTTCAGAGCAGAATTATTCATAATATCTAGAACCTGGAAACAACTTAGATGCCCCTCAGCTGAAGAATGGATAAAGAAAATGTGGTACATTTACAAAATGGATTATTACTAAGCTGGTAAAAACAGTGACAGCATGAAAATTTCAGGCAAAAGCAATCATCGTGTGTGACATAACCCATACCCAGAAAGACAAACATTGTAGGACTTCACTTGTGAGTAGATATAAGCTGCAAAATAAAGGATTACCATGCTACAATTCACAGATATGCTGGGTAACAAGGAAGGTTAAAGGGAGAATGTTTGTATTACCCTAGGAAGAGGAAATAGAAGAGATTTCATGGGTGGACTTGGGGTGAGTGGAGATATGAGCATGAGGCATCAGGTAAGGGAGGAAATGGGGGAGAGTACTGAAAGAGATGACTGGAAAAGTGGAAAACATTTTGGAGTCTGGTAGAATCCTGGTACAAGAGAAACTCCAAAGAATTTACAAGGATGACCCCATCTAAGACTCCAACCCATAGGGGATATGTAATCTGAACTGGCCATCTCTTGTGACCAGGCAAGAATTCCATTGGAGGGAGGGATTGGGACACCAACCCAGGCATATAATCTTCCACCTACAGTCAGTGCTGCCTGTGGGATGTGCTGAGATAGTGGTAGCACAGAGATTGTGGGAGTGGCCAATCAATGACTGGTCCAGTTTCAGATCCATGCCTGGAGTGCCAGGACCCATAAGCTGAATGTCGTGGAGACCTAGTGTAGAACCAAACAGTTGTCACCTTAAATATCAAAATAAACATATGTACCCAAACACAACCTGCTCAGTCTGAACAATACCACTAACATGCGTGTCCTCAGGGCTCACCATTTAGGACTGGGCAACCAGTGTTGGCATCATTTCTTGTTTTCCTGTGTATTTTATATATGATTCGAGGGTTTTGAGGCAGAGGAGAGTAGGAGAAATGATGTATAATCTCAAAACAGGTCAAGGAAGATATTGAAATTATGTGTCTCCATGACAATGACTAATTACTAGGAGTACTGAAAATATCTGAATCTATAGAAATGCAGGTGGTAAATTCTTTCTTTGAAGTTTCAGAAGGAGTTAGTTATCCCTGATGGCATACTTATTTTGGATTTCTGGATCACTATACTGTGAATGAATCAATTATGCTTTTTAAAATCACTTAGTTCTCTTGGAATTTCTGACTTTAACACAAGGATATTAATAACACTATCATTTTTAATGCTAGTTTTAGTAGAGTATGTACTTATGTATATACAATATTTAAATTAAAGTGGTGTTTGTTGATCACAGAATATTTTATTTTAACGTTGATGTCTGCTTTTTAGGTGAAATATTAAAGCCATTTGTGCCTAATTCATTTTTCATTATAGTTAGTTATAAATTTAAAATATTGCTAATTGTTTTCTATCAGTCCCATCTGCTGTTTGTTCATTTTTAATTTTTCTTGACTTTTAAATTTTTGAATGTTTGTTATTACAAGTTATCTTTCTTTTAGATTCTCACCTACATTTCTTTGTTTTATTTTATTAATAATCTCTCAAGCATTATTATATATATCCATATATAATATGTGATTATATATAATTACATATTCATAAGGAATATAAAATTATATATTATATTACAGTTGTATATAACTTGTTATATATATATATATATTATATGTAGCATATGATTATTAAATACCTTTTATTCTATTATGGGTAGATTCCAAGATATTTCAATTTGTGTATACTGAAAAATTATTAGAGTATATTATCATTTCTCCCCTTATGATCTTGGTTCAAATTTCTCAGGTATCTTAATTCACTATAAGTTTTAATCTCTAAAATTCATTGATCTTAGATTTAATTTGAAAACACAGTTGGTATTTCTGGGAGATTTAAAATTTAAATACTTCCATTTACTTGGACTATGATATGTGACTTTCATATTTACATTTTGCCATGTGTAGATGCCAATATACCACTCCTTTTCCTTTTTTTGAATGATTTCCTTTAAAGTTTCTTTGATGTAAATGTGTTAGCAATGGACTCTCATTTGTCTTTCCCTTTTTAGGCCATTATTATTCAAATATATTTTTGTCTGAAATGAATTTTTGTTTTGTAAATACTGTACTTTCAAGTTTTAGCTTTGTTGTACAATTGCTATACTTTGAACATGCTACTGAATTTAGTTGAATATTTTCTCAGATAAGATGTTTGATCATTATTTTTTCTCTGCATGTATATATTTCATTAAGTCTTTTTATATTCTATTTAACATTGCTTCTAAAGTAGATTTTTATTCATATGTTTAGGTTTGTTCCCATGCAGCCTATAACATCTCCAAATTTATATTTTTCATCATATTTTGAAAATACATTTGACTATGTTTCATTAAATATTTTTGGCCTTCACTCTTCATTTATTTTTCCTTTGGATTCCAGTCATTTTGGATTTGTACTTGATTTTGGAATGTTTCTCTGATGTATCTTTTAGCTCACTGTACATTGTCTTCTAGTGGCTATAGTGCATTAAATTCAATGTAGTGCATATGTCACTTCAAATGCTATTAGTTAATTTTAAAGAGTCAATTGACATAGTCACATCAGTAAAATATCTTACTGGAAGTGTATGACACACTTAGCACCATAACAAAGGACCAAATCAATTGAAATGCCATAGGTATTCAAGTTTGTTGTTAGAGGAAAGTATCAGTGACATTATAGTGAATAGAATGACGTGTCAGTCTTATAATAAAGGAAACAGAACACGTGAAATTTACTGTCACAGTGGTCCCTGAATGAAGAGAATGTTTAATTTTGAGCAGAAGCATCCTCACAAAATCTATTCATGGCATGGTTAAACCCAGTAACATTTAATTCTAAGAGCAAATAAGAAACCGCAAAATAATACGGAAAAATCAAAATTACAAGAACATGTTTTACTTATTAACAATAACAGAATGTAAACATAGTGAAGTCATGGACTTTAGAAAATAATCTGTTCCTACCACTTTGCCAGACCAGCTTAATTCCTTACTACATTCTAAATCTTATCCTTATACCTATAGTTAAGTATAACTATGAGCCCTCATCAAAGAAACTTGAAAAAAAAAAAAAGGAAATCATCACAGAAAAAAAACACATGTGGAAACACTGAAGAGATGTACATCTACATAACAGTTCTTGCATCTATGGCTCAAAAACATCACTGAAGAGGGGTAGAAAAGACTATAAGTGCTAGGATACTAGGAAGCCTATTGTGAAAAAGTATCTCCTAGAAATGGCTGCATAAACTATACCTGAATAATAACAATATCACTGAACATGATAACATGGAACAGGAAAATTTTTGTGTGGTTCTGTCCCTAGACAATGAACTATAGGAAAATTTTGACTTCTTGTGGAAGGAGAATTAGCCTCTTCCAGAATGAGCCACATTGTTGTTTTTCTGATTCAGAGTTGTCATCCTTGAAACATAAGCAACAAAATGACTCAGAAGGTACTACATATATATCATCATCACCTGGAGGGAGACATGGGAGGGATTTGAGGGAGGGTTACAGGAAGAGTCTGGAGGGAGGAAACTAGGTGAAGTGATGTATTTCTATGTAGTGATATTTTGTTTATGATCTTGCCTGAAGATCAGAGTGCAGAGCTAAGCCAGTTGTTAAACACATACTCTCTCTCTCTCTCTCTCTCTCTCTCTCTCTCTCTCTGTCTCTCTCTCTCTCTCTCTCTTCTCTCTCTCTCTCACACACACACACACACACACACACACACACACACACCACACACAGAATCATCATTAGTTAGTGACACACCTAAGCTACAAGTTAGCTACAGAAGACAGGCAGTGGTGGACACAACTTTAATCCCAGCACTCAGGAGACAGAAGCAGATGGATCTCTGTGAGTTCAAGGTCACCCTGGCTATATGAGAGAAGAGAAGAGAAGAGAAGAGAGAGAGAGAGAGAGAGAGAGAGAGAGAGAGAGAGAGAGAGAGAGAGCAATTTCTTGCTTGTCTCTGCTTATATTCTGTTTCTGCTGACTGCATCACATCCTGCCTGGATCACATGGTGACTTCTCTTTACTACATTTCCCAGAATTCTCCATGTCTCCTAGTCCCACCTGTCTTGCTTTCCTATTGGCCAGCCATGTTTTATTCACCAACCAGTAATTCACCAACCAGTAAGACAAATGTGTACAGAAGACTTCCTCCATCATCTCTTCTTTTCTGTCTAAATAAAAAGGTTGTTAACTATAACATAGGGAAGTATATAAAAAACACTTATCAAGTAAGAACTATACTTACAATTTTTAGTTCATTAATATTTGGCAAAATTTTTAGAAAATATTCTATCATCTATTTTATCCTTGTGAGTCTAAAGACTTATATGCAACATATTTATCATAATGAAGATTTTAACCATAACTATCTGTCTTCAACTTCATAAAAAACACAGAAGGATAATATATAAATACTAGAATTGACGGAGACAACTCACTGCCTGGTCAGTCACCTTCCCTTGCCATATGTAAAGACTTCCAGACCTCTATGGTTAGCTAGTGGCAAGCTGCATTCTCTGACCCCCAGACAGGCTTTATTTGAGCAAGATTGCCCCTTTGTTCTAAGGTAGAGGTAACAGCTAGTAGCTGGATGGTTTGCTTTACTGATCTGCAGAGTGAACCCCAATACATGTCTCTGGGTTTTTATTATTAATACCAGCTAGAATTCATGTTACATTTCTAATAAAATTAAAAGCATTTTTTTAAAAAGATGAAGACTGACTACAAGGGCTGAATACTCCATCTATAAGAAAGCAAATTCACAAGTAAGTGTATACATAGACTGATAGTGAGAAGAAGGAAAAAGAAAGATAATCTACACAGAAGGTGTCAGCCATGATCAGGAGTAAAATAATATGATGTGATATAGAATTTAAATAAACAAGTGTACACTACAGAGAGGCAAAGAAAGCCAGTACATAATAATAAAAGGATCAATTCAATAAGAATATGAGAATCAAAACTGGAGCAGCCAATGTATGAAGCAAGAACTATTATATAAAAGGAGAAATCACCTACTACCTTAACTCCCTGCTCTGCCAACAAGCAAGTCATTCAAACAACAACAATAAAAACAACAACAAAATACTATGTACACCAAAAGTACCTAATGGTAGATATTTGCAGAATGTCTTACTAGATACATACAGAATGTACATTATTGTCAACTCATAGAATATTCACCAGATTAAAAAGGAATAAAGAAAATTTTAATGAATTTTAAGAAAATGAAATTGTAAGTCTATGATGGGGGAAGTGCTTCTGTTTATGTGTTTGTCTTACTGGATGATAAATAAAGTACTGTTTGGCCAATGAGGTGGCAAGTTAGGCAAGACTAATAGTCAATGAGGATTCTGGGAAATGTAGTAAGAAGTGGTGATCCAGGTAGGAAGTAACATAGCAGAGAGACTCATATTTGAGGAAGGACAACCAGGAAGTGACCCCCTTTCTCCTCTGTTCTTCCTCCAGTGGCACGATGTGATCCACTGGCAAGGGAGGATGCCAATGGAAAATGTCCGATAAGTAAGTCTTATAAAATATATAGATTTACGATAATTAAGACTGAGCTAGCAGACGAGAAATCCTAGTCATTGGCCAAGCACCATTTGTACATAATATAAGTCTCTGTATTATTTTGTCCATCCACGCAGTGGGCAGAACTCGGGCGACTGGCGTAATGCGCAAATCTGGCAGTAGGGCTAGGGTGGCTTTTGGTGGAAAGATTTATCTTAACATGTCTATCTTCTCTGACTGAAGTATTGTAGAATTAAAACTTGAGCAAGAAAAAATTTAGAAACTGAAACAATACATGGGAACAGTATAGCATTTTCTTGAATAATCCACAAGGCAATAAAGAAATCAAAAGTTAAATAAAATTATTCTAGAAACATCTGGAAATAAAAGAAAGCTATATTAAATCTTTTTTTTTTACTTTTTGTAGTTTTTTCAATTGCATTTTTTCCATTTTTTCTCTTTTGATTTCATTTTACATTCCAACCATAGTTCTCCCTCTCAGCTCTCCTCCCACCCTCTTGCCTCCTCCCCCTTATCTTCCCCCTTCCCCACCCCCAGTCCACTGCTCCTCACAGGTTAAGTATTCCCAGGAGGAGTCAACATAGTCTGGCACAATAGGTTGGAGCAGGTCACAGCCCCTCTCCAATGCATAAAGACTGAGCACAGCATCCCACCAGAGGGAATGGGCTCCAACAAGCTAGCACATATACCAGGATTGTATCATGGTTCTGCTTCCACTGAGCAAAGAATCTCACTCTAAGAAATGGACTTCAACAAGCTATCTCATGTACTAGGCTTGTATCATGGTTCTACTGCCAGGGGCCCCTCTGATAGTCCAAACTTCACAACTGTCTCCTACATGGGGAAGGCCTACTTTCATTCCCTGGAGTCTCCACAATTGTAGGTCTAGAGTTCATGAGACACTACAAGCTTGGTTCTTCTGTCTCTGTATATTTCTCCATCATGATCTCGAGATCCCTTGCTCATATATTCCCTCCTTCTTCTCTTCTCTTAGATTTGTGGAGCTTTGCCTGGTTTTGGTTGTGGATTTTTATGTCTTGCTCCCTCAGTTAATGGACAAAGGCTCTATGATGGTAGTTGAGATATTCATCAATCTGATTGCATGGGAAGGCCAGTTCAGGCATACTCTCTACTATTTCTAGAATTCTTTCTTAGTTGGAGTACTCCTTGTGAATTCTTGGGAGTTACCCTAGCACCAGGTTTGAGGATTGCAGATAGATCCATATCTGTCACTATTCACAAAACCTGAGTCCAAATGGATCAGAGATCTCAACATAAGTCCAGCCACACTGAATCTTCTAGAAGAGAAAGTGGGAGATGCCCTTGAACGAATTGGTACAGGATACTGCTTCCTGAACATTACACCAGTAGCACAGACATTAATAAATGGAACCTCCTGAAACTGAGAAGCTTCTGTAAGGCAAAGGACACAGTCAGTAAGACAAAACAACAGCCCACATAATGGGAAAACATCTTTACCAACCCCATATCTGACAGAGGGCTGACTTCCAAAATATACAATGAACTCAAGAAGCTAGCCAACAAAACACCAATTGAATTAAAAAGTGGGGCACAGAACTAAATTGAGAACTCTCAACAGAGGAATCTAAAATGGCTGAAATGCATTTAAGAAAGTGCTAAAAATCCTTAGCCATCAAAGAAATGCTACTCAAAACAACTCTGATATACTATCTTACACAGGTCAGAATGGCTAAAATCAAAAACACCAATGACAGTCTAAGCTGGAGAGGATGTGGAGAAAAAGGAACACTCATCCATTGCTGGTGGGAGTGCAAACTTGTAAGACCACTTTGGAAATCAGTATGGCAGTTGCTCAGGAAAATGGGAATGAGTCTACCACAAGATCCAGCAATTCCTCTCTTGGGCATATACCCAAATAATGCATGTTCCTACAACAAGGACATATGTTCAACCATGTTCATAGCAGCATTGTTTGTAATAGCCAGAACCTAGAAGCAACCTAGATGACCCTCAGCTGAAGAATGGATAGAGAAAATGTGGTAAATTTACACAATGGAGTACTACTCAGCAGAAAAAAGCAATGGAATCTTGAAATTCGAAGACAAATGGATGGAACTAGAAGAAACCATTCAGAGTGATGTGACCCAGTCACAAAAGATAAACATGATATCTACTCACGCATATATGAATTTTAGACATAGAGCAAAGGATTACCAGCCTACAATCCTCTTCACCAAAGGAACTAGGAAGCAAGAAGTACTCTAAGAGAAAAATGCATGGTTTCCAAAGAATGGGAAGGGACAGAATTTCCTGAGCTAATGGGGAGCATGAGGGTAGGGGAGAGGGAGCTGGCAGAATGAGAGGAGGAGAAGAGGAGGGGAGAAGAGGAAATTGAGAAGCATCAAAGTTGAGTTTGGGGAAGAACAGAGGAGAGAAGGATGAGAGATACCATAACAGAGGGAGCCATTATGGATCCGAGGAGAGATCTGGCAATAGGGAGATTTCCAGAGATCTACAAGATGACACCAACAGACAATCTAGGCAATGGTGGATAGGCTACCCTAAATGCACTTCCCCTATAATGAGACTGATGACTACTTTATATTCCATCCTAGAGCCCTCATCCAGTGGCTGTTGGAAGCAGAAGCAGACACCCACAGCTATAAACTGAAATGAACTCTTGAATCCAATTGTAGAGAGGAAGGAATGAGGATCAAAGGGGTGGGGACCAGGCTGGTGAATCCCACAGAAACAACTAGCCTGAACAAGGGTGAGCACATGGACCCTAGACTGCTGTCTGGGAGGCCATCATAGGACTGATCCAGACCCCTGAAAGTGGATGTCAATGAGGAGGCCTTGGCACTCTATGGGGCCCCTGGTAGTGGATCAGTGTTTTTCCCTGTTTTAAAAAGGGACTTTGAGAGCCCATCCCACATGAAGGGATGCTCTTGGCCTGGACACATGGGGGAGGGCCTAGGCCTGACCCAGCATGATGCTGTGGATTTTGGGGAGCCCCTGTGGAGGGCCTTTCACTCCATGGGGAGCAGAGGGGGCAGGGGGCTGGTGGGGAGCTGAGGGGGAGGGGAGGGAGAGGGAGAACCAATTGACATGTGAAGCAAGCTTTTTCCTAATTTGAACTAAAATAAAATAAAATAAAATAAAAGTTATCTTTTTCATTGTTATTTCAGTGCATCTCTACCATTCTAGGCCATCTTGTTACTTCCTGTTTACATCCCATTTCTCTTCCCCTTACCACCCACGGCCCCCAGTTTGCCCTGTAGATATCATCTAATTTGTCTTCTCAGAATGATCCTCGTGTCCCAATTAGGGTCCTCCTTGTCACCTAACTAAAAGAAAACTGTATTAAATCTTATTGGGAATAAATTTAATCCTGCCTAGGCAACATATAGATATTTTTGTTTCACATACAGATAGATTCAGCAGATGAATTTATAGATATATAGAGGGATAATCCTTCTGAAAACTTATTGTGAGTTTTATAAAATATCTAAAAGAATGAGTATCAGGTTTCTCAACCTGTTAACAGAGCATAGAAAAAAATCCATTCTCTAAGTCCTGTATGACCCTGGAATTAAACTAGGGAAGAACACATCAAAAAGGAAAGTGACTGGACAATATATTTGGTGAAACCTTGATATAAAAATCCTCAAAAATGATGAGTGTTAGATTAAATGCAAAATACTCTATCAAAAAGTAAATAATAAACCTCATTTATGATTACCACATTTTATTTATCAAAGTTGTACAAGAAAGTTTAGCATATACAAATCAGTAAGTACAAAACTTTACTTAGATATAAATCATTAAAAACCTATAATCACTTTTGTAAATATAACAAAACAGTTCAGTAAAATCTAATTTAGTTTCAAGATAAAAAACTCAAAATATAGGTCTAGAAGATAATGGATAGAAATGAAGGCCATCCAAATACAAAAGTAAAATATGAAATTGTGCCTATTTGCAGATAGCAATTTTATACCTAAAGGGCAAACAAACACACACACAGAAACACACACACACACACACACACACAGAGAGAGAGAGAGAGAGAGAGAGAGAGAGAGAGAGAGACTAGAATTGAAAAATAAATTCATGTAGTAAGGTTTATGTGCTTAAAATACCATATAAAACAAGTAATTTTTGTATATTGTAATAGTGAAATTGCTGAGAATATCAATAAATGTAATCCTACTAGCAGTAACTACAAAACATGCCAATCCAGGAATTAAACCAAGCATGTGTATATTCTGTATAAATTATAAAAAAATTGAGGAAATAAATTACAGAATACAGAAAAAGAAAAGTATTTCAGATTTATGGATTAGAACATATAGTATTGCTTTATGTTCTCAGTCACTAAAGAATTATGCTGATGGATTGAAGTTCATAATAAATACTAGTGACATTCTTCCCAGATATGAAAAAAATACTTATAAAATTTGTATTCAACCAAAAATGTCCATCAAATAGCCAAAATATACCTATGCTGAAGGAAATACAGCTGTGAGTACTACACTGCCTTACTTTAAAGTCTTGTATAATGATATATTAATCAAAGTCTCTTGTTTGGACATAAAAATAGATACATTGGCTAATAGAAGAGGAAAGCAAACCCAGAAATAAATCCAAGTACCTGTGGGTAACATTTTTGCAAAGATATCAATACTCAAATGCATAGAAAAATATTTTTAAATGGTACCGGGAGGCTGCTTTCCAAATACAGGAGGCAAATGAAACCTCTTCTCACAACATACACAAAAATCAACTTAGAATAGATACAAAGTTTTAAATAAACCAACAATGAAACTACTAAAAAATTACATTGATACAATGCTTCAAACATTGGTCTGGGGAAACAGTTTTTTACTACAGCCCCCAAAGCATAAGCAACAGAAGAATACACAATGATATGTATACATGAAACCAAGCAGCTTCTATGTGGAAAATCATAAAATGAACAGATTGAAGAAAGCATACAAGATGGAGAAGATGCTTGGAATTTTTAGTCATCAAATGACAAACAAATAAAAAGAATCCAAATAACTAGTCAACAAAATAATCTCATTGGGGGAACTGTGGTTCATAGGTAAAAAGAATTTTAAAAATTATAAAGGAAGTCTGGGAAACCAGCATAGGACTGTTCCAGACCTCCCTGAACAAGGATGTCAGTTTGGAGGGCTGGTTAATCAAGGGGGCCTCTGTCAGTGTATCAGTATTTATCCCTAGTACACAAATGGACTTTGGGAGCCGACTCTTTCATCCTAGACACACGGGGGAGGGGCTAGTCCCTATTCCAAATGATATGACACACTTTGAAGATCACCCATTGAAGGCCTCACCCTCCCTGGGGAGCAGAAAGGGGATGGCATAGGGGGTCTGTTGGCGCCAGGGAAGTAGAGGAGCAAGAGGGAACATGTAAAACATGTAAAACAAGCTTGTTCCTAATTTAAATAATGAGAAAAATTTTAAAAGAAACCAATTCCAAATAGCAAACCCATTCCAAAAATGGGCCATGGAACTAAAGAGAGAGGTCTTAAAAGAAGAACTACAAATGGCCAATAAACATTTTAATTTGAAAATAAAAGAGAAAAAAAGGAAAAATGTAAGGATTATTTAAAGAGCTATTTACCTAATGATTATACACAAATGACCACGAATATTTGAAAAATGGATAAAACCAGTATTTATGAACAAAGCTCAAAACCACAATTAGGTAACAACACTTTAGTTGGAATGCTTATTAACAAATGACAAAGT
This sequence comes from Cricetulus griseus, assembly GCF_003668045.3. Classification (NCBI taxonomy): domain Eukaryota; kingdom Metazoa; phylum Chordata; class Mammalia; order Rodentia; family Cricetidae; genus Cricetulus; species Cricetulus griseus. Next base: position 47,075,280 of record NC_048604.1, read on the forward strand.
CTAAAGTATTCTGAAGACAATGTGAAGAATGAGAATAACTATACTTGAATTTAATAAATATTTCCCAGTATCCAATAGAGGTGATTTTGGATATTTCTAACATAAGGATATTATAAATACTACATAAATAATTCTACCAATTAATTATAATTATTCTGCCCTGCTTAGATGTAGTGAATTTACACTGCTAAGTACATATGCTTATTTTGACTGGATTAGCTTCCCATTCTCTCATTGCTTCCAGACTGTTGATGCGATGTGACAGACTAGCCTCATGATCCTGCCACCATGCTTTCCATGCCATTTCCATTCTGGAACTGTAAACAAAAAGTAAAACTTTTGTCCTTTAAGTTGCATTTGTCAGGGTATTTTACCCCACTAGCAGAAACAGAACTGAGACAATAAGGGATAAAATATGAGAATAAATACAATATGACTTCCAGGTTCTGAAATCAATAGGCTAAAAAATTTGTGGTGCCATAAACTGAAAAATGTCTTGTGAGACAATTTTGGCCTAGTGTGAATCATTTCATATAAGGGAATTAGAGTGACAGTCAAACAATGCAGTCTGATTGACAGTTGTAGACATAGGCTTGACCAAAAAAAGATTCTTAATACTTGGAGAGCTCTGGGGATGGGAGCAAGTACTAATTAGGTAAAATAAGGAGTCTTTGTTAGATCTGATTTAATCTTGGGGATATTACCAGAGATGATAATTAGACTGCTTGTGAATAGCTTCTATTACTATGCTTTGACACTTCTGTTTCAGCTCAACTCATAGATACATCTTGGAAGTGTGGAAATACTAAAATGAAAATGACAAGCATGTGTAGGTGTATGTGTTATAGGCAAATTTGGATTTATAGCTGAGTATGTAATTATTGCTCTCTATATATCTATATCCAGTATCATGATGAGTGTATCATTTTGTATATAAATGAGTTTTCAAGATAATTCAAATAATCATTTGTGGCTATTTAATTTTTCAAGGTATTTTCTCCAAATAGATTAATTCATTCACAGGTATGCCAGTGCATAAAGGTTAACAATGGCATTGTGAGCTACACAGAGTCATTCAGTTGGAACAGCAAGGATAATTTCAACCAACATGTGTAATACTTGTATACTCATGACCTGGAATGTAAAGGTCTGTCTCATGTCTTATGTCACAAACCATCTTATTAGAATATAAACAGCAGTATAACTAACATTTCCTTTTGTTTTATAAATTTATTCTCTCTTACATTATATTTTTGCCACAGTTTCCCTTCCCTCTCTGCTCCTCTTACTCCCTTCCTTTCACCTCTGCTGTCCCCCATATCCACTCCTCCTCTGTTTCTAGTCAGAAAAGAACATGACTATCCATCAAATCCAGAATAACAAGTTAAATAAAACTAGACCTAAACCCTAATATCAAGGCTGGGCAAGGCAACCCAATAAAAGAAAAATGGTTCTAAGAGGTGGCAAAAGAGTCAGATACCCAGGAGAATGAGAAGGGGAGAAGAAGAGGGGTGAGGAGGACTTGAGGGAGCAGAAACAAGAAACAAGATAAGAGATACCATAATATAGGGAGACATTTTAAGTTTAAAGAGAAATCACTCACCAGGGAAATGTCTGGAGAGCTACAAAGATGACACCAACTAACAATCTAAGCAACAGAAGAGAGGCTACCTTAAATGTGCTCCCCTGATAATGAGATTGGTGACTGACTTATATGCCATCCTATAGCCTTCATCCAGCAGCTTGTGGAAGTAGAAGCAGAAACCCACAGCTAATTACCAAACTGAACTGGAATCCAGTTACAAAGAAGGAGGAATGATGAACAAAGGGGTCCATACCAGGCTGGTGAAACCCACAGAAACAGCTGACCTGAACAACAGGGAGCTCTTGCTCCCCAGACTGATAGTTGGGAAACCAGCACGGGACTGATCCAGACCCCAGGAATGTGGGTGTCATTGAGGAGACCTCGGAAATCCATGGGGCCTCCTGTAGAAGTTCAGTACTTATCCCTAGCATAGGTGTGGACTTTGGGAGCCCATTCCACATAGAGGTGTACTCCCTGAGCCAAGACCCACGAGGGTGGGGCTAGGCCCTATCCCAAAGGATATGACAAACCCTGAAGACCCCCTATGGAAGGCCTCACCCTCTCTCGGGAGCAGAAAGGTTATGTGACAGGTAGGGTTTTTTGTTGGGGGGGGTAGGGGAGGAGGGTAGGGAAAGGGAACTGGGATTGACATGTACAACAATCTTGTTTCTAATTCAAATAAAAATGAAAAAAAAGAGTCAGATACCACCTACTTCCACTCTAAGGAGTCTTACAAGAACACCAAGCTGTGCAACCATAACATATAGGCAGAATACCTAGTGTAGACCTATGTAGGCTCTGTGATTGATACTCCACTCAGAGAATCCTGCTTAGATGATTCTGTGGGCCGTGTTGTGTAGGAACATTCTGGCACCTACAATTCTTCCTCCCCCTCTGCTGTGGGGTTTTGCTGGATCTGTGTCATGTTTGACTGTGGGTCTCTGCATATAATCACATATAATCATATAATCACTGGATGAAGTCTCTCTGATGACAGTTGGGCTAGGTATCGATCTATGTCTGCTTTGATATTTATAACTTTATTATTTCTATTAACTGTGGAGAAGATGAAAATAAAAACTAAGACCAGTTTAACAAGTATATGCATGATTTTACACAGGTGTATATGTGTATTGTGTGTACCCTAATGTGTGCATAAATGGAATGGAAAAAGGGAAATCATTTTCGCTTTCTTATCAAAATAATACACGTCTTACTAATATACAATTTGAGTTGCGTTTTATGTCTCATAACTGGTAACTAGAGAGATTTCCTGTAGGAAATACTGATTGGAGAGTACAGACTGGATAATATTTTGTTTGTCTATGATTTGTTTGACTACTATTGATTTTCTGTTTCCTCTTTAAAAATCAGATCATATATTTAATTTGAAGGATGTTGCCATAAGCATTTCAACATTTTTATAAACATTCAAATTTTACTGACCATCCAATTCAGCCGATTGAGTGTTTTATTTTTGATGAAAAAAATCCTTATATTATTTTAATTAGATTAAAAAGTAACATATTCCAAATATTATTTTAGAAGTGTGATCTTATTCATACACTGACACAAACGCATCTTCTGTATTTGATATTTACATGTTCCCTTTCCTAGTTAACATTTAAAACAGCTACAGCTAAAATCTTGGTAGGAATTCAAACTCTAAAATATTCCTTCTTCTCAGTCAAAGTGCATTCCACATAATATAATTTCTGATAATTCAGTCCTGGTATATGTTGACCTGACCTTCTTGGATATAAAATATTGTTAAGTGAAACTTTTGACAAAATTACCATCACCTGGATCTGAGGTCGATTTTATCTCTTAAAGCCATTGAAGGCACAGCTTACCTTCCCAGAAAAAGGAATTAATTTATTTATATATTGTCACTAGTAGAGAAAAACAGTGAGCTAAAGGAAACTGTCTTCTAAATCCTGCTGTGAAATAGTCCTTTACACTGTGTGAATATGTGTCACTGCTAGTGTTTTAATAAAGATCTGGAAGGCCACTAGCTAGCCTGGAAGAGGTTAGGCAGGACTTCTGATGACAGGGAGGACTCTGAGAGGAAGAAAGGCACAGTGGCCGCCCAGATGCTGAGGAAGCAGAATAGGCAGTGCAGTTTAAAGTTCACTGCGCCATGTTAAAAAGACCTTAGAGTTAAAACTATGTGTTGATTTAAGTTATAAGCACTACTTAGGAACAAGCCTGAGCTAAGGCAAAGCTTTCATAATAAATAAGTCTCCATGCCAACATTTGTAAGCTAGTGGCCCAAAGGAAAAATATCTACAAAATCCCATTGATTTGTTTAGAATATCAGATTTCACAATGGAAGAGTATAATATAGAAGCATAGGTAAGGTGAAAAGAAATATGTTTCTTTTCTTGATGTAAAAAGTTAAATCGAGTTTAGTTCTAATAAATGAATGCAGGGTTTGAGTAGTATTTGGGCATTTTTATTCTGGTGATCAATACATAATTATTTAGCATGTATTTTTCTAAAAAACAGTCTGCATTATGTTCATTTTGATCTTCATTTGATACCAATAAAGCATTTAAAAACCATGAGTTCTATTCAATGAAATGTTTTAATTACATAAATTATTACGTTTCATTGTTACACATTCATATATTTACATTATGTAGCTTGATCTGTCATACTGAATCTTCACTTAAAAATAAAATTTTAAATATATTTATTTTTCTGACTTCATAAACATTATTGTAGAAATTTTCTTTGATCACATCTCTTTCAAATATTCCCTCACTCCTCTCATCTCTCGTAGAATCCTTTGTCTTCTATGTTCCTCTTTTACTTTCATGACTTTTGTGTGGGCCACAGTATTAGATTAGAATTTCCTACATAAGCATGTGTCTGAGGTTGGTTATTTTATGAGAGGCAAAGTTCTAGTGACTATACGACTGAGAAATATGATTCTACCCTTTCCATTACCAATTAACTGTACTTCTCCTCAAAGAGGTATGGGATCATAGAGCCTGTCCTCATCAGTTACATAATGATGGGCCATGTCTGGTGCTGATAACCACTGTTTCTGAGTTTTATGGGTGCAGCTGCCATATCAGATGTTGTGACATTTTAAAAGCACTCTTTCTCATCTGTCACCTCTTTCATTCTTTTTACATCACCTTCCACAATGTTTTCTGGGCCTTGAAGGCAATTGTATTGTTTTGCTTAGGACTAAGCACTCAATAGTCATGTGTCTCCATACATTGGTCATTTATGAGTTTCTTCATTAACTGCCCCCCACTAATAACAGAAGCTTCTATAAACAAAGATGATAACAACACTAACATATCAGTATAAACAAATATTTAGTAGGTCATTTTATGCCATGACCATTTAGCAAAACAGTATTAAATACTTCCTTAGACTAGAATTTCAGATGCTTGTGGGTTGTGCAGTCTGGGTTCTGGGAACTGAGCTCCCATTCTCTGCAAGAGCAGCAGTTGCTTTTAGCAGCTGAACCATCTCTTCAACCCCAGTTATGAAAACTATTTAAGGAAGATTTTCAAGGTTTCTGTCAAATATCTATATAGGGCTTACCTTACCAATAATTTGAAAATAAGGATAAGTGATATAGTTTGTGAATTTGATGTATACTATCTAAAGTTATTAAGATATTTAAAAATTAGGCAGCAGGAGGCCATTTATTCATTCTTATTACTTCCCTGAACTATATTTTGTTCCATTTATGACTCCTATCATTTCTAAGAAATGGTTAATATTTTCAACAATAGGGGAACAAAATCAATTCTTAACAAAAACAAAGGACTTATTGGGTATAGAAATTATGCCATACAGATCACTTCACATTGAGAGGTACATAGTTGCTACGAATGGCAAATTCTAAGAAATACTGGTCATAGAATTGGATTGTTCTATTTAAAAACTACTTATATATTAGCCAAAGCATGTGCACATAGCAAAAGATATTTATAAAGCATTAAAATCCACCCCACTCCTGAGTATGAATTCAACCTTCCAAGAATTTTTGACAAAGTTCTGAAAACTTTCCAGGCATTCAGCCATAAATGCTGCAAACACTGCAAATCAAATTTTTTACTTAACCCTGTCAGAGGACTCATATAATACAGGGCTAGAACATTATTTTAGTACATGCAAATGTTTATGAGTGTGTGTTCTCACGTGGGAAAAAGATTATCAAACCACATCTGTACTGATAAGTATACAGGTTCTTTTCTGACCATTAATATTTATATAAATTGGCAAAGATACATTGAAAATAATCTGTCATAATAAAATGCTATATGTACATTTTGAAATGTGATATTTTTTATCATATTGCTAACAGCTTGCATAGCCAACATTAAAATATACCATGGTTTCCTAGATTCTTACAAGTTCCATGCTAATAATCTTAATATTTTACCAATATGATTTGTGAAAAATCACAAATTAAAAATTTCATGTACTATCTTCTAAAGAATAATAAATAAACATATAAGACCCTGCAATATTCTATAATATATACTAATGAGGCTTTGGGGTCCCTCACAAATTAAAGTTTTGGCAAAACTACGAGGAGATAGCAATTGATGATTTGGTATTGGATCAGTTTATGGGAGATTCTCTATAGATGTCTAGCAGATGACTGACAGATTTTAACCGTCATTAAATTTTGTGTTAATGGAAACAAAGGCCTATTTTATTTTGGTTTTTCAAGACAGGGTTTTTCCGTACCTTTGGCGGCTGTCCTGGAACTAGTTCTTGTAGACCAGGCTGGTCTTGAACTCACAGAGATCTGCCTGCCTCTGCCTCCTGAGTGCTGGGATTAAAGGTGTGCGCCACCACTGCCCGGCAAAAGGTACATTTTAAAAGACAAATTTTAATGGATTTAATTTTATATTGTTTAAAAAATTTAAGTTTTTAGTCAGATAGCTTATTGACTGTATTTATGATTAGTGTAGTAGTCCTTATAGGGTGTAGAAGACCTTGGAATTATTATTGTTTTATTTGGTGTGCTTTAAAAGATGATTTGTACATTATAGAAAACAACTAAATAATTTCTTTGCACTCAAGTCAATATTGAATAGTGTTTTCAATAAAACACTGCACACAGAATTCTATATAGGAAGAAAGTTCATTTTTTACCTACTTTATTTTTGTTTTTTTTTATTTCCTTTAGTATGATTATGATAATATTTTTCTTAATTATATCATATTATATAAGTAATTAATACAGTGAGGAAGGAGCCAGACAGGACCCAATCTGTTTTTTATACCTTTGCAAAAAGGCAATTAGAGAATTTTGGGGATATAAGTTTTATATAACTTTATAGCTATTTGATATAGAAATATTAATATTATTAAATTTATGAGAGGAAAATGTGTGCTTATACTTGACTTTCTTCTTACATCATTTTAAAAAGAAGATATATAAATATGTGTGTGTGTGTGTGTGTGTGTGTGTGTGTGTGTGTGTGTGTGTGTGTTTGATTTTTTTTTGCATGTATGTGTACCATGCCTGCCTGATGTTCATGACAGTTAGATGAGGGCATTGGATCCCCTAGAACTGGAGCTACATATGGTGGTTAGCTGGCACATGAATCCTGGGAACCAAACCTGTGTCTTCTGTAAGAGTAGCACATGTTCCTAATTTCTGAGCCGTCACTTAAGCCTCAAATTTAATTGTTCTTTAAAAAATTATGGTCTTAGAACCAATGGATGATTTTGAAAAAAAAAAGAGAAAACAACTTATCCACTACAGATATTTTGAATAAAACTGGCTTAGACCATGCTTATAAAGTACAGCAGCTATGATTACATAATTTTAGAGAACTTAGAATTAAGTTCATTTACTTGTACTGCATCATCAGATAAGCAACATTTTCAAGTAATGATTTTTCAAATGATGTGTATTTATTAAATAAATTTAATTTTGAGAAGAATAAATGTTCAAAATTTCTTGTGCTACTTCATAGATTTGTTGAAAACTTACATCCTACTGAATTCTAGACACTGAATGAAGTATAGAAATATTTTAAAGTAATTATAATTTTTAACTGCAGAAAAATAATCCATCTGAAACATCAATCTGTTTTAAAATAACAAATTTTCAAAGCAGTTGACAGTCATGTTAACTCTGTGATATTTCAGTATGAGTGATTTACCTCATTTGTAGTAGATTATTGTTTTTCAAAAGAGCTAAAAGCATTTCTGATTCTCTTTCCTATATTTGTTATATTAAATTGCCATGATGCTTTACTTTGTAATCTCTTTCTTTTTATTGCTGTTTTACAATCTACCCATTATTGTTTTTGTTGTAGTTTTCCAATATCAAGTTTTCCCATGAGTCCTTTTTGTAGTTTGGCAGGAGTAAGGTTTTATTGGATGTATTTATGCGTTCTCCCCCTTCCTTTTCATAATCAGGCGCTCTGGAGCCATTGGAAATCTTGTTTTGTGTTGGAAACTGCACATATGAATCACTTTTTGCTATTTTTATAGTGTTCACTTAAAGTATGAATGGCAGCTTGCTACTGAGACTACTTATAATAAAGCAGTTTGCAGTTCTGTGGTAGCTCTTGACCGAGGAACTCCGATTATGATAGAGAGTTAAATGTTCAACATTGATGTAATAGGTAAGGTTTATTACAGCCATATGTGCACCATTAATCAATGGCAGAGCTGTCAAAACAATCTAGGGGTATTTTATTTCAGACCACAGACCAAAAATTGGCTACTTTGGTATTTGGTTTAACCACTAAAAATAAATACAAGATCATAATTTAAAATGATTTTTGTAATTTAATGAATTAATATATGACAACCATTCATTGATTGATTATTATTTTATGGGCATTGTACTAAACACAATAAAATGTGACAATGTTAGAATAAATAAGAGGCATGTTTCAGTGCTCTAACACCACTCCTCACCAAAGCAACCTATAACATGATAAAACTTGACCAAATATATTCTAGTTTTAAAGAAACAAATTCTTACGATGTTCTCTTTTCAAAACCTGTAGTCATAGGTTAAATAGAGATGGATATAGAAAAGTCAATGCTAGAAAAGCTGTAGATGATATGTTATTCTACTTCAGTGTTCTAGTTGGCAGGTTGATTGAGAAACATGAGCTGAGCCTCACAGTGTGAAGTTAAAGAGGAAAGAAATCTGTAATTTTTAATCAACTTTTATTTAAATTAAAACAATCTTTTTTTTACATACCAATCCCAGTTTCCTCCCCTTCCCACCATTTCCTCCACCATCTCCCCATCCCATTCCCCTATTCACTCATCAGGGAGTCTGAAGGTTCTCATGGGGATCATTGAAGTTTGTCACATCATTTGGGGCAGTACCTAGGCCCTCCCCTGTGTATCTGGGCTTAGAGAATATCCCTCCATAGGGAATGGGCTCCCAAAGCCCGTTCATGCACTAGGGATAAATACTAATTCCACTGCCAGAGGCCCCATAGACTGCCATGGTCTCCTAACATACACCCAAGTTCTAGGGGCCTGGTTCAGTCTTATGCAGGTTCCCCAGCTGTCAATCTGAAGTCCATGAGATCCCACTTGCTCAGGTCAGCTGTTTCTGTGGGTTTCCCCCAACATGGTCTTGACTTCTTTGCTCATAACTCTTCCCTCAGAAAGAAAACTCTTATTAACACTAGATAATGATACATAGAAAAAAAGATAAAAGATTCATTCCTATCGGATTCTTATATATTGAACAGCATTTTCTAGAACAAATAACTTAGTTTTTAAAAAAGTGTATATTGACTGATAAGAAACTTTCAGCAGTGTAAATAATACATCAGAGAACAATAACTAGAGCAACTTGACAAATTGTTGCAGACATAAATTAGATAAATATTTGTTTTATTCACAAAAGATGAATGTCAAAAATGTTCATGCAATATATATTTTATTTTCTCAGTACCAGCTAGATACTCCATACTCTAATAATGTTTTAAAATATGATTTTGTTTTTTGACTACAATATAATTACATCATTCCCCCCTTCTCTTTCTTCTTTCCAAACCCTCCTATGTATTCCTTTGCTCTGTTTCAAATCCAGGGCCTCTTTTTCTTTAATTCTTGTTTCTTTTGAGACCTTAAGGATTTTTTTTAGAAAAGCATTGGTTAAAGAATTATCATAATGAGGAGTGACATATATGTTGTATATTTAGTAGATTAATATTTATATTATTTTTATATTATATTTTATTTATATTATACCATAGTAGTTTCACTTGTATATTGATTTATCAAAACGGCTGAATTACATATCAACTTATTATAATATATTATCTGTATGCATATGATTAGTATTGTTGTAATAATCATACATATTATATTAAGTACATCAAATTTACATACATATACATAATCTCAGATTTTAAGATTTGACTTAAAATTAACAAAAAATCTCTACCATTTCTGAGGAAGTTCTGTCTTTCTTAAACAAAGCTGAGCTATCAACATAGTAGAAATACAAAATCCTTTGGTCAAGCAAAGAATCACAATCTGAAGCATTTTTGCGTAATGGTCTGCAAATATTAAGTATATGCATTATCAGGATAAACTTGGTAATTTGCTCTTATGCAAACTACATTTGGTTCACAATATATAATTCTCCTTTATCTTACTTTTCTTTAAAATATAATTATATGCTTTCTGCCCTCTCTCTCCTACTTTCAACACCTCCTAGGTCAGATATCCCTTCCCAAACTCATAGCTTCCTGCTCTTTAACCATTGTTGTTACACATACACAAAGTAAATAACATAAAAATACAACCTACTCAGTCTGTTTATTGTTGCTTTTATGTATAATTTGAGGTCTGATCACTCAGTACTGGATAGCCATTTAGGAGGCTTATATCTGAGCAAAACTCATCCACCTTCTCTGAGAAGTTATTAATTGCTGGTAACTCTTCATTTAGAAGTGGAGCCTCATGAAATTTTCCAATCTATGTGAGAATGTTAACTGTTGTTGAAATTGTTCAGGTCTTGTTTAGGCAGCCATGTTATTGAGATTTCACACGAGTAGCTTCCCTGTCATAGCTAGAAAGTACAATCTCACGGCAGACTTCCTGTTTCATACTATCTTTTACCACTCTTCGATATTCCCTGAGCTTTGGATACAAGAGTTGGTTTGTAGATTTGGCTGGGCACCCTACAGTCAGTTGTTCTTTTCATTTTACTAGTTGTGGATCTCTGTGAAGGTCTTCTGCTGCTGGCAAAAGCTTATTTGATGAAATGTTAGATATGCACCTATCTGCAGGTATAAAGATAAAATTAGAAAGAAGTTAGGAATAACACTGGTTTAGGAAAGTAACAGTAGTCAGTTCTTCAGTTCGATTCATGAGCACGCTTGCCGTTTGTCACTATACAGTAGCAGGGCCTTTTATTAATCTGGTCTTGAGTGTGATTAGACAGTTGTTCATTACCATGAAGGTATAAGTGCTTCTATTTCAACTTCAGGATATCTTACTGTTATGACATTTGTTGTGGTTCAGGGGAGCTATGACTTACTAGAACTATTGATTGCCTTCCTCCCTTGCCATTTTGCATACTAGCTTAGAGTTCTGTGAAACCTAGTTTTCAAGGAGGAAGATTTGGGGTCAGATGGAGAGTAAATCCCTGAGTTCTATGTAGATTCAAATTATGTTGTATCTTCAGCAAAAGGGAATTAACACCGTTTTTTGTAGTCAACAAATGAAAATATCAATACCTATATTTATTTTGGAAGTCTCTTGGACAGCATATCCAACAACTCAAAAGGAAGATTGTTTCTATTAGTTTTTTGAACTTTTGTATTTAAATTTTAGGTAAATATAAAATAATGATTCTCTATTCCTTTTTCAAGCATTCTTAGTGTATTTTTAAAATATTTTGTCCCTCCCTCTCCATTCATATTGACTTAATTTTCCCCCTCCACAATTAAAGCCTTCCTTATTATAAAAGGTCATTTATAATGAATTATCTTTTAATAAAAATATAATGATGTATTTGAAAGTGTTAGTTATAATGTGTTGATACCAGTAGGTGTATGACATTTACTAATTTTTAAAATTGTATTTATTTATTTATTTGTTGTTGATTGATTGAAGTGGGGGTGCTACATGTCATGGTGTGCATGCGCACCTCAGAGCACAACTTCTCCCCCTGCTACTGTATGTGTCATAGAGTTCTAACCTGAATCCTCAATCTTTGGAGTATGCACCTTACAGACTTACCCATTTTACTAATACCTTGTATTATATTTTAAATTTAAATTATTTATTTTTTGTGAGATTTACTCTTTAAATACCTACATTTATAGGAGGAATACTATTAGAGATTGCACTTGGCCATGTCAAAGTTATGATAAAAGTGTTGGGGTCAGGCATTGTTGGTGCACACCTTTAATCCCAGCACTCAGGAGGCAGAGGCAGGCAGATCTCTGTGAGTTCGAGAACACCCTGGTCTACAGAGAGAGTTCCAGGACAACCTCCAAAGCAGAACAGAGAAAGCCTGTCTCGAAAAACAAAAACAAAAACAAAAACAAAAACACTTTTACTTGTAACCACCAGTACTGATTTATATAGAGCACTAGTCTTAACAGAGATAGTTATGGAAGCAACCATAGTGGAAATGTTATCTTCCTAAATATATAAAGAGTATCCACAGGGAAAAATGTGTAACTAAGTCCTATTAGGTTTAAGGCTGATCAATATTATTTCCTTGTTTCCAGTCACACTCTATGTGACTATGTAGGGCTTAGAATTTTAAGTATATCTAGTACATTCTGCATATCATGAAATGTGTTCAATCTTACTGGCAATTATAGTTCCATAGGATGCTGGAATCAGCAGCAATAATACCTTATATTCGTGTATTACATTGCAGGATATCAAAAACTTTCTTACAATGATCAAATATAGTTAGTTGACCACAATAGAAAATGGAGTAGAAACAACATAAATAAAATTAAAAGGCTTTTGAGTCATTGATACAGAATTTAATCTTGCCTCTTTTTTTTCTTACTTTTGAGCAAGTTACATAATTTCCTTGGATTCCATTTTATTATATCTTGTGGAATATGATAATTAAAAACACATCTGACTCCAAGGTATTTTTAATACATTGCTCTATGTGTGACTGAAGTTTTAATATTCATATATGATGAATGTTTGGAGTATCCAAACATTTGTGACTTGTTTATCTGGTACATATTACTTAAAAATAAACTTTTAATTATGAATCTTAAATGGTATCTCACTGCATGTGTGTAACTATTATAGTTTGGACTATTGATAAAATGATAACATTATCATTTTGATAATATATTATCCAAATCATATAACATCATAATCATTACGATAGTATCGTAAAATTTATCATTTATGATAATGAATCACAAATTTAATGATATTTGGTTTTTATGCTCTTCTGGATATTTTCGATTAGCTTGCGAATTTTTCTTTTATTTATCAGTGATGGCTGGATTTCCTGAAGTCATAAAGTATAGTGAAAATGCTCCTGACACAAGAAATATTAGTAGTTCACAAGAAGCACTTAAGGCTTTGTTTGAATCAAGAGTTTTACTTAGATATTGAACTATCATTTAATAAACATATTTACTTATACAAGTATACTACATTGTAGTGAGATGGAAGCGGTTTTATCTTGGACTCCATTATAAGTCAGTTTTGCTTTGTGTTTCTTTGCTTAGGGCAAGCTGCAGGAATATCTCATGCAGCTTGGATATCTGTACTTTGCCTCTTCTGTCTCACAAGTTTCACACCTGGACATAGCCAGTTTCTTCTTGCAGCCCACTCAGGGATTCATCTGAGGCTCCTCCTTCACCTGCATGCCATCTATCACTTCTCTCTTGAGGCAGTCCTCTTTGTTGACGTGCACTCCATCCATCAACTGTTCCTCCTTTATGTTCTGACTAACAAACAACTGCTTTACGTTCAATTCCTCCTTCTTCTTCCACATTCACTTTCTCTTCCTGAGGCATGGCCACTAACACCAATTAACTGGCAAGGCCAGATGCCAGTACAATACGTGGCCCAAAACGCATGTGGAAATGATGGATGAATAGAATCTGTACTTGAAAATGCCTGTTGAACTTAGACTTACAGTTATTTTTCCCAAGGGACAAACCACGAAAGTGAAGTTATCTTGAACTATCTAAATCATCTTATTTTCTGTTTAACTGTAATTGAATAATTTTTTAAAGCAGAAAAAAATTTGGACCTTTTCAGATATTTTTTTTGAAATTATCTATGAGACATAACACAATATGCTTAGTTCACTAAATTTGATGACATTAGTTCCACAGATATAAGAAATGATTTTAAAATCTTATCATTTTCAAGGAAAAGCAAAGTGTCAAAGAGAGATCTTACTGAAACCATAGATGTTTAAAGGACTGGGACATAGTACCAAAATGTGAATGATGCTGGATATATTGCACAACAGAAGAAAAGATTATAACAGGTAAAAAGAAGCTTAATAACAAAATTATTTGCAGACAATATTATTAAAGTTGGAAGTCAGAAATATGCATTCAATAGAACTATATTTTTCTATAGAATAATGGAATTTATGAAGAAATTTATGAAGGAATTTATGAAAACCTAACTATGCTAGTAACACCAATGGTAATTGACATTTTTGAGGTTATCTGTCACACTACCATTTTGATATTATTTTTCTTGGTAGCATATCATTTTGTACCTCAATGTGGCCTTGTGTTCATGGAAATTTTCCTTCCTCTGCCTCCTAAGATTACAGCCACCATCCTCAAATCAATACATTACATTATTTATCAATCATTCTATGCCTGAAAATGAATAATATTTTAGGCCTCATTCCCACTTTAGGAAGTAGAAAGATAAACCACATCAAAGTTAGGAAATACACTCAAATTTTCAGAATCTAACCTTTCTGATGCAAACGTTTGAATATCTTCTATTGCAGCCTCCAACATCCTTTACCACAGAAGAGGCCAACTACCATTCTGAGTTTTTATTTTTCTTTCATTTTAATATCTTATGAGTTCTCCCACTACAGAGATTGTCACCCAGCTAACAAGTAATTTTCAAAGCCATGGGAATTTTCTCAAGATTCAGTGATGGGCATGGTAACAGCTGAAAGAATGTAGGCAGCTGAAAGCAGGTATATACACACTATGGAGAATTTGATGATACTTGGTTATACTTTTCCCTTCAGATCTGGAAAAAAGTACTCCCTATAAGCAGTTATTAACATTGTTCCATTCTCAGTTCTTCCCTAAAGCCCTGTGACATGCCACATAAAAGAATTAAAGACTACCTCACTTCTAGGGAACTCTCATCATGGTTTGCAGTTTGGAATCCATGACACTGGTATGTTGTTGTGTCCAATTTGCAACATATATGCTAGCGAGTTACTACTACGAATGTTTGCATTTACTGCCTACTTCTATTTTGCTGTAGTTGAAGTTGGCTGTGTATGTTTCCAATACATTTCAAATTTCCTATTTTCCTGGAAGAAAGCTTATAATGGGATTTGACTTACAGATGGAGGAATTGGCTGCTGGAGGAGTTTGAAATTAAAGAATCAATGGAATTTGTTGTGGAGCATGCTTCCTTCGAAGGTTCACTGCTGGAGTCCTCAGTCTTGTTTGTTTTTGTATGGAAATGTGAGCTGCTATCTCTAAACAAAGAGCCGTATTTCTTAAATACAAGCATCTCTAATAGCAACATATTTATTTTTATTTTTGTAACAGAAACAGCAAGAGCACTTGAGTTTGTTGTCCAAAATATTTTCTAATTTTAATTTACTCTTAGATACAGTAAATTTCCATTTTTCTTGAACCAAACCCTCTGAATGTGAGTGCCAGTTAGGAGGCCTGAGCAGTCTATAGGACTTCTAACAGTGGAACCAATGTTTATCTCTAGTGCACAAATGGACTTCGGGAGCACATTTCCTAAGGAGTGATACTATTGCAGCCCAGATACACTGAGAAAGGCCTAGGTGACAAATTATGTGACAGACTTTGATGATCTCATGTGGAAGGCCTCACCATCCTTGGGGAGTGGGTGGGGGCTTTGGGGGATTGGAAGGGGGAATGGAAGAATGGGAGGGAGAGGGAATGAGGGAATTGGTATGTAAAATGACTTTTTTCTAAATAAAAAAGAATAAAAATACAACTACAAAATTAAAAATAAACAAAATATGGATGGATGTGGAAACTTAGCAATCAGGAGAATGAGACAGGGGGATTACCACAAGTTTGAGGCCAACCTTGTTTCACAAAAAACACAAAAAATCTGCAATTTAATACTGTGTGTATGTGTGTGTGTGTGTGTGTGTGTGTGTGTGTGTGTTGGGAACTGGGAACAAAAATTCCTTTACTGATATTTTTCTTGTCTGTGTTATTCTTTATTCAACAAAACATGTCAAAACATGTGCTGTTGATGATGGACATATATAATAGCAGTAAGAATTTTATGGAATACAGAAAAAAAATATATATATATATATATATATATATATTGTAAGTATTAATCCAACTTACTTAGAGGAACAAATATATATTTGCAGGAATGAAATATATATATATATATATATATATATATATATATATAGTAAAGAATAAATACATTTAAAAGAATATATATTAATGAGTATATATTTAAATGAGATATATTCAGTGATTTATTGCTATGGTGTGGGTAATTCAACCATGTCTGTCTCACACCAGAGAGGCTGAGAACTAAGTCAAGAGTTAGTTCATTAGTCTGGATGTCTCACCATTTCTGACATGGTACTGAATTCCTGCAAGTTTCTAGGAGAGTCAATTGTATGTAATCCATATTGAAAGCCTGAAACTGAGTCCTAACATCAGTGAAGGATGTAGAAGTGCCAGCAATAGGGTAGATGAACTCTCCAGTGATCCAGGAGGTAACCAGGCAAAAGATTATTCTTTCTTCCACAATTTACTTGGAATGCCACCAGAATGTGCTAAGCACATTTAAGGTAAGTCTTCACATTTCAAATAATTCAATAAAAACTTTCCTTCACAGGTGTGTTCAGTGCTTGACTTTTAGTTGATTTCTAATCCCATCAAGTTCACAACCAAGATCAAGCATCACAGTAGTATATCTGTTTCTCTTTCATTAGATATTTTAGTTATTTTAAATTTGATACTCAAATTTGCATATCATCATGAACAATACTTCATTGAATATGGTTTCATGTGTACCCTTGTTAATTTGTCTGAGTTTCAACTTCATGATATTATTTTCCAAGATAAACAAATAATGAATCAATAAGTATGATGATTTTCCTGCATATTTGAGTATATCATAAAATATATTTCAGAGATTCTATCAATTTGTATTCCTGCAAACAGTCTATGAGAATAATTTTGATTTTATGTCATTTAAAGAAAAAAATCATTAAGGAAATTTGATATCTGTTATATCTTGCTTTTATTTTTCCTATTTTGCAATATTATTAATTTATATCTGTGGTGGTTTGAAAGAAAACAGCCCCCAAAGGAAGTGGCACTACTAGAAATTATGACCTTATTGGAGGAAGGGTGTCACTATTTGGGTGAGCTTTAAGGTCTCTTTTCATCAATCTTCCCTCAGTCTGACCATCAGTTAACTTCCTGTTGCCTAGAAGATTTTGAATGAACAGCATCAACAGCACATCTGCCTGTGCATCCACCACATTCCCTATTATGATGATAATGGACTGAACTTCTGAAACTGTAAGCAAGCTATCCCAATTAAATGTTTTCTTTATCAGATTTGCCCTGGTGTCTCTTCACAGCAATGAATGCACAAATTAAGACAATATCTGTAGCCATATTTTCTTTTTCTTTCTTTGGTTTTTGAGACAGGTTTTCTTTGTAGCTTTGGAACCTGTCCTGGTACTTGCTCTGTAGGCCAGGCTTGCCTCGAACTCATAGAGATCCTCCTGCATCTGTCTCCAGAGAGCTTGGATTAAAGGCGTGTACCACCACCTTCCAGGTGTATCACTGTGATTTTATTAAAGAATTTAGAAAATTATATTTAATAAGGCCACATGAAGATGATTATGTATGACTTCAGCTTAAAGGGTTACAAATTTGAATAAAGTGTTCAACACATTTACTTATATATGTTCTCATTTTGAAGAACTATAGAAAGATGTCAAGTCAAGAATTTTATCTGTATTTTACTGTCCTTGTCATTATGCTAGGAATTTGCCTTCTTTTAAGATACCAACACACTTTGCCTCCTAGTCATATTCATCTATGAAAGGTATCTCCTTTCTGAGCTGTTCACATGATGCATCTTGCTCTATTTTCATAGCTATTTTAATGGGAAGACACAATGACTACTTGTTTATTTGTACTTTAGTGTCTCATAATGTTGAGATATTATTCAGGATCATTACAAGTCTTACTGTAAGTTTGTAATATATGTTAAGATCTATACTTTCAGTGTATGTGTTACATGTGTATATCCTTCATATATAATCTCAAACAACAGGGTTGGCTAATATATTCTATCACAATATCAATCCTAAATTACATTATTATCTTTAAAAGGAATAGGAACCAGTTTAATTTGTCATAAATGAATAATCAAGAGTGTTTCTGCTGCATACCAGCTTCATGGGATATTTCTGTGACAGATGTGAACATGTCTTTGGGAGGATTGTGAAAGGATTTTGGAGAGAACTGTGGAAGGATTGGACTAGAAAATCTATCATCCAGAGTTTAGAGAGCTGTTGTTGGAGCATGGAAGAGAAGCAGTGCAGAAGAAAGTAAAGAGTCGAAAGGGGCTCTTTGAGTGATATTGTTGCTTGTAGACCCCAGGCACCCCCAGGATCTTGCATTTTACTCCTGCCCTTGTGGCATGTGGCTTAGACCTGTTTACCTGTTTAACCCACTGTCCTTTTTCTTCTATCCCACCTGTCATCCTACAGGTACTCACCTGTGTCTTCCTGCATAGTTATATGTAATCACCATTTAAGACCTTTGTTCCTGCTGCATACATATGTATGTATGTATGTGTGTATGTATGTATGTGTGTAAGCATGTGTGTGTTTGTGTATATAATGACGCAAGCATCACTGAAGTAAAATATTTGTTTTGCTAGGAAAATTGATGCTGGTTAGCTATAGTTCAGAAATTAGAGTTCCAGCATTACTGAGGAGTATTTCCTCATGTTCAATACACAGAAGCTGTGGTTGGCAGGGCACAGAGGCTGAATATCATTCCAGTAGCTGCACTTAGTAGTGTAAGAGTCATTCAGGTGGTATTGGTTTTGAAGACATGGAGGAGTCATGGAAAGCAACAGAGGCGTGGTACATTGAAAGTCCAGAAAAAGTCTTAGGTAAAAGCAAAACCCTAAATAAGAAAGTATTATCAAATAGGAAAGCAAACAGATCATAATTATTTGAAGACTTGGTAGTATCTATATTATTTAAAACTAAGTGCTCTTTCCTCTCAGAGACTTTAATAGATATAGAGACTGAATATATCATTAATTATGATAAAGTGGGTAATTTTCCTGAGCTAAATTAAATAACAAATTAAGTTAAAAGGAAAGCAAGTTCTTTCTGTCAGTGAAATGTGGACCAACTTACATGAAGTTTGTAATGTGTTTTTTAAGCACTAGGGACATTTCCATAAAATTTTGTGATCTGCATAAAATAATGTTTAAATATAGTGATTAAGGATTTTCACACAGCACTTAATTGGACATTTCTTTCACACACACATACCCTTTCCATAGCTCAGCGATCATGATATGAGACAGGATTAAGGGTGTGAAAGTCAGAAATGGTGGATGATTAAAAGCAAACACTGTTTTCCAGTTATAACATAGCAATTACATGGCTATAATAGCCTTCATAAGACCTGTTCAAGCTCAAAGTAGACAAAATCTCAGTATGGATGAGACAGTGGGCATGAAGCTCCATTCTTACCTGAGAAGACATTGGCAACTGATAGCTTCTGAGTTCCTTCCTTCCTTCCTTCCTTCCTTCCTTCCTTCCTTCCTTCCTTCCTTCCAACTTTTATTCTTCTCTCATACCTTACATCATCTCTGCATTTTCCCCTCTTTCTAGTCCTCCCTGTCCCTTACTCCACATCCTTTTCCCTCCAGTTCCACTCCTCTTTGTTTCCATTCATAAAAAAAAGTAAGCCTCCCAAGGATATCCAGGGAACATTGGTTAATTTAGAATTTTGGTAGACTGAAACACGCTCCATTTAAGCCCATATATCTGAGAATATGTGGGCAATGAAATTTTGACTTGGTGGGCTTAAAAATAATGAATATCTCAGAGAACTCAGTCAGACAGCTGGGGAACCAGCTTTGGACTGAATGAAAACCCCTGAACATGGGTGTCAGTTAGGAGGCCTGGGCAGTCTATGGGGCTTTTGGCAACGGAACCAGTAATTATTCCTAGTGCACAAATGGACTTTGGGAGCCCTTACCTATGGAGAGTTTCTATCTCAGCCAAATGATGTGACAGACTTTGATGATCCCCTATGGAAGGCCTTACCCTCCCTGGGGATGGTTGGATGTGGGATGGGGGTTGGTGGGGGAGCATGGGAGGATGAGAGGGAGAGGGAACTGGGATTGATATTTAAAATAATATTGTTTCAAAATTATATATATACGTGCGTGCGTGCGTGCGTGCGTGCGTGCGTGCGTGCGTGCGTGTGTGTGTGTGTGTGTGAAGTTTAGTGGGTAGGGAAGGGGTTAAGTAACAGGGGCAAAATACATTGGATGGAAATGTCAAAGAAGTAATTTTGACAAAGGGAAAATTATAAGAGATTAATGCAAATACTCTCTGGATTGCAGCTACTTATCTTTGGATAACTCCTTAGTAAAATGGCATTGAAGAATATCAAAAGGGGATTGTAAACAACACAGGAAGTAGAGTAGAAAAGAGAAATTCATGTAACTGCCTGAAAATATGATTTGTCGGACCAGAGGTACCTTAAACCTAAAGGAAGAATTAACGGACAGTACAAAAACAAGTCACAAACTGACCATTTTGTGGTCTCATAACCTCAAAAAATGCCTAGGAATTAGAATCAAATACCTAAATAAGGAAAAGAGTAGGCTGTAACCATTGGTACCCTCTGTAGTTTATACTTGTCTGGAGGGATCTTTCTCTGTACCTTATACGGACATTGTAGGTTTTTCTAAAATCTTAGGAATAGACGATTTTCAATGCATCATAATGCAGTCACTGGTCAAAAAAAGAATTAAGTCATTAAGTCATGCCTAAGAATTCAGGCATATAGGTTTATACCTCCTAGGTGATATTCTAGAGAAACACAGTAACCTAAAAAGAAGGAATTTACAAAACTGATGCCTGATAGTTCCTCAAAAAACTAAACTAAAATACTAAACTGTTACACATGGTATTTTATTTTAGGCTTTATTACTTCTGTAAGTTGCAAACTTTGTTTTGATAATACTCACTGTTTTCCAACTCTGTTTCAGCTCCACATCCCCTTACCTATCCATTTAACTTTGTACCCTTTAAAAAAAACACCTTTCAGACCAGTTTGTACTGACCAAACATCCTTGGATGTGTGGTCTTCTGCTTGACCAGAGTCAACTTATCAGTATATATTCTCTTATAGAAAAGTGTCTTTCCTTTCACCAGCTACTTACAACTGACATTTTGTTAAATTGATATAGGGAGAGTCTATGCCCAATTCCATTCTTAATGTTGTAATTTGATGTATCTTAGGTTTGAAGTTTTTCCTCTGTCACTGTTTCTATAAGTTCATATATATAGCTATATGGTACATTCAGATGTTTATTGTCTCATTCATTGTCTTTAAAACATACTCTTTCTGTATGATCTCCTTTAATGATCCTTGCTCTCTCTCTCTCTCTCTCTCTCTCTCTCTCTCTCTCTCTCTCTCTGTGTGTGTGTGTGTTGTGTGTGTGTGTGTGTGTGTGTGTGTGTGTGTGTGTGTGTGTTTGTGTTTTCTTTAGAGTTGAACAGTTTAATACCATGCCCATTGAGCAGCATAATATTAGAGGTCCTCCTTTAGAATCTGTGTTCTATGTGGTCATAGGTTCTTGTCTCAATAATGATTCAGACAGAGGTTTTATCTTGTTGTGTAAGACATAAATCTAATCAGAATTCAATTGGTTACTCCCAGGACATTCATTCCACTATTGCACCAGTGGATGTATCTTTCCAGGACAGTCATTATTGTAGTTCACAGTATTGTAGAACTGCAGCTTGATATGACCTATGATTACTTTTCTGGTAATTTGCACAGTAACTTACAGCACTGAAATTGATCCAGTAGGGATAAAGCTTCCTGATGTGTACCAACCTGATTTCATCATGTTTAATGACTCATGTATATACTGTTTTCAGCAATAGTTATCCTACCATAATGTTCTGTAGGGTTGAGGCTCTGACCTGCAATGTTTGGGGGTAGGGTATGAGACCTCATTGGCTAACAGCAGCAAAAGAAGTAACCAATTC
Source organism: Cricetulus griseus (assembly GCF_003668045.3). Classification (NCBI taxonomy): domain Eukaryota; kingdom Metazoa; phylum Chordata; class Mammalia; order Rodentia; family Cricetidae; genus Cricetulus; species Cricetulus griseus. The sequence continues at coordinate 47,097,353 of NC_048604.1, forward strand.
CTAGAATTAAGCTTTTTGATTTGTTAGCTTGTGTTGCCAAGTAGGGTCATTTTTGTCCTATTATTAAGTAATTCCATTTTAGTTCTTTTAATGTATGTGTATATTATTAATAAAAATGTCAAATATGTGTACAGATTTTTCCGTTAGCACTTATGTGTTTTACTCTTCATTATGCATAAATAGTGGTAGTTGAAATAAATTGAACAAAAACAACCAGTATATTAAAAGTATACAAAAGACAATCTCTTTTTAATGTATTTATTCATTCAATAAATTTCTGCTGTATGTTACTTAATGTTCATGTATCCAGGTAATTAAGTTGTTGTTATGTATAAACCTAGATCAGTTAATAATAGTGTGCTAATCACAGAATAATATTGTTCTTCAATAGAATCAGAGCAAACAGTTGACATGGATTTTCTTTGACCAAGTGATAACAAACCTTTATAGGCAGGTGTGTGTGTGTGTGTGTGTGTGTGTGTGTGTGTGTGTGTGTGTGTATGTGTGTGTTTATGTATATATGTATTTTAGTGTGTTGATACATATGTAAGCACATACATATGTGTATTCAAGTGTGGTTTTTGGAGGAGGTGGGGAAGAGAGTGAACATGGTTAAAATAGCAATTTATGATATTCTCAAAAAACAGAACAACACTTGAGCAACAACACTCAGAGTTGACCTGTGGTATGTGCATAAAAACACACAAATATTCTTTTAAATGAATTACAGTTGTTATTCTCAAAGAAATAGAAAAGAAAGAACAGAATGAAGTGAAAAATTCAGATGATTCAAAATAATTCTTTAAATATCCAAAATTGGATAGCAGAAAAAAAATCATGGGAGATTTAGGTGGTAAAATTGAAGCATCCATATAGAAAGATAAGTGCCAGAACATAATAATTGGTCAATGTAATAAAAATAGTGAGTATCCAAAAATTATTTTAATTATATTCTATTCTACTCTATTAATTTATGTCAGATGAGAATAAAATGTATTTAGGTGTTAAAGTGATCACAGTTTTCCTACTAAGTGCCATGCCATAATCTAATGGAGTTTGTGGTATTTATACAAATTATAACAATCTTAGTGAAGGGATATGGAGAAAATTAGAATAGAAATTCCTAGTATGATGTTGAAAAGGACATAAAGTAAATGTCATAATTATTCAATAGACTTAGTGAGCTACCACTCTGATTTGGAGCATGAGTAATAAAGGCTTCTTAAAAAGCTTCCTACAACAAAAGTAATTAAATTTATGGACTGTTGAACTAACTTAAAGAATTGAGATGAGATTTACATCTCTCGTGCAGAGTTTGAGATAAGTGAAAAGTATGTATAAGACAACTTTGACAAAAAATTCAAGAATTCACTCTAGGGATAAGAAGTGTTATTACACATGAAAGAAAATGTAATATTCTTTTGTAATCTAGTTGTTTATCATAGCATAAACAAAGAACATTGATTTTGTTAAGAATTATGAAGGGATAATTGAGAAATATAGCAGCGCATGTGAATATCTATATTGTGTACCAGCACAGACATGCATTTTTTGCACATGTCAGAGGTTATAAAGTATGTAAATCTCTGTTTTACATAGTAGAAGGTTAATGTGCAATTTTGAAAATGAAAATACTATAAGTATTCATATAGATTTATGATTGGAAATATAAAAATATGTACAAAAATAACAGAATTATTAGGCAGTTGTTACCTACGGAAGCAGAAATGCAGGTGGTAGATGAAGTTAAGGGTGACTTTTATTGATAACAACTTTGCATAGTTATTTTATTTTTCACATTTATGAGTAAATAGTTCTGATAAATCTTCCCAATTAATGGGAAAATACAATGCAATAATGCCCCTGTCAACTTATACTGGTCCCACATAAGACACTGCTCTCTTCTGTGTTAATTCAGCAAAATCTAGCACATAAGCAGTCATGGTTCTCAGTGTTTGGAGATGGATTAAGCAATAAAACTTCAGTTTTTATAGACTTAAATCATCACTCAAGCTCCTATATTGTTCTTCTGTTTAACTATCATGTTGTATATAAAAGGATCTATAGAAGTTAAATATAAATGGTATAATATACTGGATATTTAAAGAGATAAAGAGCAAAACTTAGTCTCTCAAAGCCCTATATAAATTTAAATGAAATAAGTGACTTGCAGTCAAAGGAGAATTTTGTAACTGGTTTTTAGAAAAGGACAAATTCTTAGCTATTTGTGTGGAATTTCAAGGGAAGCTGAATATCAAAAGTGATTTGGAAAAGACTGAACAAATTTGTGTTTTTATATTTTAAGACACATTACAATGCTGTAGCTGGCATGAGGATATGTGTACAAAGGAGATAGGAGAGATAGAATTGAAATAAGTCCTTACAATGTCAGTCTTCCAAAAGAATGCCAAGACTACTTAATGGAGAAAAATGGGCACTAGAAATATTGAATGTTTATATGCAAAACAATATTGTCCTTTCCTTCCTCTCTCTCTCTCTGTGTATTTGTGCATGTATCACAGGCAAATAAATATAAACTTAAATAACTAAATATTGAAACATAAATAAAATAAAAATTCCTCAGAATAAATCATACTAGAAAGTGTCATAGCATTGGGCATCCTAATTGAATTGCTGACCAAAAGGATCTCATGAAAATCCCCCCAAAACTTAGACTGTCACCAATATTATAGTTTACTTTTCACAAACAGACAGCAATAGATTTCCTGAAGACAACATCTAAACAACTCATTGAACATGGAGATGTCCAGCTGATGCCTTTATCCCTAAGTTCTAGCATCTTTGGTATGAGAAGATACTCTGCACGCTACTTAAAGTGAAATGTAAACACAAAGCCAGCAACAAACACTTTGATCTACAGTGATTTCTTGCTTTTGGGATATGCTAAAACAATGGTGTAAAAAAATCTCATGGGTGGAACCAATATCTGATTCAACTTTAAATGCACTCCATGAGATAGAACCCATACCTGACCCTGCTTGAGTTAATATCTTTAGTATGTACTTCTGTAATTCAATAACAAGAAATCAAACAACTGTTTTAAATATGTGCAATGGATTAAAACATTTCTCAAATTATGGTCTATAAAAGGCCAAGAGAGTTCATATAAAAAATCACAATGGCTATAGATTTAAATCCACAATGAGATGTTACCTCATCGCCATCTAGGCACGCTTAGATAATAGGACAAACAAATGGAGAAATTGGGGCTATTGTACACCATCACTGAAGATATTGAATGGTACGGCTATGAAAAATTGTCAAGAGGTATAAGAACATGAAATCAGTTTATCCATGTGTGGAGGGATCAATAAAACTTACGTACAATATCATTTGGCCTCTGAAAATTTCTATAACTTACTATAAAATAAAAGGAGACTATTATAATCCTGTAAAAAGCTGTAGCTTGATTACTAATGTTGTATAATTCAGCCAATGAAAATTATTTAAATAAAAGAAGTAATTAAAAATAGTCAAATTCATAGCTACCAGGTTGTACTTAAATATTTAGGAACACACATGTATAAAATCATACATATACAATAAGAATTAATGAACAATTAAATTGAAAGACAGAAAGAGGGAGATTTAGAAGGAGAAAAAAGGAGGAAATTATAATATAATTTAAAAAATAAAATAAAGGTCATTAAGGCAAAAAACAGTTTTCATCACCTCAAAAAGATCATATTTGGATTATTTCATCTACTTGATAACATTACATAATTTCAGATTTTATGCAGATGTGCTTGAGGCTACATTCTTCAGAGTATGTTTACCTTTAGTTAAGGGAAACACTGTTCTTTGTGATGCCACTGTGTAACATGGAATTTTACAAGAAAATATTTGTGCTGTGAGTATTTATTCAATGTTAGTGACTTGATTTTTGATTCTAGCAGTTGAATGGGGGGGATGAGCTGAAAAGACTGCACTTGGATCTTGAAGTGACCTACCCCTGTAATCAAATTGATGAATACACCAATTTTCATCATAGAGCCTTCATCCAGTAATTGATGGAATCAGACATGGAGATCCACAACCAAGAAACAAGCCGAGCTCTGGGAATCCAGTCAAAGAGAGAGAGGAGGGAACATATAAGCAAGGGAGCTCAATATCATGATGGAGTAATCTACAGAGACAGCTGAACTAAGCTCGTGGAAACTCATGAACTCTAGACCTACAACTGTGAAGACTCCAGGGGACCAAACTAGGCCCTCCATATATGGGAGACAGTTGTGAAGATTGGACTATCAGAGGGGCTCCTAGCAGTAGGACCATGATATAAACCTGGTACATGAGCTATCATATTGGAGCCCATTCTTTAGGGTGAGATGATATGCTCAGTGGCAATAGGACCATAATATAATTCTGGTACATGAACTAACTTGTTAGAGCCTATTACCTATGGTGGGATGCCATGTTCAGTCTTAATGCATGGGAGATGGGGCAGGACCTGCCTCAACCTATTGTGCCACACTATGTTAATTCCTCATGGGAGCCCTAGCCCTTGAGGAGGAATGGACTGATGGTGAGCTAATTGGGAGGTGAGGGAGGGCAAGAGGAGTTGAGGAGAGGAAGCAAGGGGTTGGGAGGAGAGCTGGGAGGGAGAACTGTGGTTGGAATGTAAAATGGAATCAAAAAATAAAAAAATGGAAAAATAATGCAAAAAGTTTTCTGAGCCTGTGAGGAAAGAATCCTAAGAGGACAAGATAAAATATCCGAGAACTTGTTCTATTGAGCCCATAGTCAACCAAGGCAATTTCCTGAGAGAACTGATATTGCGTTATTATCATCTTCACTCCTTCAAAATCATGTTTGTTTGTAGACAAAATATTCAAAAATCACATATTCTGATCTTTGTATTCTCTTTCTGTCTTGTGCATGGAAGGTATGCAATAAATATTTATTTTGTGCATGAATGCATGAGTTATTAGTTTCTTTAAAAATGCTGAAGAAGTCTTATTCTAAAAGAACCCTGAATTTGAATTCAATGGTAATATTAGTCCAGTATGTTTAATGATCCAGCCAGGGAGGTCATTTGAATTTTGGCAAGTCAAAACACCCTGAATAGAACAGATATCACCTATAAAACAGGAATGTTGTTATTGAAAAAAGCAACAATCATTTCAATCCAGTGATTAATTAGAAAATACATTTTTATGCATTTGCTAGCCATATTTCAATATGAAATATAACAGGATAGTACATTTGAGACTTCATTGCATATACTGTTCCATGTGTGCTGCTATAGATGATGAAAAAAAGCATGATCTTGTGTCATTCATTCAGAAAGAAAGGCACTCATTGAACTTATTTTGAAGGAGTGCCTTTTATTGTTTTTAAAAATGGGGTTACAATATGGGTGGTGATAGAGTAAGCCTTTAATGCCAGCATTTGTGAGGATGAGGCAGTTAGATCTCTGTGAGTTAAAGACCAGCCTGGTCTACAACAGCTAGTTTCAGGACAGGCACCAAAGCTACACAGAGAAACCCTGTCTTGAAAAACTAAAAACTAAAAAAATAAAATAGAAATAAAAATAAAAATAGGGTTACTTAGAATAATTTAGATGTGTAATTAGATATTAAACAACAAGTTCTAGTGTTGGGCTTGACTGACAAGTTCAAATAGGTTGATAACTGTCCTTTACAATCCTGGGAAATTTGTTTTTTAAGCAAATACAGCTGTTAATTTTCATAGGCATTTTTGTAGGACAGTATCTCAGAATGCTGACCAATTGTGGTGGATGACTAGACTATTCAATACAACCTAGAAAGAAGTTCCAAAATTTTGAAGTTAATATCTGGAGAATTCAATATACATACAAGATCCTGAATATCAATTGTGTTGTAGCTGATAGACGCTAGTAACACATTATACTTTACTTTTGGCATATTGAAGTGCACCTTTTAGGCCACACCCTGTTTCACTGTAGTTCACCTGCAAGGCAGTGTTTCCTAACTCAGAGGATTTTTATTTTTTAAAAAGTAGAGTAGCAATAAGCTGGGCTCTACAAAGATGTACTGTATTTTCTGTAGATTACTGATGTACATGAAGAGGAGTATTACTTTGACCCAAGAATTCTGAGGAACCATCATAGGCAAAAGAGAAGGAATGTGAAACTGATGATAATGGCATGTCACTTAAATTCTTATTGATAATATTCTTTGATGATAGTGGTACGTAAGATTTGCAGTTCTTCAAGACAATTTGGACAATATCTTGTTTAGTACAAAAAGTTCTGCTAAGTTCCCAAATACTAAGGCAAAATATTACTCCAAATGAATCATTAATAAAATAATTTATTATGTTATTAGAGAACAATTACATTTTCATATGAATTTTCTGGCAGTTAAAAAAATTGTCTCATAGTTACCTGATGGGTAAGAAATAGACAACTATACTTAAGGACACACTAAGTACCGGGATGATTATGAGTTATCAAGTCAAGCAGCAGTAGAGCTTAAAAGGATATTAAGAAGTTAAAAGTGGTGAACTTCTGCCTGCCCACTCTGGGAACTTCTGTCCTGGGGTCTGCAATCAGGTTGACTCAGACCCTGAGGACCAAGCAACTCTGAATCTGGTGACATCTCTGCACTAGTCCTGATCCCACCCACCTGGAAAGCGAGTACCTCATATTCACATGCACCTACCTTGAGACCCAGAAGAGTATCAGACCCTCTTGCAACCAGCGAAAGTGAACCTTGGACCTGTACACACCAGGAAAGGAAGAGACACCACGTGCACCCATTGGAAGAAGAGATGGGAAGACAACAATATAAGAACACATCCCACAACAGAAAATCCAGTATGAAGCCACCAAAGTCTAGGGACTCTACACCAGCAGACCTGAACATCCCAACACAGATGAAGCAGAAGAAAGCAACCTTAAAAACAACTTCATTCACATGATAGAGACTCTAAGAGAGGAAATGAGAAAATCCTTCAGAGAAATGGAAGAAAAAACAAAACAAAAGATGCAAGAAATCAACAAATCTTTTAAGGAAAGCCAAGAAAATACAATCAAACAGCTGAGGGAAACAAATCAGAGAGTTCAATACCTGAAAAATGAAATAGAGACAATAAAGAAAACACAAGCATAGGTACTGCTGGAAGTAGAAAAGCTGAGTAAACCATCAGGAACCACAAAGGTAAGCATAACCAACAGAATACAAGAGATGGAAGACAGAATCTCAGATGCTGAAGATAAACTAGAGGAAATAGATTCATCAACCAAAGAAAGTCTTAAGTCCCACAAATCCTTAACACAAAATATCCAGGCAATATGGGACATCACGAAAGGAGCAAACCTAGGGATAATAGGTATAGAAGAAGGTGAAGAACATCAGCTCAAAGGTGCAGAAGACATATTCAACAAAATCATACAAGAAAAAATTCCCAAACTAAAGAAAGACATTCCAATGAAAGTACAAAAGCTTACAGAACACCAAATAGAGTGGACCACAAAAATGTCCACTCATCACATAATAATTAAAACACCAAACATACAGAATAAAGAATATTAAGACTAGCAAAGGGACTTTCAGTTCCCCCTCCACCCTGACTTCTGCTGAGGGAGGGAATGCCAGGAGTGGCAAGACCATTGAGAGCTGCAGACACTGAAGTCTTGGCCCACATACATCACCGGGTGACATGATGAGATACAGAGAACCCAACTACATCCACTGGAAGAAGACATGGGAAGAAGACAGAATAAGAACACACTTAACAACACAAAGACCAATATGACACCACCGTAATCTAGGGACTCCACATCAGCAAGATCTGAAAAGCACAACACAGAAGAAGAAGAAGAGACAGACCTAAACATCTACTTTATGGAGATGATATAGTCCCTTAACAAGGAAACAAGAAAATCTCTTAAAGAAATAGAAGAAAAAACAAACAAAAATTCAATAAATAAATAATTCTCTTAAAGAATCTAAAGAAAGCCAAGAAAAAACACAACCAAACAAGTGAAAGAAACAATCAAAACAGTTCAAGGCATAAAAGCTGAAATAGAAAAAATAAAGGAAACACAGAATGAGGGGATGCTTGAAATAGAAAGGCTGGATGAACAATCAGTAACTAAGGATGTAAGCATAACCAATAGAATACAAGAGATGGAAGAGAGAATCTCAGTTGTTGAAGACTCGCTAGAGGATATACAGACATTGACCAAAGAAAATCTCAAGTCCAACAAATCCTTAAGACAAAATACCTAAGAAATATGGGACACCATGAAAAGGCCGAACCTAAGAATGATAGTTATAGAAGAAGGTGAAGAAATACATCTCAAAGGTACAGAAAACATATTCAACAATATCATAGAAGAAAACTTCCCCAACCTACAGAAGGATATGCCTATAAAAGTACAAGAAGCTTGCAGAACACCAAATAGACTGGACCACAAAAAGAAGTCCCCTTGCCACATAATTCTCAAAACATAAAACTTACAGAATAAAGAGAAAATATTAAGAGCAGCAAAGGAAAAAGTCCAAGTAACATATAAAGGCAGACCTATCAGAATTACTCCCGAATTCTCAATGGAAAATTTGAAAGCCAGAAGGTCCTGGATAGATGTCCTACAAACACTAAGGGAACATGGATGCCAACCCAGACTTCTGTACCCAGCAAAGCTTTCAGTAAATATAGATAGAGAAAACAAGATATTCCATGACAAAACCAGACTTAAATGATAGATGTGCACAAAACCAGGCCTACAGAAAGTTCTGGAAGGAAAACTCCAACCCAACAAGATAACTGAACCCCCAAAACATAGGCAATAGATAATCCCACTTTACCAAACATGAA